>NC_142444.1:139668750-139983333 GCF_059453495.1 Arachis ipaensis
CTCACTTCTACCCAAAATCATTTCTACAAAATCACTTTTATTCAAACTCCAGTTTCACCAACGTCAATCCAAACACACACTTAGTTGCCAAAAAATTTATATGTGTAACATAACTATTAATTTAAGTTGATGGGAATTTAATGTAAAAAAAAATATATTTTTATTAGTAAAAATAACTACTACACATATTTACTACGTAAATGATGATTAAAAGTTGTAATTAAATAATTATTTAAAATATTTTATATTATTAATATATCAAAATTAAATTGACATAATTAAATAAATAATCTATACTCACTTTTTTGCTTTTTTTTTTTCTCTTTTTCTTTCTTGGGATGAATGAACTACCAACTCGGGCTCTATCTATTTCTCAAAATGACAACGCGACCCCTCACCATAAAAACGTTCTATTTCGGTCCCTTTCCTTTGCTTCGGTGACCCAACGCGGTCCCTATGAGTGTTTTTCCGTCAACTCTGAACGGAAAATGCTGATGTGTCAGGTTCAAAAATGGATAGAGACCTAATTGTCTCTAAATTTAAATTGGTTAGGGGTTTATTTGTCCCTATTCTTTAAATAATATTTTTTTTAAATTTTTTATTCATTATATTAATATTTTTTTTAATAAATTATTGAATATATGGTATAATAAGTACAAACTAATTAATAAATTATTCAAATTAAAAAAATCATTTATTATGAATAATTCTCAAATATAATTTTTAAATATATAAATAATAAATATTAAAATTCGGTTAATACATTAATAATAATAATTCTATGATATACTATTAGTATTATGATCTAAATAATTTTCACAATAAAATAAAAACTAATGAACACATTATTTGATATATAGTAAAAAATTTTTGGATAATAACAAATTTAATTTTTTTTATCTCTTTAAACTAAATTAATAATTCTATTTGATATCTCGGTACTAAAATATACTATGAGTAGGCTACTAATAGTCTAATACTAAATGAAATAAAACATAATATATATATTATGGAGACCATTTATAAACTCACCAAACTCAAAACATCAATAATAATATTAATCTATGAATAATATTTTGAGTAAAATATATGTAACATTAATTAAATTTTAATATACATACAATTTTAGTTAATCCACATTATTCTTATATTGATAAATCTTCATGGATCTGTACCTTATGAAAATATGTGTTTATTATTTTTTATTTTATTATAAAAATTATCTAAATTATAATACTAATATTATATCATAAGATTATTATTATTATTAATGTATTAACCGTATTTTAATATTTATTATTTATATATTTAAAAATTATTTATTAATTAGTTTGTACTTATTATACCATATATTCAATAATTTATTAAAAAAAGAATATTAATATAATAAATAATGTTTTTTTAAAAAAATAACATTTAAAGAATAGGGACAAATAAACCCCTAACCAATTTAAATTTAGATACAATTAGACCTCTGCCAATTTTTAAACCTGACACGTCAGCATTTTCCGTTTAGAGTTGACAGAAAAACACCCACAGGGACCGCGTTGGGTCACGGAAGTAAATGACAGGGACCGAAGTAAGTCGTTTTTATAGTGATAAGTCGCGTTGTCATTCTGAGAGATGGACAGGGCCGGATTGGTACTTCACTCTTATCAATTTATCGTGATGGTGTTAGTATTTAGTAGTACTTACGCAACCTAGCTTTATACGCTCTAAATCATTTATGTTTTCTAAAGCTCATATTGTAATGATGAACCTTTTAACTTCGATCAGAGAAATATAATTGATGATTAAACTTAAAAAGAAGTTAAATTGTTACCCCTAGAAATTGCATGTTATAAGCTAATTAAATTCATGATGAAAGAACAAAAAAAGATTTAAAAAAAAAGGATAAAAATAATGCGCCAAATCCAATATAGACTCGAATCAATGACATAATCCAAAAGTAAAACATGTAGAATGTAACAGAAACAAGAGCATGAAATTAATCAGACAATAGTGTAACTGTTACAACTTACAAGTGTACCCAAAACCAAAAAAGTAGTACGAAATACAAATACAAAAAATGTTATGTACCCATCTCCTGAAAGTTTCATATCAGTTCAAAATTTGAGTTCAACATCTTACCATCATGCATTTCAAAGATAACACCACAGAGTTCTGTAACATGGAAATGCCATATTTCTGCATGAACTGAAACAACACAATAATATTTTTTGCTTGTATGAAAGTTCAGGTTCCTCGGACTCAACCAAGATCACTTTAGTTGCCATTGCCCTCATACTTTTTATCATTCACCACCCCCACCAAGCCATCTCCAAACGCCACCAGAACCCTGTCTTTGACCGGTAGTAGCATGCTCCATCTCCTGGTCTATAGCAGACTTCTCCTTCCGAAGAGCCTGTACCTGTTCTTCCACTGACTGCATTGATTCCATCAGCTTTTGGAGTTCTTCAATTTTAGCCTGGACACAACATTGACTCAAATCTTAAATTGCAACCATAATTTACGACATGCCTTGAAAATAGGAAAGTGAGTTACTGAGTTTCTTACCTCCAGGTTAAAGCACCTTGATCTCTCAGCCACAAGTTGTCCCTGTACTGACTGGAGTTCCTGAAGTTACAGATTCAATGCTGAATATTATTGTTTACATACCAAACTAAAGGACAATTCCACATGAAAATAGTTGCAATGCATACCTTGCTTAACTCAGCATGAACATTATTTAATTCATCTATCTCACCTCCAAGCTTAGTATTTTCAGCCCTGACTTCCGTGATTGACAATTCCAGTAACCTTTTCTCTTCTTTAATGGCTTCGACTTTAACTGAGATATCATCCATAGGATGACCATTAATGGGAGGTTTGGAATTTATATCCTCTAGTTGCCTGAAATCTAACTTCTCAGATTTAGACAAAGCATAAGCAGAAGTAACAGAAGCTGCAGCGGCGGCAGCGGCTGGTGATTGGAAAATCTTAGGACGCAAGGAATCCCTTGGCTTGGGTCTCATAACAAAAACCTAAATACATATCACACCAAAAATTTAATTAAAAGGTAATGCATTTTAAAATTTAAACATAATTATTTCCAAGTCAACCGAATCCTCCCAAGCATAAAATGCAATTTATAGAATGTGAATCAAATCGCTTCCTAAGTCAAATAACTCCAAGCACTACCTAACTACACTTTGGAACATGTAAAATTAAAACTACCAAATTCAGACAGCCATGCATGTAGAAATGAACATATAGCAGAAACAGAAAGAGCTGTGAAAGGACTTAATCTGATGAGCAAATTAGTAAAAACATGTGACCATACTGCAAAAAAGACCAATGTGAGTGTGAAACCTCTCCAACGGCAAATCTCAACCGAAAAATAAGCTTTTAAATGGTCATATATGGAAGACAGGGTAATATATGAATCATCATTAAGGAGTTGCAATGGGAACAGGGAAACCCAATCTCCCATGCACCTTCATTGAGAAATTTAGTATTCTACTCCTTTCTTTAAAAGGTAGTTGACATTAGAAAAATGTAAAAACACACACATTGATAGTCATTGACGAGGGAAAACCAAAATGAAAACCAAACTTCAACCTAAGTGATGATGAAAGTTTCACAACCAAAGTTCTCTTTCCAGAGGAAAATAAATTAATTAAGCTAAAACAACCATGGTGAACAGAAAAATAATGAATAACGGTCACACATCACATACCTCATTGCTATATCTCCCATTATACCCACCAAAAGCTAACAAATACTTTTCCCCACCAATTAATGTTGAGCAGACACTCAAACCCTGATAAGCAATAAATACTTGCATCACATACAAAGAAAAAGAATATGCATTAAATGATATGGCAAGAATTGTTAGCATATTTTAAAAAGATATACTGCACAAAAAATCACCTCGCTAGAAAGTGGATCTTTTTGCTTCACAACAGTCACTACCGACCAAACCAGCTTAGACATGTTTAATAACAAGGTTTCAGGGCAACCTGTTTCCAGAATAAAATAATCAGACATCCCCACAGAGTATTCCCAGCAAATGTTGAGAACCTAATCTATTCACTCATGACATCAATACTATATTTACCAACCTTCACTATTAAACAGTTTCTTATGGTTCAGTTTTGTTTAAATAGATATAAGGCAAATATGTGGTGGTAGTGTGTGGATGCTAGTGCAGAGTGGCATATTGTTAAAACAGATAAAACTCCGTTATGGTTTAGTGCTAGTGCTACTACTCAATGCTGTTACAAACACCAAATGGACTGGACTTCCATACTACATTCTTGATTCTCTCTTTCTATCACCACTTTCTTTTCTCATTAATTTTATATTTTGAAGAATATCTTATCGGCTTCCCTTTAGTTGTACTTTTACTCCTTCTCGAAACTACTTTTCCAATTAAAAGAATAATTACATACCACTACTATTATCTCCACCACCAACTACGAACCAGCTTTCATCAATGGTAATACCAGCATGCCCAGCCCTGGGAGATACTGTATCGCCTTGAATTTGTGGTTGGGACCACTCCATCTGAGCCAAATGAAATAGTGAGGACATTCGTGCCAAATGGTCAAAAACTCAAGCAATTTTCTGTACAGGGACAATATAACTTGAAACTAATTTCACGATTAGAAGAATATTGGGATCATTGTTTCCCTTCCCCAACAAACCAACACAAGTAACAAGGACTACAAAAAAAAACTGGTAAACAATACAAATAGATTTGGGAAAAAAAAAAAAAAACTGGTAAGCAATACAAATAGATTTTGGGGAGGAAAAAAAGGTTAAAAAAGAACTATGGAACCTCTATATAACATTCTTAATGTCCCACTGGTATGAAAAGAAAATGTCCATCCACTGGCAGGGATACAAACAAAAACCTTAGTCACATAATTGCTAAAGACAAAAGAGCTGGAATACGAACTTAAATTCACCGATTGTGCCTAATATCTAAACAACTGATCAGACCCAAATGCAAGAAATGAGCTAATACCTCGACTCACTTACACATGCAGAAAACAAATGCATAAAAGAAATAGTACTTACAGTTTGCATGTCCAATAAGTGAAGATCATTGAAGAAAACAGAATGAGAGCAACCACCAAAAATCAGAAGGTACCGATCTCCTAGCATGGCAGCTGCATGGTCGAATCTCGGAGCTGGAGGTTCTTGCCTATCAAAATGCAAGTGTCGTGATCATATGGAACTTCTCTAAAGCATGTGAACATATTTTGTGGAAGTGAAATACTTACACAGTCTTTATCATATCCCAAGTCATACTTTCCAGATCAAGAACGTGGACATCATTCAGCAACTTCCTCTTCATGTCTTCTCCTCCAAATAATAGCACTTTTGAACCAACCAATGTGGCAGACTGTCCTGTACAAGCTACCTGGCAGAAATAATTAAAAGCATATCAAACTGATGACTAACAAAATGAATTCCAAGTTGCATATATAGTATTAAAAGAACATTCTATACAAAATGAATATCCTAAATACAACAACATCAACTACTATCAAGCATTGTCCTGGTAGATAGAGTTCACCAGTTACATCAAACTACAGCCACACTTACTGGAATGCTTCCAGAAGTCTCAATAACTCCAAACTGCAATGTCTCGATGTCAATGTATTGAACTACAAGAATTCCAATGAACCTTGTGAATTTCAATGGTAAAATATCATGTAAAATGCTAACCCAAGATACCACATGAATCGGAACTTGTATGTTTCTCTACCAAATACTAACCCACTAATTTATCAGAAGAACCCTTTGAATCTCCACCAATAAGTAGCAGTTTCTCACCCCACCTAATCTGCAGGAATTTTCAAGAGACTATCAACAAATCAATTATCTAGATAGTAACTAAATACATGATTTATCAATATCAATAAACGAATAAAGCAACATTACATACTACAACCCATCAGCACATAGAGAGAATTGTGCATACAAATGTTTACCATATTGTGACCAGATGTGGCTGGAAAAGTCTTCTGGGAGGCACTGCTATCATTGCTACCAGCATTTGCTTTCAATTTCAGAGAAGACCATATCAAACTTCTCAAATCAAAAACCTGCAAACAGCTAAATCATTGACCAACTACAAATACAAAGTGTCCAAGAGTGAAAAGCCTGCAAGCATGCTCTATACCTGAACATCAGATAAATGCCGCCCATTTCGACTTCCACCAACAATGTATAGTTTCTCATCGACTACTGTGGCAGCATGCTACATATGTGGGACAAACAAAAATACAGAATAAGTGACTAGGCCAGGACCAACAAAAGAATGTTCAGCTAAGAAGTAAGCAAATGACTAAGGAATCTTGGTATTCAAAGCCAAGATAACTCATCCTGGCTCGAGCTACAACAACATCAGCCAAGCCCTGTTCCACTAAATGGTGTCAGAACTCGGATCAACTGATCTGACAATGTCAGTGTCCTATCAAAGACCAATAATGAGTTCCTTTTGATGCCTTTGTTAAAGAGCAAGTTTTGTATTATAAATTTCTTTTATCCTATTCATATACTAAGCTCCTTCTTGAATAGTGCAAAACAATAAACAAGGGTAAGGGAGAGACTAAGAGAAGAACAACCTTATAGCGCGCTGGTGGACGCATACCGGATACAGGGATCGATGCCCACTGGTCATATGCTAGCTCCTTATACCAATTGTTGACTTCCATGTCTTTTCAGGAACTGTTTCAAATTCAAACCTCCTTAATTGTCACTTCAGGTTAAACGATAACCCTCATAAACAAGTTGCAAATTACAAATTCTCTGTAGAGTACGCACACACAATAGATAACAAAATTCACAAGTTCGTAGCATACACATGAAAATATTCAAATCAAAACCGCAGCTCAATGAAATTGAATTATGCATGAACATAATCACATTTTTATAAAAATATTAATATCTGAGAAGCAGCTCCAGAGTGTCTGATATTGCAAATCGAGATCACAAAGGAATAGAAAATTTACCGAAATTTCAAAATCAATGAACGAAGAGATAACATGGAACAGAAAATAGGTAACTGAACTAAAGAGAGGGAGAGAGGGATTAGGATTGGAACCTGGTAGAGAGGAATGTGCGATCTCGGAAGGTGGGCGTGGGACGGTGGCGGAAAGGGAGCCACCGACCGTGAAGGTGGAGATCTGGAGGGATACGTCGTCGTTTGGAAAGTGCGCTTTGGGCAGTGACGGTTACAGAAACACACAAAACAGCAGAAACAATAAAGCTGTTACGGGCTTACGGCAGTTAAATTTGAAAGTCACCGTTGTAACTTGTAACTAACTATTAACTATTAAGTTGTGATTTGTCCATTCTGTGTAGTAAAGCACCCATCACTTCCATGATTACTGCTTGAAGCATGTTTGTTCAGATTAATACTTAAAATTATACGAGATGGTTTTCAAAGATTTAATAATTTTTTTGAATACTTTAAGAGAAAAGTTTTTTAAAGAGACAGTAGAGTTTAGTATTTTTTTGTTAATATTTTTAGATCGATTTAAAATTAATTCAAATATTTTGAATGTTTTTGATGTATTATAAAGGGATAAGTACTTTTTTCGTCCCGAAAGTATGGGGTTAAAATCGATTTCGTCCCCAAGCATTTTTTTTTTTATTAAAAGCATCTTCAACATTACAAAACGCTTTAAAATCATCTTTCCCCCCAATTACGAAAATTTTTGGACACATTTGCCCCTTAGGTTGTTACCGGTTGTTGACCTACATAATGGTATAGAAAATTAAGATTTATTTTTAGTTAAAAACGTCACCCCCAAACAAGAAGCATAACGCGTCTGCTAGGGCTAGGATTCGAGTGCAGTCATGGCGTCGGAGAGCTCAAGGTCGTCTCGGAGCAGGGGGTCTGCGCAGAAGAGGGGGATTCTTTGTGGGCATGGAGAGAGACCAGTGTTGCGAGTTTCCGGAACCAAAGAAAACCCAGGTCGCCGATTCTGGGGCTGCGTCTACTATGAGGTGAGTTCATGTTTTGTTCTTCTCAGCTGATCCCAAAGTTTTGTTTCTGGGCACTGAGTATGGTGGGCTGATGTAGGTTAATGATGAATGTCATTTTTTTCGTTGGGCAATTCCAGAAGCTGGAAGCGAAGATCCGCATGTTGTAAGGTTGAAGAGGAAAGTTGTAGTCCTGAAGGCAGACATGAAGGCATGTGAGTGGAAGTTGAAGGTTGCTGCAGTGTTCGGCATGGTTGGCTGGGTTGGTTGTGTATGTTGCTGGCTGCAGGTTTTGTTGAATCACAACCAGGGTTTACCATGTTTGGTGCCTCTGAAACTGGGTTGATGAAAGTTTGGTAGAAAATAGGCCAATTTTAGTTAGTTTGTACTTAGCCATTGAAAACTACTTGATGTAATTTAAAAATTGCTGTTGTGGCTGGATAGTAATTTGGTATTGAAACTGGTTATTGTAGTTGAGTATATGTATATGTAAGTGATTGTTTGTGTCTGTAATTTCAGAAGAATTTGGCAATGAAAGTGGAAATGGTTGAGATGAAATTTGACTGAATATTTGTGTATGTTTTACTAATGCATAACATGTAGTATAGAGTACTTGCAGAACATCAGAATGAAAGCAGAAACAGATAAACCAAAAGATAAGCATGTGATTTCATTCATTAACAAACCAATGGTAATAGTCTTAAAGCATTCATGAAACTAGATGACACTTGGACTTATATCAAAACAACAGTAATTCTGTTCACTTTTACACAACATAAGGCATAAATAGTCTGTAATAAGTTCCATTCAAAATGAAATCACACAACCATAGCATCATCATCAAACTAGATCTACATTAACCAGCTAACAACTTAAATAGTTAGTAAACATTGTCAAAACTTTCCCCATTCTCTTGGAGGCAGTTTTGCCATCAGCTTCAACTTTCTTGGAGAAACATGCAGTGCAATGTTCTGAGTGAAGAAGACCTTGTGCATCATTGGTTGGCTTAAGCTGGATGCACCCTTGTCCTTAGTGACTGGTGGTGGTTGGGTTGAGCTTTTGATGGGCTTCTTGTTGGGCCTTCGTTGGGGAGTAGCTGCTGCTGTTGTATTGGGCCTAGTTGCATGTGTTCTGGGCTTGGGGATAGGCTGGGAATGGGATGACTTAAACCTGGTTATGGGAGTTGAGCTGCTGGCTGGTTGGGGCTGTGATGATAAATTTCCTTGAGCTCTGGACCTCTTCCTCCCTCTGGTAGCAGATTGTATAGCAGGTTTCAAAATTGAGCTCTTCCTTCCTCTAGTAGCTATCTTGGCAGCAGTTTGTTTAGGGTGTTGGGCCTGCAATATACCAAGAAGGAGACACATAAACACCAACATACAGATGGAAAACAATGCAATAAACCCTAACACAACATTGAAAGAACTGAACTTACAGGGAGGGGTGGATTGCTGCACCTTCCTCTCTTGTGACCTGCTGCACCACACCTTGAACACCTCTGTTTCTGCCCCCTCCTAGACAAGTGTGTCTGGCATCTATCCTCTGATTCATCAGGTCCTCTTTTCTTCTTCTTCACTGGTTTGTGACTAGGCCTCCGATAAGGTGGTGGCATGACATCATCGAAGTTTGTGTGCTCCCACAGATCTGGGCCATTGAGAGGGTTGATTGCGGATTCATAACACTTGACGTAGGCATCTCTCTTGTAGCAGTCATCCACATACGAATCCAATTCAAGACCCTTGAAGTTTATACAGCTTAATGCATGTGTGCAAGGAATTTCACTTAGCTGCCACTTCCTACATGAACACTCACGAAGAGATAAATCAACAGAATATTTGCTCAACCCATTGACAACCTCATAAGTTTGTGTAGTAGACCAGTTAGGCCTCCACTCACCGGCTGTCCTTCCTCTTCTCTCTATCTTCTTCCTAATTCGAGGTAAAATTGTTCCATTGAATTTTTTAATTCTTTCTCTATTAACAGTCCATCTACTCATTAGGTACACCCTATCTAGCATAGTAATTATGGGCTTCTCCCTAGAATCTACTATTGCCACATTAAAGCTTTCACACATATTGTTTACAAGAGTATCATATTTGGAATGGAAGTTAAACCTGGACCTGCTCCAGAATTTTGGAGGAATAGAGTTCAGATGCCTGTGAGCCTCGACATTAACCCCTCGGATCACTGCATTTCTCTCTCTCAGTCCTTCCAGTTTGTAGCTTTTGCACATCTCCACATCAGTTGCTTCAATTGCAGTCCAGGGAACTTCTTTCTGAAGTTGCTGTAGAGATGTCGAACGCAAAACCTGTGATCTACACTTGGGATCACCTCATCAAAAGCTGGCAGTAACCCCTAGCAAAACGAGGTAAGTATGCATAATATTAAGTTCATATTAAGTTAAATGAGGAAGCTAATATTAAGTTCATATTTACATTCTGCTGATCAGACATGAAGGTTGCCCTGCCAATTGTCTCAGACCCAAAATCATGAATTAGCAGCTTCAGGAACCAAGTCCAGCTATCCTTCGTCTCTGACTCCACGACGGCATAGGCGATAGGGAGCATTTGATCATTCGGGTCCCACCCTATAGCAGTCAACAGCTGCCCCCCTTGAGGTGTTTTCAGAAAGCAGCCATTTAACCCAATGAACTTCCTACATTGCAGAAAGTTTTTTTTGCAAGCATCTAGGCATACATAAAGTCTTTGAAATATGCAATAGTTGTTCAAAGATGAGTGTTGCTGCTCATGCTCAAAGTCAGGGGACCTCTGTACCTTCAGAGTCACTGAGGATCCTGGATTAGAATGTAGCAACTCATAGCAGTAATCACCAATCCTCTTGTACTGCTTCCTATACTCTCCCTGTATGTCATCCAACGCCGTTTGCCTTGACCTAGCTGCCATTAAGGTTGTAACTATCAGGTTCCAATTCCTTTGTGCCTTGCTCACCAATTCCTTGATCTTAACCCTCGGATTATGTTCCACCTTCTTCTTAAAAGTCCTACTCAGCCACGAAGTATGTATTATTCCAACCCTATGAGACTGGCCACAAGTATGCTTAAGGTTCATGGACCGAAGTTGCCAAGTTGCTTCATGTTTCATCTTAGCAGCATATAACCAAAAAGGACAACCAGGCTGACAAACAACCCTCACTCTAACCAAATCAAGCTTCGCATACCTCAGTCCCCTTCTTGTTTGTACTGCATACGACGTCATAGTGTCTTTAAATTCCTCTCTTGAAGCAAAAATTGTTCCCACCTCCCACTTGTAGCTATTCATGTCTTTACAATCCTTATGAATTGGATAACTCCTTGCCTCATTCTTATCTTCCCCTTCTCCTTTCTCATCACCTGAACCAACACCAACCTCATACTCCAAGTCCACTTCATCGCTGTTGAAACCTTCATCATCACTAAAATCGCCATTCATAACCCCTTTACCTTTATCAACTCTCTTACTACTCTTGGCAGTTGTATCTTCCTCAAACCCACTCTCATCATCGTATTTCTCATCACTATCTGTAAAATGAATGTCACCTGCACTATCACCCTCAGGATCAGACGGAATAAACTCCTCATCATCGCTGTCATCATCGCTCTTTGACTCACCCCGTTCATTTTCAGCGGCAACATCTGTATCTAACTGATCTCCTTCATTGCCTTGTTGCACATCATCATTTTTCATCTCTTGAACTTTTTCACCCTCATAAACCACCAACTCATTACCCAGATTCTACTCTGTTTGGCCTCCAACATCAATAAACCCAGCTTCAGAAAATTCTTCTGCATCCTCAACTACATGCACTACAAACACCTCAACATGACCCCTCAGGTTCGCTATTTTGCACATCTTAAGTGCATCTCTATCCGTTGCAAACAATTTCAGGGCCTTCTCTAACCATTGACTAGCTGGATCCTTATACCACAGAGCTACAATATTCTCTCTGGTGTATCCGAACTGCCCTAGCTCTGCATATGCCTCAAATATAGACCAGCAATCACTATCAACATCTTCAATCACTGTATTTTCTCCCCCTAAATACTGCAACGTCCCTTCTTCATAACCAAATCGCCCCCATAGTAGACAGTCAGAGTAAGGCTTCCCATTTCTTAAAGACACAAAAAAAATCACTTCAAACCCTCGCAATGCTAACTCGAAACAACACCGTAAAAAAATGCTACATACATACCTCAATGTCGATGACAATGCCGGACCGACCACCTTCCTCACCGTAGCTAGTGACCTCCAAATGCAATTCAGATACTCCTCCGATGAAGACACACCACACCTAGGGCATCATTGAACACGAAACATCACCTTCGAATGTGTGTAACGAATGAGAAAGTAAATGAGTTTCGCGGGAATGAAAAACGAAGGGTTATGGACCATCGGGGGCAAATGTGTCCAAAAAAATTCGTAATTGGGGGAAGGATGATTTTAAAGCATTTTGTAATGTTGATGATGATTTTAATAAAAAAAAAAGGCTTGGGGACGAAATCGATTTTGACCCCAGACCTTGGGGACGAAAAAAGTACTTATCCTTATTATAAAATTAAAAACATTGGATTAGAATGGTAAAAGATTTAATAGTTTATATTTAATTTATGAATAACTTATTAAAAATTGAATTTAATTTTAATTCACGTATAAAATTAAAATTAAATTTTTAAAAATTATAATAAAAAATACGATTTTATTATTTGGATATCAAAATCAGCTACTAAAGTTATTTATCAATATAAAATACATATTGAAATATAAATACACATTGAAAATAACTTAAACCACATATATATTTATACACAAATATATTGATGATTAACTTTAGTTACTAATTTTAATATATAAATAATATTTTTATAAAAAATGACAAGCCTTTTAATATTTTAAAATTGTCCCATAATAAAATTAAACCAATTAACTAATGAAACTCTCATTTTAGCTCAGGGTATCGCCGGAAGACCTCTTCCAGCAAAAGAACCCTATGGACAACATCATGGATGGAAGACCTCTAGCAATAGTTCTTTCTTGGGTTAAGTACTAAAATCGTCCCTAAGGTAAGGGGGCGAAAATCAAAATCGTCCCCGACATTTTTTCGTTATTAAAATCATCCTCAACGTTCAAAAACGCTTTAAAATCATCCTTTCCTAAATTCTTGGACCAAAATACCCTCATCATCATCATTCTCCTCTTCACCTTCCTCCACCCACCACCTCCACTGCTACCAACATTACCACCACAACCACCATCAACACCACCACCACCACCACCACCACCACCACCACCAACACCAACCAACACCAACACCAAGAACACCAAACAACAGCAACAACACCATACCACCACAACCACCATCAACACCAACAGCACCACCACCACCACCAACACCAACACCAATATAAATACCACCACCAATACGAACCAACACCAACATCAAGAACACCAAACAACAGCAACAACACCAAACAACACCAAACTAAAAAGCAGAAACAGAAAGCAAGAAAGCAGAAAAGCAAGAAAGCAGATGCAGATGGCGGAGGCGGCGAGGTGGCGAGGCAGCGAGGTTGCGAGGCGGAGGCGGAGGTAGCGAGGCAGCGAGGAACGGCGACGAAGGCGCGGCGGTCTCCCTCCCCTGTACGCACTCTGTTCCTGACGGCAATGTGGCGTGGTGCGGCGCGATGGACGGTGGCTATGGCAAGGCGACGATCCTGAGTAACGCGGCGGTGACTGGCGCGATGGCGGCGACAGGACGCGGCTCCTCCAACGGCGGCGATCCCCTCCCCCCTTTCCCCTTCCCACTCCTCCTCCCCCACCCCGACCCCGCGTCCTTTCCCCTTCCCCCTCCCCCCCACACACGTCCTTTCCCCTTTCCCCCTTCGCCAGCGCCGTCCCCCCTCCCCCCTTCCCCTTCCCCTCTCCCTTTTCCCTTCTCCCCTGCCCCCTCGCCCTTTCCCTTTTCCCTTCTCCCCTCTCCCCTGCCCCCTCCTCTGTTTCCTTTTTTTTTCGATGATGAGGGTATTTTGGTCCAAAAATTCGGGAAAGGATGATTTTAATAACGAAAAAAGGTCGGGGACGATTTTGATTTTGACCCAAGACGTTAAGGACGAAAACAATACTTAACCCCTCTTTCTTTCTCGTTTTCTTCCGTTCCTTTCACTCCCCCTCTCAAAATCCACAACTTTCTATATTTTTTGGGTTAAATTACAATTACGATGAACTCTGTAACTTAGAATAATGAATAATTTCATATTATGAACTGGATTAATCGTACTCTTCCACTAGTGTCTTTTTTCTTTCTTTTTAGGAGTTTCAACTTTCAAGCACTTATTCAAAACTAAATCCGGACTAATATGCAGAAGTAGAAAAATGGCACTAAAGATAGATTACATCAGCTAAATGCAGCTTGTTAAAGACTAAATCCGACATGAGATTAATTAACAAATTCAGTATTTAGAAGCATGCTTGTCTTTTATTGAGTCTGTTCCTTCGCAATTTTTCACAGTCCTTTGCTTCAAAGCACAGAGCAGGCCAGGAGTGGTGTGCATGTATGTGTGAAAGTCTCTCTATTTTTGTTACTATTTTTTGTTTTGTAAATATCGTATATTGATTTAGCAAAATAAAAATTCAGGCTAGAAATAGCTATTATATATTCTTTCGTGGACTAATAATGATATATACTACTTATTAGCATTATGATTTTCGATTTTCATAAACTATACATGCTTGTGAATGGAGTTGTCTAAGTAGCAATTTAAGACTTTCAATAACAATCTTAATACATATATCCTATATTAAAGCAATTAACAATGCTACACAATCCTATGTTATCACATCATTCAGATGACAAAATTTTTGAAGAAAATAATAATTTTTAAAATATTTTGACATAAATTTTGAGTTAAACGTAAAATTAGGGCTAAAATTAGTTCGATTATATATTACTTATTATAATTATTTATATTAATATATTTAATATATATTTTATACTTTTAATTTAAAATAAAAAAATTATAATCATAAACACATTTGATATGGATATGGACCTAAATATGTGTTTGGACAAGTTAGATAATGACGATGATGTTTTCAAAGCAGATCAAACAACTTGAACCTGTCAAATTCTAAACAAAATTGCTGTTCAACAGAGCACTCCTTCTATCAAACACCAAAAAATTGTCACCATAACCAAATGATAAAGGAAAGTTAAAATTATTATCAAAGTCATTGTTTCTTGGACTCGGTGCAAAGAGATCCAGGTTCTAATATGTGGTCGAGATAAAGTTATTGCACATTGATATGTTAGGGCTTGTGGAGAGTACCGCGTCGTCACCCGTCGAGGAGAGCACCACGCCGTCATCATACATGGAGGAGTGCACCGGCGATTGAACGCTGCTGACCTACTGTTGCCGTTAGGAAGGGGAGAAAGGGTATGGTGTGTGCGTTGTTGCAGGGGAGAAAGGCTTAGGTGATGCAGGAGCAGGTAGAGTTAGTAGGTTAATTATATTAGTTAATTGTAATAAGGGAATACAAGACTCATATTGTTTAGAATAGTGAACTTTGTGTTATGTATTAGTCCCACATCGTCCAAGTTATGAAGGCTTTTTCTTTTCCCACTAGTATAAATAACTCATGTACCTTTTATTTATGAAATAGAGTTGAAGTTTATTTGAATATGAAATAAGTTGTGCCTATTTTTCTCTAGACTCTTTGAGAGTAAGAGGTGCATCCTTAGCTTAGCCACCAAGGTGGATTTATGGCTATTTTCACCATAGTGGGTTGCTAACCTCGCCAGAATTGGTGAATCTAAACTATGTCTCCATAGTTGGGTTGTTAACCGTAACCCAAACGATGTCCTGGGGTCAGTTTGGTATCAGAGCAAGGTTGGTCCTTGTGGCCTTCACCTTACTTTAGTAGAATTTTATTTGATTTGTGGTGCAGGTATTTGGCGTGAATTTGCTAATGGGATCTTTTGGTGTGGATTCGTCAATGAGATCATCTGTCACAAGTTTTTTCCCGCAAGAGTTCTTTCAACCCATGGAGAATGACGCGGGAGCAAATAGAGTTAATAGGTTAATTATATTAGTTAATTGTAACAAGGGAATACAAGTCCCATATTGTTTAGAATAGTGAACTAACTTTGTGTTATGTATTAGTCCCACATCGTCCAAGTTATGAAGGCTTTTCCTTCTCTCACTAGTATAAATAACTCATGTACCTTTTATTTATGAAATAGAGTTGAAGTTGATTTGAATATGAAATAAGCTGTGCTTATTTTTCTCTAGGCTCTTTGAGAGTAAGAGGTACATCATTGGCTTGGCCATCAAAGTGGGTTTATGGCTATTTTCACCATAGTGGGATTGCTAACCTCGCCAAGATTGGTGAATTTAAACTATGTCACCATAGTGGAGTTGTTAACCTCACTAAGATTGGTGACCCAAACAATGTCCCGGCGTCATTAGGGCTCTTATGTGCATGAAATGGAGCTACTTTAGCACATTTTTTTTTTGTGTTTAAGTTATTTTTTCATTGAAAAAATAATTGGTGGGAATATGATTAAAAATTTTTCTCTAAATTTTTTAATTATAAATAATTTTAGGCAACCTTTTATAAATGTTATTTGTTTAAATTTTTTGACAACTCTTATAAAATATTGTATTTTTATTTAAAAATATTGTCTTAAAATTTTTATTTTGAAACATTTTATAAATGTTGTTTTATATATCAAAAACAACTCTTTTTATGGGTGGCTAAAAATTTTGTTATCTTTGCCTTATTCAAAGGCAATTCATCAAAAATGTTGTCTTTACCTATCTAAGACAATTTTTATTAAATGTTGCTTTGAAAAAGGATTATCTTAGGCCAAAAATGTTGTAGTGAAAACAGTGTTATAATGTCCAATTTTTTGTATGTATGAGTTTAAAGGTGTGCAATGACCACAGAAGATAGTAAAGTGTGATGTAGATGCACAAATCTTTCGTAGAGAAGCAGTACGAGCATCAAACACATCAATTGCTATATATGTTTGTGCAAAATCAAAACCATTATTTATTTTTGGATAGTAAAATATGCTTGTGAGGAGAAAACCAAAAATAAAAATTACTTGTATATGACATTGTAAAAATTAGGGTTAAGTACGATTTTGGTCCGTAACGTAGAGGCCGAAAATTTATTTCGTCCTCGACCTTTTTTTCGCTACAAAATGGTCCCAAAGTTTTAGTTTGTTTTAAAATCGTCATTTGTGCCAAAAAATAAATTTTAAAGACAAGTTTGCCCTTGATGGTTGCTTTCCCTTCATGTCATTCCCGCGAAATCATTTCGCCTTCCCCAAGCAAGTCAGTGTTTGAGAAAACGATTGGTCGCTGAAACGTTTGTGTGAAACCCTACAAAAGCGTTCCTGCGAGGACGATATAGGCTAGTGGTTGAAGGTCGTCCGCTGTTGGTAGCTCGAGCGAGGTTGTTGAAGACCTTCCTGCATTGGTCACTTGCCTTCGTTGCTGCAGATAGCCCTTTTCGAGGTAAGCCTTTTATCCATGCAATGTCGCCTTCGTTGATATAGGTAACTGGTGTAGGGTTTAATCTAGGCCGCGGGAACCTGTGTGTAAGGCTAGGGTTTGTGCTGATTGTTTTTGTTATCGTCGTTATTTGGTTTAGTAACGTATTGTGTTGAATAATAGGGTTGTTTGAGAAGAAGATGGCGCTCTTTAACATAAGGGTGCATCATGGGGGTGCATTCGGATATAAGAACGGTGTCTTCAAGTATTTGAAGGGTCAAGCTACAGTCGTCGAAGACATTGATGGCGATCGGTGGTCTGTGTTTGAGGCATACGAGGAGCTGAGACAGTTTGGATACTTGAAGTCCACCATCGCAGCGTTATGGTACAAAGATCCAAATGCGGATGACTCTGACAGTAACTTGAAGTTGTTGAAAGGTGACTCAGAGGCAATTGAGATGTACAACATAGCCGACTTAAGGGGCTTCATTGATTTGTTTGTGGTACATGAGGTTGGGAATGCTGATGGGTTTTCGGAAGTTAGTTATATTGATGTAGGGGGAGATATTGGAGGCGTCGAGAGTGAAGAATCTAATGGTGGTGGTCCTGAGGTAGTGGTATTTGAAGGAGACCAAGAGAAGACTGATGCTGTTGCCGATGCGGTTGAAACTAAATGTCAAAATAAGGGTATTGGAGTAGAGTTAGGCCAGGAAGGACAGATTGGAGGCGGTGACCATGAAAGTAGTGGCGAAGACAGTAATGACCCAATATACTTGCCATCTAATGAAGAAGGGGATAATGTCAAAGACATCCACTTCACTGACAGTGAGGAGGAGTATGACTATGATAATGGATTTGGTGAAGAAAATTTTGTGCCAAAGGACTCTACTGTGGACAAGGGTAAGAGGGTTGTGACAAGTGATTTGGAGGATGAGGAAGCAGCAGACAATGATGACATGGAGTAGGATCATATTGGAGAACAAGACTTGGGGGCTGATGATGCAGAAGAGGATGCTTATTTTAAGGGGCTGAGGTTTCCAGTCCATAAACTTGAAAAAGACATGAGAAACTAAAAATGGAAGGTGGGAACACTTTATGAATCTAAGAAAGAATTTAAGGACATGGTGGCAGTCTATGCAGTTCAGACAGCTAAGAATATTACATCCAAGAAGTGTGACTTGTTAAGGGTCTGGGCTATCTGTCAAAAAGACTGCCCTTTTTGTCTATATGCACACAAGGTTGGTGAAGAATCAACATGGCAGCTAAGAAGCATGAATCTGCAACATACCTGCATGCAGACACACAGGGTTGGAATTATGCACTCCAAATGGCTAGGCAAGAAGTTTAAGAAGAAAGTGGAATCTAATCCAAGAATCAAGGTAAAGGATCTGGTGGCAAAGGCACACAAAAAATGGAATCTGACTGTGACTAAGGCATGGCAGCGAAAACAAAGAAAAAGGCTTTGAGCCAAATCCAGGGTGCATTTAGGGAGCAGTACAAGAGGATTAACGATTACTGTGGTGAGCTGCTAAGAACAAATCCATGATCATCGGTGATTCTTAAAGTGATTCAATCCCCAGATTTTGCTCAAGAGAGACTGAATCCAAATTTGATGAATTATTGTGTCTTTCAAAGATGTATGCTTTGATGCATGCAAGAAAGGTTTCCAGCACTGCAGACCATTTATTGGCTTAGACGGATGCTTCTTGAAAACTCCTCAAGGAGGATAACTATTGACTGCAATTGGAAGAGACCCAAATGATCAGATTCTTCCAATTGCTTATGTAGTTGTGGAAGCCGAGACAAAGGATTCTTAGATCTGGTTTCTGCGTCATCTTGCCGAGGATTTGGGTCCAGAGAATATTGAAAAATGCACATTTATGTCTGATCAGCAGAAGGTAATGTTACATTTTACACTAAGCTTTTGGTTAAACAAATATAGGTTGTGCTAAATGAAACAATTATGAATGTACTAATCAAATATAACACCCTGGTTAATAATATGAGTGAAAGTTTCAATGCTGTCATAGTAGAGGCAAGAGAAAAACTTATTGTTACCATGTTAGAGGATACTAGGGTATATCTGATGACTAGATGAGCTACCAATAGAGATAGGATTCAGAATTATCAGGGAAACATTATGCCAATAATTAGGAAGAAATTGGAGAAACGAGCAAGTTTAGCTAAGGACTGGAGGCTATACTGGTCAGCTGCTAGTAAATATAAGGTTATGTGTGACTTAGATAAATTTGTTGTGGATTTGGCTGCTGCTGAGTGTTCTTGCAGGAAGTGGCAAATGAGTGGGATTCCATATCCTCATGCCATCAGTTGCATCACCTTCAAAGGCCTTGATTTGGAATCCTATGTGGATGATTGCTACAAGAAGGATGCCTACCTGAAGTGCTACCAGGAGGTCATACACCATGTTAACAGACCGGATCTATGGGAGAGGACTCAGTATGATGATGTCATGCCACCTCCCTATAGGAGGCCAAGCCACAGACCTGTGAAGAAGAGGAACCGAGGGCCTGTAGATGAGGAGAACAGAAGCCAGAATCATCTATCACGGAGGGGTCAAATTCAAAGGTGCTCCAACTGTGGTGCAATGGGACACAAGAAGGGGGGCTGTACAAAGCCTAAAAAGAGGGTATGTAACATTATGTTCTAGGGTTTACTTCATATAATGCTTTCTATAAATTTCATTGCTTGGTTATGTCTCTAACTCTCTGTATAATTCCCATTTCCTTGATAGGCCCAAACCTCACAACAAGTAGGGGGAGCTCCAAAAAGAGGGAAGAAGGATACACCCAACCTGGCCCCTGGTCAAACAGTTCAGACAGGGAGGAAGAAGAAGACTTCAGTATCACTACCCAACCTTCCATCACTACCCAACCTTCCAGTAGTTCAGCCCAAGAAACCAGCACCTCAGCCCAAGAAAGTTTTCACTCAGCCCAATACCCAAGCCCAACCCAAGAACAAGGGTGCAGTAGCGGCAACCTCCTCCAGCAAGAAACAGTCACTGAGCCAGCCGTTTGAGAGGAAGAGGTATTTTTCTGTCATCTAAAGTGGTGCACCACATGTTCCTCTGCAAAAGCTGAAGCTGATGGCTAAATTACCTCCATGTGAATGGGGGAATCTTTAGGATTTGCTTGTTATGCTCTTTGTTATTGATGTCTTACTAATATGGAAACAATGTTTAGTTTCAGAACAATGCTTTATAAACACTAGTTTGATGTCTGTATTTTGGTATTAGGTGTTTTAGCAAACTTTGTTGAGTCCTATTTTTTTGTTACAGTGCCATGACATCCACTGTAATCTATGTTATCATCTTAGACTTGTGGAAACTAACAGTTAATTTGTGTTTGTTTTAACTTCTCCTCAATTGAAGTCAGCCATTAGTTAATTACTGGATTCCTTGCAATGCAGAGAAATCTACTTAACTCTTTTATTGAAACAACTTATGAAAAGAAAGTTACCTCTACTTGGGTTACCTCCCAACAAGCACTTCTTTAACGTCACTAGCTTGACGTCTTGTCCCTTGATCATGTAGACTAAAAATCATAGTGCCTCAACTTTTCTCCTCTTACTGTGAACTTTCTTCCGGTATCCTCTTTGATGATCTCTATGTGTTCAAGTGAAAGGATCCGGCTCACAGTGTAGTATCTAGGCAAATGTGGAGACACTTTCATTGGTTGGTAGATTAACATCACTTTATCCCCTGGTGAGAAGCCTTCATTGGGGATCTTTTTATTTCTCCACCCTCTTGGCACCTTCTTTTTAGGATTCTTCTCTTTTCTGAGAGATGATTCATGCTTTGGTGGCTCAATATCTGGAAAGCTCTTGTTGAGGGTCTCATCTGGGGGGAGTTTTGGTTCTAGTTTCTCCTTGACTTCTTTGACTTGTTGTACCATTTCTACTTCTTCTCTGCCTTTCAAGCATGGGTTTAGAAGCTTTGGAGTTGACTCATTGAATGCTTCATTCAAGCTCTGATCTCTGGCCTTAACCTTCAGGCACTCCTCTTCTTGAATGGGCTCATGCAGGGTCTTGAAGACATGAAACACTAGGTGCTCATCATGCACTCTCAGCAGCAATTCCCCTTTTTCGACATCTATTAATGTTCTGCCCGTAGCTAAGAAGGGCCTCCCAAAATGATGGGAGTGTTAGAGTCCTCCTCCATGTCTAAGATGACAAAGTCAGCTGTGAGAAAAAATTTTCCTACTTTTACTAGCACATTCTCCACAACTTCTAGTACATGTTTGATAGATTTGTCAGCCATTTGGAGAGCTATCCGAGTTGATTTCAGTTCAAGAATTTGGAGTTTCCTCATTAGAGATAGATAGTTTATGCTTGCACCAAGGTCATAGAATGATTTCTCAATTGTTATGTTCCCTATGGTGCAAGAGATATGAAAACTTCCAGGATATAACTTCATAACTTCCTTCTGGACTACTTCTTTCCTGGTGGGATTGAGCTTTCTTTTTTGTGCTTGCACTACTGGTTTAGTATCTTCTTCAAGCAAAATTTTCTGCATGCACCTTGCAGGACTTATTCCCTTTAAATCTCCAATGCTCCATCCAATTACAGTTTTATGGTCCTTTAGCACTTTAATCAAAGCTTCTTCTTCATATCTGTTTAGTGAGGATTGATTATTACTGGGTATGTCTCAAATTCTTCAAGAAAAACATATTTTAAAGAAGGGGGTAGAGGCTTTAATTCAGGTTTAGGGGGTCCTTCATCCTTAGGAGAGATGAAAACAGCTTCTTTGGATGGTGCTGCCTCTTCAGTTCCTTCAGCTTCAGATTGAACAGAGGCTCCAAGTACTTCATTTAACTCTTCCTCCTATAATTCCTCTTTCTGAATCTTTGTGCAAGGAATTACAAAAAAAAAAAAAATTTCACCAACGATGTGAATTAGGAAGGATTGGTCGATGAAATCTGCTATGCTAGTGCATTCCGCATTTGTCTCGCAAAGAAAGAAACAGGTCAGTCTTAATCTCAGTCTCTTAACAAGTAACAACCACTAGTTATTTGAACTTTCCATGTCTTTATTTAACTACTAATACCGCATAGCAGCATAGATTCTCTACTTGATTTCAATTTGTCTTCTCTTTTCTTTAATCTTATTATATACATATGCACTTTAGTAAATGTCTAATGTGAGAAGGGAGATTAATTTAAAAAGTTATATAATACTTCAAAATGACATTCTATTGTAAATATAATGGAAATAAAATGAAGATTGATACTTTGCACTCTTCTTCAAAAGCACAGAGAAGTTATTATTTTCAGTTTTTACGCTTCTGTATTTTATGGACAGCAAGAAAAAATTACCGGCATACATGTGACTTAATTCTTACTACAAATAATTCACTATTTGCAGATTGCGTGGGGTGTTGCTCTATCTTATAGAAAAGGAGATTGGAGCAGCAAGTTCAACTTGAAAAAAGAGAGACCGAGCTAACAATCATATTTTACACAATTTATGAGGATTCATGTGCATACATTGTACTCCTTTTCTCATTGCTGATTTTGGTTTTTTGTGAATCTTGCTTGTTAGTGTGTGCTAGTGAGAGCTTATACTTGTGAAAAATGTTCTTGGCATGCAGAATTTTTTGTAATAGAAAAAGGCTGTGTGTGTTGAGTACTAAGACAAAAAGAAAAGTCATTGTTAATGTCCGGGATTTTTGGTTCTTGAAATTGTCATTGCTTGATGAATTTGTAACTTGGATATTGATCATAGTTGAAAAATCTCACCACAAATTGTGATTGGGACCAGATGTAGGTTTTATTTTGGAGCTGAACCAGAATAAATGACTTGGGCGATCTTCTTTTAACTCTTCTTCATACTTTAATTAATAGTTGCATGCAGAAGTAATTGTTTTAGTTTATCTCGTGCATAGGTATGAGACAAAAATGAGCTTCAATTTTCTAAACAAAAATGAGAACCTCAATATTTCAGAAGAACTCCAACTTAGCATTGCCATATAGCTTAATTTATCTTCTTTATTTTTTCTTTTTATTTTTTGTACTAAGTTCTATTATCCCAGCATGCTCAAGTTGCACAGAAATTTCTCTTATACACACTTACCTACTTCACGAGTTCTTGTGTTTAATTAGCCATGGAAGCTTTTTACTACTTTCATTCATATATATCCGTTTCTTCTCTACAAACAAGTAAAAAAAATAAAATAAAATAATGCACCTTTACACTATGTTTGGATAGAAAATAAAAAATAAAAAGAAACAAAATGGGAAGAAACAAAATAAAAAGAAAAGTAATTTTTCGTTGTTGTTTAGATGAAGAAAAAATGGATAAAAGAATAGGTAGAAAATTATATTAATACCCTTATCTATATTATATATAAATTATAATATATTAATGTGACACAGAGTAACTTTGTAATTTTACCCTTATTCGCAAATTTTTCTTAGTTTTTTTTCTCATGGATAGAGTGAAAAGTTAAATATGGGTCCCATGTCATTTTTTTCTCTTTCCACCCAATTTTCCTTCTCATCCATTTAAAGAAAAACTAAGATTTTCATTAATTTTTCTTCTTTGCATTTTCTTTCCTTTTAACTTCTTTTGATTCAAACACAGTGTTAGAGTCTGTATTCCATAAAAGCAGCAACTAGTTGAGATCTGTATTTTCTTATGAAACTCGAACACTTCGTTGAGTTGTCATATCCACGTACCAGACACATTTCGGACACGATTCTCATCGACACTCGCCTAATACACGTGTCTATGTTCAATTGTGTCTTAATATAAAATAAAAAATTCTTTTTCGGACATGTTTGGACACACCTAAATACCATCACAAGTCAACATGTATGTCTAGCCTTAGTGTTCATGCATCATAGGGAAGATTCATAGTTTGAACATTGAGCAATAAATGGGAAGATTCACTCATCTTCGTGATGTATGTTTTTAAATCTTCTCGTCCAGCACACCTTTGATGTCATCACATCTCTTGATTTAGTTGGAGCTGCCTTTCAATCTTTCCGATGTTTGTTGAGAAAGAAAAAGGTCGCTTTCCGTTGCTATTGGAAACATATCAATTTTTATGCTTTCAAGTCTGTTACATAGTTGAGATATAATGTTGTCTTCTTTGCAAATATTCCAATCATCTCCACCGCTTTGTGCAGAATGTTGAATGCTATAAGATGGTCAAAATTTGCTTAACTTCCTGATTTGTGTGCAGTAATGATTCAATTTTTTTGCTTTTGTTTCTTTTTTTTTCTTATTCAAAAACATAATTATTACACACCATGTTGTTGAATGCTGATAAAAGTCTATTTTACTTTTTGTTCTCTTTACTTTTAACATTCAGAAGTTTGTAGCATACTAAAAGATGCAATAGATGCCACAAAATGCAACTTCTATTCTTAAGATAAAAAAAATGAAATTCTCAATATTTTGATGCAAATTCTAAGACTATGTAACAATACCATTATACTAGCTAACCATGAAAGTTAGTGGAGTAGACAATATAATTGTTTAATAAGAAACTCACCCTGCTTGTTTTTCTTAGTTTAAAGCAAAGAATTTTAACTTTCTTTCTCATACCACAGGTTTGTATATGGGGGAAGTGTTTTCTTCATATCAGTAACATTGAATTCGCATGGAGAAGCAAGAATAATAGGCCAGTCTCTGCCTCTGTCACGTGTCCCTCTATCAAGTAACAAGCACTAATTATATGCGCTTTACATATCTTTACTTCTGCGTAGCTTCTCTATTTGATTTCAATTTGTCTTCCTTTCTTGTTTAATTTTATTAAATAGGTATGCATTTTTGTATGAGAAGGGTAAATTCATTATCCCTTCAAAATGCCTTTCCACGCACCTTGTGGATCCATGTGTATATATTGATTTCATCAGAAAGGAGATTATATTTTACAGGACCAGCAACTAAATGAAGGATGAAATGGAATCACTTCCAATGGATGTATGTAATTTCTAATATTTGGAGACTGAAAACGGGGCTTTCTACTACTTAATTCATAGCTGGTGTTTCAGGTTTAACAGTTGCTATGACCATTGTAACAAATGATTGTTACCAAGTCAATTCATGTTTGTTAAGAAAAGGGAAAGCTATGGAAACCTGTTATTGCTACCATTGTCAAGGTTTGTCTAAAACATACTAAAATAAATCCTGCGAGAATGAATATTAGTTCTATACAACCGGTGGAGGCCAAGCAGTTTCAATAACTTGCACACAAGCTAGGAATGATAGATATCCATCCACCAACTTGAGGGCAAGCTGAGATATGTTGATATCAGTTTCCAGATTTGTTTGATTCTACTGATATGAGTCTCTGGACAGAGAGAGAGAGAGAAAGAGGGGGAATAAAAACATAAATCTGGCAAGTCTTTAAGTATACAAGAGTCAATCTCCTTCAAACTAATAGGTGGAGTGATTATTTTACATTTGTATTAAAAATCAAAATCCTTAAGAAACAAAGATGGCATTCTGATCCTCTATTTTCAGTGTATGAAAAGGAGATTGTATTGGAAAAGAAATCTTAAGCTGAATGTAAATGATCTCACTGTTACAAAAGGGAGCTATGCTCCTTCAGGTGCTTTACCTTGCTAAATGCCACCTTCATGGCAATCACTGAGGCTTCATCCAAGTATATTGCATTGTACCGGATGAATGACCATAAGTTCTTCCCGATAAGCAAATGAAAAGCATCATCTATATGCCTCCAAATCAACTCAAATCTTATCCCTCCCTAAGTAATGGATATTTTCACATTACAGTACCCCAACAGGTACGTATATGGATGGAATTTGCAAAGTCAACCTTCTCATATTCAGACAATGGAGGAGAGAATATAATAAAGTAAATTTTAAGAAACTGAATAAGATAATTGTTTTGCTGTGCTAAATTTCATAATCCAAATCAGCTCACAGTTTAGTTCTTTGTGAAAATCCTCCACTCAGAACATGAGAAGGGAGTGAAATATTTCTAAAAGATATGAACATTTGCCCGGATATGGCAATTGGTAAGCTAACATTATAATAAAGTAGAAACTAGTATTTAAAAAAGAAAAAAAAAGTTTTCAATACTAAAGATCACAATGTCTATTTATAGACTGAAACAACTGTTTTAGAGAAAGATTGAAGATAAAGTATAAAAGGCAGAGAAATAGAAGATTTTACCTTCTTCAAAACATCTTTATTGACCCGGTACTCCAAGGCAATCAAGTGGCCAAACCTAATATTATTATTTGAAATATCAGTAGCATCTCAGTTCATAGATTTTACAATATCTAAGCCTTATCTCACGAGGTGGAGTAAGCTAAATGGATCAAATAAGTTTCCTGTCATAGATCAATTTATAGCAATCATGTAGAACAATTTTGCACTCTCCAAATGGTTAACTAACACGAAATTTTTCTATAAGAAAAATAAACATGAAAAGATCACAAGGACCAAGTTCCATCCAGCTAAGGAAGTCTTCAGTACAATGACATATATCAAATCAATCTAGCATCTAAGGAGTCTAGATGCATTTCTCATTATGTAGACAAGCAACTTTTTGTTTTTTTTTTGTTTTTTTTTTTGGGTGGGGGGTGGGGGGCAAGGGCAGACAAACATTGTGCTCTTAAATTCTTAATAGAACAATAATGCAGCATAAGAAACATCGAGCGACAGGCAATGCAATACAAATACTGAAAGACACTTTTCCTTGTATAAGGCCATAAGGAACAGGGACACTACCCCCTATTGGGCGTTCAACGCCAAGGGTGGGTACCCCTTCTTGGCGTTGAACGCCAAGATTGCTGCCTCGATTTGGGCGTTCAACGCCAGGGATGAATACTCCTTCTTGGCGTTGAACGCCAATGACATTTCTCTTTGGGCGTTCAACGTCCTCAGAGATGTCTTGGATAGCAGTTTGATATCCCTCTGTTAGGTTTTCTTCCATAGATCTCCTGTTGTACTGAGGTTGGGTGTTTAATGATTTCCTACTCCTCAGTTGAATAGCCTGGCATTCTTTTGTTATCTGCTTAGATAACTGCTGCCTTGTTTGACTCAGTTGGGCTTCTACATTCCTGTTAGAAGTCCGAGTTTCTCCACTACAAGAAAAAAGGCCTGTCGGCACCCTTTTTTCTTGCCACGCTTTTAAAGAGTGCCCAAAAGTGGTCTATGGGCACTCTTTTGCGAGGGTGGCCACTGGTTTGTGATTTGGCCACGCTTTTTTTACCACGCTTGAAAAGCATGGCCATAGAGAGAAATCGGCACGCTTTTATGAGGGTGGCCACTTATTTGAAATTTGGCCACGCTTTCTTACTGCCATGCTTGAAAAGCGTACCCATAGAGAGAAATCGGCATGCTTTTACGAGAGTGGCCACTGATTTGATATTTGACCATGCTTTTTTTTGCCACGCTTTAGAAAGAAACCGGCACGCTTGAAAAGCGTGGCTATACCGTGTTGATTTTGGCACAGTAAAAAAACGTGCCGATAGAGTTCCCTCCCCTAAAATTTAGTTTTCCACCTATTTTTTCCACACTTAACCTTTTTTTCTAAGTTATCAAATTTTACCCAACAACACACACTAACTTATAACGCAACCGGCACGCTTTAAAAGCATACCCATATCCTCATCTACCGACACGTTTTCTAAGCATAGCCGTATCTTTTCGTACTTATAAATAGCCACGCTTTTAGAGCATAGCCATATGTTTACCCTATTGGCACGTTTAAAAAGTGTAGCCATATCTTTCCTTATCGGTACGCTTTTAAAGAGTACCCAAAGCATACATTCTGGAACGTTTTAAAAGCGTACCTATAGGTTAAGACCTATGGCCACGCTTTTAAGTGTGACAAGAAATGAAAGCGTGCCAACAGAAAAAGCGTGCCGATAGATTCACAAAAGCGTGGTGATAGAGCAACCGGCACGCTGGCGGATGTGACCCTTTCAAAAGCGTGCCGCTAGCTCAAAAAGCGTGTCGAAAAGCTATCGGCACGCTTTTTCACACTTTTCGGCACGCTTTTAAAGCGTGGCAGAAAGCTTATTTTCTTGTAGTGCTCGCAAAGCCTCTTGCAATTCCAGTAGTTGTTGGGAAAGGGCGTGTAGCTGCTGAGTCAATGGGCCATCCTGTTCTGGAGGGTTAGGTTTAGTAGATATTGCCTTAACCTCTCCTTTCATAGAAGTCTCAGTAGCTGAGTACAGATGCTGGTTAGTGGTAACTGTCTCAATAAGCTCATGAGCCTCTTCAATGGTCTTTCTCATATGTATGGAACCACCAGTAAAGTGGTCCAAAGACTTTTTAGCCATGTCTGAAAGTTTATAGTAAAAGATGTCTAGCTGTACCCATTCTGAAAATATTTCAGTGGGACATTTTCTTAGCATCCTTCTATACCTCCCCTAGGCATCATGAAGATATTCATTGTCCTCTTGCTGGAAGCCTTGAATATCCGGCCTTAACTGGGTTAACTTGGGGGAAAGTGTTGATTTAAAAACTTATCTACTAGCTATTTCCATGTTTTCAAGCTAGATTTGGGCTAGTTATCCAACCACCTCTTTGCTTGGTCCTTTATAACAAAAGAAAAAAGCAAGAGTCTGTAGACATCTTGGTCTACTCCCTCACTGTGTACTGTGTCAGCATTCTGTAAGAAATCTGCCAAGAACTCAGTAGGTTCTTCTTGTGGAAGTCCAGAGTACTGGCAGTTCTGCTGCACCAGAGTAATGAGTTGAGGGTTCAGCTCAAAGTTACTTGCTCTGATGGGAGTTATACTAATACTTCTTCCATAGAAGTCAGCGGTGGGGGTTGTATAGGACCCCAGAGTTCTTCTGAACTCTTCATTCTCATTTTGGGTTTATGGAAGAAAGGTAGGAGAAGTAGAAGAATTAGGGATACAGATGTAAATTATAATTAAAATATTTTTATTTTTATTTTATTTATTAATTTAAATTTGAAAATTAAAGCTAATTAACTAAAAAGATTTGAAAATTAAATGATGAATTTTCGAAAAAAGAAGAGAGAGAAATTGAGAAGATATTTTCGAAAATTAGAAGAGAGGAGAATTAGTTAGGAAGTTTTGAAAAAGAAGAAAGAGAAAACAAGTAACTAATTAAGAAAGATTTGAAAACCAAATAAGATAGAAAATTAGAAAAGATTTGAATTTAAAATTTAAAATTAGAAAAGATAAGATAGGAATTTGAAAATATTTGAAAAAGATTTGAAAGAAATAAGATTTGAAATTTGATTTTTGAAAAAGATTTGATTTTGAAATTTAAAATTTGAAATTTGAAATTTTGAAATTGAATTTTAAAATTTGAATTTGAAATAAGATAAGATAAGATTTTTGAATTTTAAAGAAAGATAAAAAGATAAGATAGTACTTTGAAAAGATATGATTTTTGAAAAGATTTGAATTTGAAATTTAAACTAAGATAAGATAAGATAATAATTTTGAAATTAAAATTTGAAATCTTTTTTATGATTTTCGAAAATTAAAATGAAAGAAAATATATTTTTTATTTTTTTGAATTAATGAAAAAGAGAAAAAACAACAAAAAGACACCAAACTTAAAATTTTTAGATCTAAGGCACCTAGAATTAGAAAATTGCAAAGAAAAACGCAAAAAGACACCAAACTTTAAAAGTTTAAGATCAAAACAAGAAGAAAAATAAAAACACTTTGAAGATCAAGAAGAATACCAAGAACAAAATTCAAAAAATTCCAAGAAAACAAGAACATGCAAAGGACATCAAACTTAAAAATTTTGAAAACCAAAAATACCAATTTCAAAAATTTTAAAGAAAAGACACAAGAAGACACCAAATTTAAAGATTGATACAAGATTCAAACAAAAGACAGTATTTTTGAAAATTTTTAGAAAAAAGACTCAAGAAATTCGAAAAAGACTCAAACAAGAACAAGAATAAGGACTCAAAAAAAAAGATCAAGATTAATAAAGAAAAGAAAAGGTTTTTGAAAAAGTTTTGATTTTTTTTCGAAAAAAAAAATTAAAAGACTCAAACGAAATTAAAAACAATACCTAATCTAAGCAACAAGACAATCCGTTAGTTGTCTAAACTCGAACAATCCCCAGCAGCGACGCCAAAAACTTGGTGCGCGAAATTAGACTTCGCACAACTGAACCAGCAGGTGCACTGGGTCGTCCAAGTAATACCTGAGTGAGTCAGGGTCGATCCCACGAGGATTGTGATTTGAATCAAGCTATGGTTATATTGTAGATCTTAGTCAGGTGGATAGAAAGGTTGTTTGTTTATTTAAACGCATAAAAAGAAAATAAATAAAACGTTACTCAGTTGATGGTGAATGCAATGATATGAAGATAGTTAAGGCTTGGAGATGCTTTGTTCTTCTGGATCAATTCGGTTTTATTGTCTTCTTCAACTGTGAATGATTTCTGCTATGGCAAGCTGTATGTGATCAACGCCTTTCTTGAGAGGTCGCCAATGCTCCTCTAGATCTGAACCCCAGGGTTAGTGCGGATCCATTCTGATTGAGGGTGAAGCTCCTGCAGTCCATTCTCCCTAGTGATCTTACTCAAAACGCCATAGACAAGGTCGAATCTTCCAGATCAGAGAATGTTTCGCCTTTGGTTCTAGCCTTTACCACAAAGACACTAATCTCCCCATGCCTCGGCTGAATTGGTGTCTCGAGAAGTCCCCAACGAAGTTGTGGATTAGCCATCTAAGAGATGTATAATCAAGCTAGTGGTTCATCATTGTCCTATGAAAGACTCACTCTGAACGCATGTAAAATGAGATAACATTGTGCCGGTTCAACGCATTCATATTGATGAAGAACGAAGATACATTTTAGAATAGCGAATCAAACACGAATTGAAGATAAACCAGTAATACTTTATTAATCCATAAAACTCATCAGAGCTCCTCCCCTTAACTTAGGAGGTTTAGAGACTCATACTGATAGAAAATACAATGTAAAATGTGTAAAGTGTCAAAGGGTCCTGAAAAGTGTAAAAGTTCTCAAATAAATACTAGACTAATGACCAAGGATTACATAAGAAGGGTAAAACAGTCTTTTAGCACAAAAATCCACTCCTGGGGCCCACTTGGTGAGTGTTTTGGCTGATCTTAATTGAGATGCACGTGCTACGAGGCTTCTTGGGCGTTGAACGCCTGCTTGGGGGTCCTTTGTGGGCGTTGGACGCTGGTCTCCTCCTTGTGGGCGTTGGATGCCAGAATAGGACTGGAGGCTGGCATTGAACGCCAGTTTTGGGCCTTCAATTCTGAGGTAAAGTATGGACTATTATACATTGCTGGAAAGATCTGGATGTTAACTTTCCATAGTCATTAAGAACGCTCCATTTGGAGGTCTGTAACTCTAGAAAAGCTCTTTCGAGTGCAAGGAGGTCAGATCTTGACAGCATCTACAACACTTTCTCTGTCTCTGAATTAGACTTTTGCTCCAACTCCTCAATTTCAGCCAGAAAATACCTTAAATTGCATAAAAACACATAAACTCAAAGTAGAATCCAAAAATGTGAAATTTTCATTAAAACCTATGAAAACTTAATAAAACTTAAACAAAACATACTAGAAACTATATGAAAATGATGGCAAAAAGCATATAAAATATCTGCTCATCATCGCTCTCTAACTCTTGTACATCTAGTTGTTGTGTAAGCTTGCGAAATACATGGGTAAAAGAATTATATCGGTGCAACAATTGTTGTAGTTTCAAAACTAAACTTTTATGTAGTTGTGTGTTCTCCAGCTTCCTATTTTGTAACTCGTGTTCAATATCGTATATATACAATTGGAAGAAGTGTGATCGTGTCCCTTATTCCGGATAAAATTCTTCTATACTGTGGTACATTGATCTTTGAGCACGGAATGTATATATACCATGGGTTGCTGTAGCTAATTGTTTGTCTATGTGTACTCCGCATTAAGTAAAAGAAAAAATATGGTTGTAACCACAAATATGTTTCTTGAAATGATTCCTTTCTACAGAAAGTTCTGAGAAGATTTCAAGTAATTCCCAAAAAGTATTTTTATGGAAAAGAGACTTTTCTCCTATTGCAACACATGTAAAATGTTTAATGGTAAAATGGACGTGTATTACAGTGGGTATGTGTCTTCGGAGTGGATAATGTAGTTTGAAGCATTGTTGTATTCTCTTGAAAATTTCAAACACAATTGTGGGATGCTTGGACATGGTGTCTAATTCCTGCACTTACATAGGTAAATAAAATATTATGTTTTAGATTTTTTTTTTCAACATGTGCCAATAATTGTATAGTTAGGTACTCGAGAATAATTCATTGATTATTTCATATATTTCAGATAGTGGAATGAAGAGTGATTTAAATATGAATACAACTTTTCAATTAAAAAAAGTTTTAAAAAAATAAACGTAATTTTCAATATTATAGTGTCTTTTTCTAAATTTTTTATTGCCTAAAAATATTATAAAATTGTAATAGCTTAAAATTTTAGATAATATATGAGATGAAATATTCAATAGAGTAGATTTTTATTCTGAACTATACTAAAATATATTGAAATATACAAAGAGTATTTTCAGAATGATATGTTTGTATTGTGTGTTTTTTTTTTATTTTTTTTAAAAGTTTTGAATATCGTCTATTAATTTGTAATATTTTTAATTTATTATGATAAATTAACGATATGATGAGAATTTTGTTTGTTACAATTGCATAAATATTTTAAAAAATGTTTATTTATTGTACTTAATTTTGTTTTTTATTTGGGTGTTTATGTTAATATTTTTTCATTATTAAATTTTAATTTGATAAACCAAGGGTTTATTATTTAGTTACTGGAACTAAATTGAGATTTGTTTTTTATCACTAAATAATGTTATGTGTATCATAATTATTGTCATTGGATAATATTTGTAGTAACATTTTTTAGTCCGTACTTAAATTACTTATTCAATAAAAATTTGTTCAATAACTCATAAATATATATACAACATTATTTATGTTTTTAATTTGGTAATTTTTAATTTAGTTTTTTTTTTTTGTGACTGAACATAACATAAAGAAAAAAGACCTAAGAAAAAGAGTAGTACTCCTCTTTAATAATAATGTCTAAATTATTAGGAGGTAGTAACCACTCTAGATACACCTGCTTATTTAAAACAGCTGTCTTAGCCATTAAATCAGCCGCTCTGTTTGCTGTTCACTGGATGAGCACTAAAGTAGCTGTCTAATTGCGCTGGAGCATCTCTTTGATTTTGTCAAGCAGATCAGAGTCATTCTTAATCATGCTGGTTGTGCCTCGTGAAACAAGAAGAAACGCGTCAAGATTATCAGTTTCACATATGACCTCTTTGCACTCGCAATCCCAAGCCATAACAAGCCCTCTCCAAATAGCATGAAGCTCACAAAAGAGAACACTAGAAAGAGGTATACTGGCAGAACAACCTTTTATCCAAATTCCCATGCTATCTCTAATAATACATCCAAAGCCAGCTAATTGCTCATTTTCAAAAACGCTTGCATCGCAGTTCACTTTACAGACATTCATTGGAGGTGGTTCCCAGTTATATTTCAAAGAAGAAGGAATAATATGTTTTTGGTTGATAACAATATTAGAGAAATCTCGAGCAGCATGTTTAACTAAGTGAACAATTTTCTCCTTACTCCATGGATCATCTTGGTGGAAGATGTCATTGTTCCTATCCCTCCAAATCCACCAAAAGGCCGCTTTTTGAAACTGGTAACTAGCTGTGGGAACTCCGTTGTTGAGGCAAAGCCAGAGCAGACACTTTATCTTCTCTGGTATTCTCAAGCGCCAAAGCCAAAGCCAATTTTCATTATCATTCCAGCCAAATTTCTTCTTCAATAGCCATTCATACCCGCTTTTAGTCGAGTAGGTGAGAGTATTTGAGTTTGTCCAAAACTAACCTGTTTTATCTCCTGCCTGCTTGATAGGATCAAAGAGCATCAAATCAAGTTTAACTTCTTCCGGAATCATTGTGCAAAGAATATCCCACCGCCAATGCCCAAGGTGCCAGACATCTCCTAACTTCAAGTGAGAATCAGAAATGTGCACAAAAGGAACCAAAGGAGCTAGCATTCCGCATGGTCGCCAAGCATGATACCAAAAGGATTGAGACATCCTGCCTGTACATCAATCAAAACCATCACGAAGCTTTTCTATTGTCTTATAAATCGCTCGCCAAGTGCTTGAAACATTATTAGAAAATTTGGGTGAAAAGCAAGAACTCCCAGATAAATATTTTGCCAACATAATTCTTACCCAAAGCTTATCTTTATTATGCAATAATTGCCAAACAAGCTTTCCGAGTAAAGCAAAATTTATGCATTGAGTATCTCTAATTCCCAAGCCTCCATATTTTCTTGGAGTGACAACTTTGCTCCACTTGACCAAATTTAAGCAACGCTCCCCCACCTTTCCCTTCCACAAGAATTGTCTAAGCACAGAATCAATCTTTTGACAAACCGAAGTAGGAAAAAGAGTCACTTGCATCTGATAAATAGGAAGAGAAGAAGCAACAGATTTAATTAAGCAAAGCCTGCCTGCTCTGTTAAGGAGCCGACCTTTCCAACTAGCCAGCCTATTCTTGATCTTCTCTAAAGAGTCCGAAAAAATAGATCTAGCAGCTCGAGGATGATTAAGGTTCACCCCCAAGTATTTGCCTAGGTCACTAGTAAAAGGAATATGAGAAACACCAGACAACATTTCCTTCCTTCTATTAGAGATATTTCTAGAACAAATAGCTTTAGATTTTTCAATGTTAACCTTCATACCTGAAGCTTTACAGAACAACTCCAAGGTGTGCACAACATTCTGAACTTGACTTTTCTTCGCTTTACAAAAAAGGAGGAGGTCATCTGCAAACATCAAGTGAGAAACTCTAGGTCCCCCTCTAGAAACAGCCACACCATCCCAAATACCCTCGTCAACTTGTTTGGAAATGAAGCACGCCAATCTCTCCATGCACAAAATAAATAAATACGGAGAAATTGGATCTCCTAGCCTGAGCCCTCTGCGAGGTTGGAAGCTGTCCAATCTATTCCCATTCCAAAGGATGGAAAGATTTGAGACCTGAACACAATTCATTACAAGCCGAATAATTAGAGAAGAAAAGCCAAAAGATTCAAGAGTGTGCTCAAGAAAATTCCAATCAACTCTATCATAAGCCTTTTCTAAATCAATCTTAAAAGCCACAGCTCCTTTTCTAGACTTTGTCTGCTTAAGAAAGTGAAGAACTTCTTGGGCGACAATAATATTATCAGGTGCTCCTCTACCATGAATAAACCCTCCCTGAGTTTGGCTAACAATCTCATCCAAAAATGGTCGTAATCTATTAACCAGCACTTTAGTCACTAGCTTATAAATTACATTACAAAGGCTTATTGGCCGAAAATCCTTCAATCTAGTTGGAGGGTCGCACTTAGGGATAAGAACAATCAAAGTTTCCAACAAAGAATGGCTTAACGTCTCCCCTAAGAATGCTTTCTGAACAGTACGCCATACCTCATGACCCACCACATCCCAATATTCCTTGAAGAAAAAAACTTGAAAACCATCCGGCCCAGGAGCTTTGAATGAGCTCATATTATCCAGAGCTTCTTTAACCTCCAACATTGTTACTGGTTTAGACAAATTATCACAAGCATCCTGGCTAAAAGATGGCATAGGAATTTCCTCCATGCAATTAACCTCAACAGGCTCAGTAGAACAAAAAATATTTTTGAAGAAATGAACAACCTCCCTTTGCAAAACTTCCGGATCATCAGACCAAGACCCATCACTGACTAGCAACCCATGAACCTTGTTAGATTTTCTTCTAAGGATGGTTTGCATATGGAAAAAGCTAGTATTTCTATCACCATACCAAACCCATTGATCTCTTGACTTCTGGTACCAAAGCAATTCTTCCTGGGCCAAAACTATATTATACTCAGCTCTCAATTCTTCCTCTTTGTGCTTCAGAATCGGATCATCGTCAGCTTCCATTTTCCGTTGAATACGATTCAAATAACCCTCCAATTCCCTCTTTTTAATAAAAATATTGCCGAAGACCGTAGAGTTGAATTCCAACGAAGCTTCTTGGACCCCCAGCAACTTCCTATGGATGCCAAAGTCTGTACGATCCCAAGATTTCTGAACAATGGCCTTGTAATCAGGATACGTTGCCCATGCTGCTTGGAATCTAAAAGGCCGGTTTCCTTTCTTGATAGGAACGCCTTGACATCGGATAAGTAGGGGGACAATGATCAAAGTGGGAACGACTGAGAACTTCAACAAAAGCTTCTGGAAAAAGAAGGCGCCATTCTGTAGTACAGCAAGCTCTATCCAATCTCTTTGCAATTTCTTTGTTTCCTTGAATTTTACAGAACCAAGTAAACCGTCTTCCAGAGGTTGTTAGATCAAAAAGACCACAAGAATCTAGAGTACTTGCAAAGATACTACTGCGATTTGAATAGAAATTACCCCCTTTCACCTCATGAACACTCAAAATATCATTAAAATCCCCAACCACCACCCACGGGTCCTGAATACACAAACCAATATCAAGCAGATGACTCCATAATTCTACTCTATTAGTGGCTTGAGGGCTGCCATAAACCGCATTGCAGATCCATCTTCGCCCACCACCATCAATTTCCAAAGTTACACATTGATTCATAGCCCAAAGAATTTTACAAGAAAATTTTAAATTAGCAGAGAGGAACCAAATTCCTCCCTTGTGTCCAACAGCATCTACAATTCCTACAGGATAATAGCCTAATCTCCCCCAAAATTCTTTCATAGTTTCAAACCCAATATGAGTTTCCACAAAAATAAAAAAAGTTGGTTGAAATTTTCGTACCAACTCCTTACAGTGCACCCGAGACATCTTATTTGACGCCCCCTAACATTCCAACTAATAATATTTAAATGGTCACAATCCATAAAAATAAATTAAATAATTGGAATGTTTAATCATTCTACCTCACATTGATGGACCCCTGTCTCCAAGTGTCTCTTTGTGGACTTGCACCGCAGAACCATCATTCGTATGTTGAGGTTGGGTCTCCAAGTTTGTTGTTGCACTAACTTTATCAAGCTCTTTTTGTATTCGAGAATCCATTGACAATGCTTCAGTAGGTGAGTTTTGAAGCGAAATAGGACGCTGCCTTTTGTGCCCTGCTTTAAAAAAGGGAGTACTCTGATCCTTAAAAGTCACCTGAGTTGTTCCCAAAGAGTCAAGCGTGGATGGAGGATCTTTCTTTTCCTTAGGCCCCACCTTTGCATTTGATAAGGACTTCACCTTTGCATTTGATGAGGATCCAGCATGCATGTTATTAGACCCAAAAGAAAATTTCTTACTCACCAAATTGGAGCATATTGCTACATTGGCTTTTTTTGGCACCACATTGTGACCTTTACCCACTTTTTCCTTGCCTTTTCTACTAACTGTAACCCATTCATCCTCTTTTGCACGAGTATCCCTTTCCATACGTGAGTCTTGCAAATTATCATGCACAAGATCTGTTGCACCATGCTTCTCCATAATTGGAATTGATTTGGCATTAATTCCAAATTCAAAAGATAAATTTTGATTTTTTACTGGGATTTGACTACCTTCCACCGTTTTCTTGTTGTTATCTACAGGAAAAAGTGACGGCAAATTTTTCTCCTTCACCGTACTTTCCTTCCCAATGCCATTGTTGTTCTCTTTCACACATTCTCTTGTGACATGCCCAAAGCAGCTACATTTTTCACAAATTAAATTCAAGTGCTCATATTCTATGTCATACATATGACCATCAACTTGAATTTTTTTTATAACTGGAAGTCCCAAGTTAATTTGCACACATGCTCTTGCATACTTTCCCCTCTCTGCAGACTTGGTGGCTAAGTCGATGCGGATCGGTTTGCCAACAGCTGACGCAATCATTTTCATGGCTCTCTCTTGATAATAGTTAATGTTTAAACCTGTGATTCTTATCCAAACCATGGTAGACCCAAAAGTGTTTTTACAAGGTCTGAATGAAGAACTCCAAGGTTTAACCGCAACATAGCTTCTAGTAATCATCCACGGTCCTCCAAGGAGAACTTTCTCTCTATCCTCCAAGAGATCAAATTTGACTAAGAAATAGCCAAAACCGACATCTAGTACCTCATATCCTCCTTTGGTTCTCCAGACGCCTTTAAGCCTGTGCGTGATCGCTGTATAGCTAAAATTTTTTCCAAGAACTTTGATCACGATGGCATCTTTGTAGGGCTCTGCCAATATCTCTTTTGCTTCCTCAGTGAACGTCACAGTTGGTATCTCCAAATCACCTTGCTTACCAACTACGGTGGCCATCTTATCCCCATCAAGAGAATCAGCAACCTCCAAAGCTCTCATTGCTGAGGCACCAACAACTTTATCTCAACGATATCCGCTGACTTTAAGTCTTGTTACCATCTCCTTTAATCCCCCTCCTTTTCACCTGATGCATGCCCCCCTCCGCTCTCCCCCTTATTGCTTCCGCCGACATGGCCGGCTGCCTCGCTATGTGCCACCCTCGAAGACTCTCCCCCACTCTCCCCACTCTCCATTTCACGTACTCTCATGTACTCTCTCGTACTAGGGTTTAATTAGCGAATGAGATACTCAATGCGTAAATTTTTAATTTAGTTACCTATTGACTTGTAATATTTAATCTAGTATTTTTAAATTTTTTTAAGAAATTAGAATACATTTTGTCATGACCAAATTTTACTATTTATTAAATTCTTAATTGGATAAAGATTTTATAATTAAAAAATCCATATAATTTGTACAATATATTTTTAAATATGAGATAAAATATAAATATTTTTGTACTATTTTTTAATCGTTGTTTTTGTGTTTAAGTTAGTTCTTTTCTAGTTTTACTCTTAAATTTTAAAAGATATATATTGTTACTAAAATTTTATTACAAAATTATTGTTATTATTAGTCTTATAAATATATTGTCTATTTTAAATTTTTTATTTGTTAATTATTTATTTTATTTTTTATTATAGAATTCATTATTTTGTTTGTCATTAGACGTTTTATATAATGCACAGTAACAAATATTTTAATTTATTCAATACAAAAAATATTTTAAATAAATATTATATGATGAAGATACAATATTAAAGATATAAATAGAGTACTAATAATTTATATTTGCATGGCTTCTAACATTGTTTATAGCTGGTTCATTATAAGAAATTGATTGAGTTATTAAATTAGTAGCAGTGGTGTCTCGACCTACATTTATACAAAAAAAAAAAAAATACAGACATTATATGTTATAGATTTTTTAAAAGAATTAAAAATTAGTACTTAGAATAAAATAATTGTGTAAATTAAGTTAATTAATTTTGTTAATCTTCTATATTAAGAAGATTTAGGTTCAGTTTGGTAAACAACTTAATTAAACTCCTTTTGAAAAAATAGTTTAAGCAATAAATGATTATATTAAAAGTAGCTTATAAATAAGTTATTTTGTGTTTGGGTTTTTAGTTCTAAAAGTGCTTATTTTATAAAAATGTGATAAAAAGTAGTAATATTATGAGAGAAGTCATTTTTTTTAAGTTCTCTATAAGCTCTTAAATAGCTTCTTAGAAAGCTGTAATTTGGTTTTGAAAATTGTACCAGACATTAATACTACTACTTTTCATAAGTTAAAAGTTAAAAAAAGTTACTTTTGAAACTTTCCATACGACCTTTTAATGTATAGGGTATAGGCAAATTACATGTTTTAAGCATATATGGTACTAATTAGTTAGGTCATCACTAACTATTATCATGTGTTTTCAGACCTATATTTTTAAAGAGCAATACAGATAATAAGCATAATTTGAATTCATGAGAAAAAAATTAGTTATCATAATAAAATTAACTTTTATATTGTGTAAAATAAAATATCGGTAATTTTAATTATTTTAAATTTGTTTAATTTTAGTATGTTTAATATGATAGATCTTTATTCTAAAACAAGAGTATGTATTTTTAGAATGATACGCTTCTATCATATTTTTTTCTATTGATTTTTTTCAAAAGTTTGAATCTCATCTATTAATTTGTGACCTCTTTTAATTTAATTTTTAATTTATTATGATAAATTGATAATATGATGAGTATTTATACACTCATTTTATTTGTTAAATTATGTATCATTTCTATTGTAAATGAAATAAATAATACGACACAAAATAATAAAGAATAAACTATTATTTCTATCCATAAAAGATGAAAACACTGAATTGAAGGGAAGAGAAGAGAGAAAAATCATTCGGGTACTCCTTGTCCTTTGTCTCTCTTATTTGATGCGGTTGTTACAATGACTCCCAATCTCGTCGGTGTCGCGTCACACCTTCTTCCTCTTCTTTCTCTTAGTTTGGAGTCGGTAGTGTCGATAATGATGGTGGTGGTGGAGGGTGTAAGTATGATGACATTGTACATTTTAGTGGTGTTAAAGATTTAGAGAGTGTGTATATGTGTGTGCGAAGAGCAATTTGAGATTTTCAGATAATTTTTTAGGATTTGAATAGTTTTGTCGCAAAAAATCGATTTTCTATAGGTATAATTTTAATTTTCATTTTTTATGAGTAAAAATATCAACATTTTTATTTTTTATGAGTAAAAATAATAATTTATTCAAATCATAAATTATATTTAAATTTTTTTTCTTTCTCAGGACTTGTGTGGGGCCTAAAGCAAGATTTCATTTCGATATGAAAAGTTCTTAATAAAATATGGAGAATAGTTTTTATTTTTTGGTTATTTTTTTATTAATAAGATTCTCAAAATCAAATCAATTGTTTAAAAATTTAAATAAAGTTTTAATGCCAAAAAAAATTAAGTAAAATTTAATTGAAGTTAAATTGGATATAATAAAATAATATATTTTTATATAATATATATTTTTTTAAAAAATAATTGTTTATTTTATTATTATAAATTAGATCAATTTTTAATCGATTAATCGATTTTGATTAATTTTTTGTGAATTAATTTTTAGTGTGTATCAAACTAATTTAGTGTCTAATTCTCAATAAATTCAGTAGAACTGATCAATATGATTCAATTCTTAAAATTATATTTTTTATTTTTATTTTATTTTATATATTACGATAGTAAGACTTATATATTATATCTTTTATTAAGTTTAAAAAGTTATAAAAGATAGAAAAACATTGTTATAATTTTCGTAAAATTTAAAAACTCTCTGTGGTAATAGTATCCTATGCTGTTGACTGTTTAATAAGGTATCATGTGCGATAATCTAGAATTTAATAACAACGTTAGAATCGACGATCGATGAAATTATAACTATTTTTAATAATGTCAATGTAATAAAATTAAATTTATCTGAGAAGAAAACTAACCATCAGATAAACAGACAATAAGCTAAGATTTGAATACTTGTTAATTTATTTTTTCTTTCAATTGTTTCGATCATATAGAAATGAATAAGAATTAGTGTTTTAAGTTTAAGGAATAATACTCGTACATTAAAAATTTTATATACACACGTGAATCGTTTTTTTTTAAGGTTCAAATGCTGATAATATTAAAAATTCTTTTATGTATTTATATAAAAAGTTAAAAAGTTATCCACCTAAATTTCTAATCTCAACAAAAATCTTCTTTAAGCTTACGTATATTCCTATAAGGAAAAGTCTAGGGCCAGCAACTTTGTTAAATTTTGGCCAGCATATAATTAGTAAAGAAAAGTGAGTCATTAGATGAAATCTCACACCATTAAAATTATCATTGATGGCTATTTGATGGCTACAAATCACAAAAATTACTGGTACCCTAACATTTCTCTTCCTATAATTATACTAGGTAGATATCATTAATCACTAAAATTAGTTATTAGTATAAAATACACATTAAAATATAATATATATATATTAAAATTAAATAAAATAAAATTAAATATATATTTATATACAAATATATATAAATATACAATAACTAATTTTGATATATATTTAATATTTTTTATTTCTATTATTTTATTATTTTAAAAAATATTAAAAAATATTAAAATTTATTATTTTTTATCATTATTTAATTATCAATTAAATTTTTTAATCTAATAATTCAATAACATACTTTAACTTATATTTTTAAGTATTAATAATTAATTAATAACTAAAAATAATAAATTTTAATAATTTTCTAAATGTAGAATGTGATTGTAACCTTATAAAAGGCACCGAAGTGGCATAGGCAAGTATCATCCATGTGAACTACATTAATAATTTCCTTTTTGTTTTCTTCCTTTGTCCTTTACTTTCTGGCTCCCTCTTCCACAACCCCAAAGAAACAGGAACATGATAAGAGTATCTTCCCCAACTGCAATATGTTTGATAATCTTGGTTCCTTTGGTTCTTCTATGGGCATGGAAGCTTCTCAATTGGCTATGGCTGAGGCCAAAGAGATTGGAGAAGCTTCTAAGAGCTCAGGGACTTCAAGGCAACAAATACAGGGTTCTTGTCGGGGATTCAATGGAGATGATCAACCTGATCAAGGAAGGTGCCAAATCTCAACAACACAACACTCTTTCCAATGATAAAGATGTAGCACCACATGTCTTCTCTTTTATCCATCACACTGTTCAAAAATTTGGTAATCTTATTTATCTTTTATGTTGAAGATTTAATGTTATTTTCCTTTTATGTATAGAATTTTAGATCCAAACTTCATTATTCTCAATGTAACAAGGAAAAAAAAATGCTGTTTTTCTTTTTTGAAAGCAGTTACTTTAGCTATTTATTTTTTTTTGGTGACTACTTTAGCTATTTATTTAATCCATATATCGAACTAACTTTTTATTTAAATAAAAGAAATATGTGATTTTTCAATTCAAACAAAACTGGAAAAAATTACCTATTTATGTTTCGTGATTGATATTGGTGTATGATGGCTAATATATGTAAACCCCCCTCCCCTCTCTTTTTCTAAATTGGGTAAATTTGGTAAATCATATATTCAATTTATTTAAATAAAAAAAAAAACCTATTAGGCAGTTGTATGAGTTATATAACACAGATCATCAAACATGTCCATGTATGTGTAGGTAAGAATTCTTTTGTCTGGGAAGGGACAACACCAAAGGTCATAATCATAAATCCTGATCAAATCAAAGAAGTCTTTAACAAGATCAATGATTTTGAGAAACCCAAGTTGAGCCCTCTTGTCAAGTTATTGAGCGACGGACTCATAAATTATGATGGCGAGAAATGGCAAAAACATCGAAAGATTATCAACCCTGCTTTCCATTTTGAAAACTTAAAGGTAATATATTTTCTTTAAGAAGGATGATTTATCCTCTATTTGATTACTAGATATAGAAAAATTAATTATCTTTAATACTTCGAGTTTTAAAACTATTTACTTTTTTTAATATTAAAGATATGTTTTTGAAAGTTTGTTAAGTGATGAAATTAATATTTATATTTAAATTTGTCCAAGTTACGCTCTTAATTCAATCTAGTCTCTAAAGTTTTGGTTTAATCAATTTAATTAGTCTTTTAATTTGGCATTTGTGACTTATATTAGTGTGTGATATTGTTTTTATCACAGATTGGTTAATAACATTCTAAAAGGGACTATAAATTACCACATTAAACTCTCAAAAGATATGGCTAAAGGATTTTCTATGAAAAAAGCTTTTCACATAGAAGAAGAAAAAATGTGAATCTGTAAAATTGATTATTAGAATAGAACACTACCCTTTACACAGGTGTTCTCAGATTTATATATGCTCAGAAGAAAAAATCAAATGACTCAATAACTAACACCTAAATACCTACCTTCTTATCACTTAGTAGCTAGGTTATACTTTCTTGACTTTTCTTAAGTTCATCTTGAACTTGTTTTACAATACTACCCTTAATAGTGGCAATTGAAATTTGTTTCAATTTGTTTCTTACGAATTCTTTAAAACTTTAATTTTAATTAAGGGTTTCAAAGGCTTCTTAGAAAACAAATTGAGGTAAAAAGTTTCAATTATCACATCAAATAGCCATTATGAAGTCTACTGTGGTAGTCCAATCCATATCCCAGTACGTCATTAGTAATTCTGTGACAAAAATAGAGTCAAAGACTAACGTAAGTTATAGATGTCAAATTGCCGGATCAAATTAAAAATATTGAAACTTTGGGAGTCAAATTGAGACACAACTCTAAAGATTAACTTGAGTATTAACTCTTTAAGTGGTACTCACATTACTAATTTTTTTTTTCATTTATATTTACACTTCACGTTTGTTGTATAATTTTACAAAGTAATTATTCTAAAATTATCATATATTACTTCATAGTCCATATATATTTGATTATTCTTCTTTTCACCCAATCATGTCTATAGGTAATGTCATCAACCATATCCGAATCCTGTGATGAAATGGTTAGAAAATGGGATGCGATGCTGTCTTCCGAAGGAAAATGTGAAATCGACGTATGGCCATTTCTTCAAAATTTGACTTGCGATATTATTTCCAAGACAGCATTTGGAAGCAGCTATGAAGAAGGAAAGCGAATATTCGATCTTTTAAGAGAACAAGCTGGACTTATTATGAAATTACGAAATGTCTATATTCCCGGATGGTGGTAAGACTATTAATATAATAGTTATAAAAATTATTCATCTTTTTTCTTTCTTTGGTGAATATATATGTAGGAGCCAAACTTACATATACGCCTTGAAAATTAGTAGTGATTTCACACATTATTACTAGGGATACCCCATCAATGTATACAAATTGATTTGGGAGGATAAACTAAAGTATGATATAGTATATACACAAATTAGAAACTCTTGCCCTTAGCAATTTAAGTGAGGAATATGTGTAATAATAATGCGGATTCTGAATTGATATCCACTGTAATTAGGTAATTGACTGACAAGAATATAATATGTATTTAATTCTTAGGTTGATACCAACAGCTACGCACAAGAGGATGAAAGAAATTGAAAAAGATAAAAAAGCTTCGCTCAAGTTTATCATCAACAAAAGAGAGAAAGCAATGAAGGTATGGGAAGTCATGAACAAAGACTTATTAGGCATACTTTTGGAATCAAATCATAGAGAAATACAAGAACATGGAAACAACAAAGCTGCGGGAATGACAAGCCAAGAAGTAATGGAGGAGTGCAATGCATTCTACCTTGCTGGCCAAGAAACCACCTCAGTTCTTCTAGTTTGGACAATGGTACTATTGGGTAGGTATCCTGATTGGCAAGCACGTGCTAGAGAGGAAGTATTGCAAGTTTTTGGCGATCAAACTCCGGATAGTGAAGGGTTAAGTCGCCTTAAAATTGTAAGTATGACGTGATTCAAACCCAAAACCTTCAAGTAGGTTCCCTATGTTTTTTCTTAGCTGCTTATCTGTAACAACTGACAAAATTCAAACCTAAAACCTTATGCATACTATTCACATACTCCAGCATTGCTTACACCTTTTCTTTCACAGATGACAATGATTTTATACGAGGTTCTAAGGTTATACCCTCCAAATGTTTACTTCAATCGTGCTGTCAACAAAGATGTGAAACTTGGCAACCTTTCCCTTCCAGCAGGAACACAAGTTTCCTTGCCAATACTCTTGATTCATCATGATCGCGATATTTGGGGCGATGATGCAACAGAGTTCAAACCGGAAAGATTCTCTGAGGGAGTTGCAAAGGCAACAAAAGGCCAAGTTTCATTCTTTCCATTCGGATGGGGACCTAGAGTATGCCTTGGGCAAAATTTTGCTTTAATGGAAGCAAAGATGGCTTTGTCATTGCTCTTACAACGTTTCTCATTTGAGCTCTCCCCATCTTATGCACATGCTCCAACTACTGTACTCACTCTCAATCCAAAGCATGGGGCTCATGTTATCTTACATAAATTGTAGCTTTATCTGATGTTTTGGTCGTACTGTTACATAAATTCATCAATTAGGTGGCGTACCGCATATTAATTTGGGTTTATGACATACCAACTTGTCTGTGTATTAAAATATCGGGTAATGTTAGGTAGACAAAAAAAAAACAGCCAGAACTTGTCTTATTTAGCATTAATTAATTGTCGCAACAATTATTGAATGCTAAATAAGGCAAGTTATGTCTGTTTTTGGCTGATTTTCTTTGGTTATCAAACATTTCCGTAAAATATCGTATGCATATTTTTCACATAAAATATTTTTTGTTTGGTGTATCGTGTACTTGTTACCTATTGGAATGTATTACGTTTCATGTATCCATTGTAGTACATTTTGGAGAAGTTTTATGTTATTTGTTTTTCCTTTGCATGTTTTTTCTTTGAAGTATGTCTAGATATTATTTGTACATTAAAATTAGTTATTAAAATCAGTTACTAATATATTTGTATATAAATATATGTGTGGTTTAATTTATTTTCAATATGTATTTATATTCTAGCATGTATTTTATACTGGTCCGACTTTGATGATTGATTTTAATATACACCTAACATAACTCAATGTTTGAAGTCCTTATTAAACAGGGAAATAAGATATTAAGAGGCTTTTAGGGAATCTCATTAATTAAGATGAATCTGAAGTCAATGTTTGAAGTCCTTATTAAACAGGGATATAAGATATTAAGAGGCTTTCAGGGAATCTCATTAATTAAGATGAATCTGAAGTCAAATCGCAACTTGGCTTTTAACTGGTTCTATAACAATGAAGGAATAAGAATATAATAATAAATTGTAATGACTGAATTATTACCTATATTATTTTTTATTAGTAATAGATGTAGGCTCAATTGTAACTACTTTAGCATATGCTAATTAAAATAAAAATTAGTTTAGCTTCTAGTTATTGAATGTATAGCTGTAATTAATTTTATAGTGAGAGTACATGTTAACGGTCTAAAAAACACTTTTTTTTTTATTTTTATTTTAAAAAAATATAAAAAAATAAAAAGAGTTTGTTTTCTTCCTTTCTCAACCTTCACTCTTCTTCTCTCTTTTTGGTTTATCAAACTATCAACATCACTTTAGCTCAGGGCATGAGATTTATTCATGGTGTGGTGAGCATGGAGAACAAACAAGCTATGAGTCAAATTAATTGAGATCTAATCGTTGCCAATGTCGTTGTTTTCTTTCTTTTTCCAATTTTTCCTTTGAATTGAAAAATAAGTTAAGTGTATAAGAGCAGACACTCAGTTAGAATTCACTCAATTTTTTTTTGCATCAACTGGCATTCTACACCAAACTTTTTGTGTAGAAACACTAGAGTAAAATAAAATTGTAGAGCAAAAATACCAACACATTTTAGGTATTGCTAGAGCATTGTTATTTCAATAAGAATTTAACATTATTTTTGGCAATACACAATAGCTTACGCTATTCACCTAATTAATAGGTTATCCAACACTAAACTGGATAGTGCTAGTCCTTATAAGCTTTTGTGTGGTAAATTACCCAATCTTTCATATTTAAGAGTATTTGGTTCTCTCGCATATGCCTCCACTTTAATAAATTCAAGAAAAAAATTAGACCCAAGAGAAAAAAAAACAGCATTTCTCGGTTTTAAATTAGGAACAAAGGGTTTTTGATTTATTGATTTAAAATCAAAAGAGATTTTCATATCTAGAAATGTAACCTTCTATGAAATTCATTTTCCATTTTCACATTTCACTAGCACTGATATTCCTGCGACACCCATTCGTACTCCATAATGCATTGACTTTTTTCAATATGATACACTATCCACACATCATTTGCAATCACCTACACATACTACACTTACAGATTCAAATGAACATCTCTCAAGCTCAATGCATTCACCAATTTTTTCACACACTATTGCAGCTACTAGCACACCAAACACTAACATTATTGCATCTGCATCACTAGAAAATATGAAAGAATCAACAAACTACCTGCTTATTTGAAGGACTACCATTGTATGATAACCTACGCAGCACACACTAACAACTTTACTAACTCTAGCACTTTATATCCTATCTCCTAGCACTTGTCATATAATAAACTAACCCCAGGTTATAAGTCTCTTTCTCTAGCCATCATCTCAAATCCGGAACCTAGCGCCTATGAGGAAGCGACTGCACATGAATGTTAGAGAAAGACCATACAAGCTGAATTGGCAACTTTGGATCAAAACAGAACTTGGTGTCTCACTGAACTCCCAAAAGGCAAGAAGACTGTGGATTGCAAATGAATTTTTCGAATAAAATTCAATCCTGATAGCATCATAGAAAGGCACAAAGCCAGGCTAGTTGCAAAAGGATTCACTCTAAGTGGAAGGAATGGATTATGGTGATACTTTTAGTCCAGTTGTCAAAATGAATACTCTACAAGTAATGTTAGCATTAGCCGCGGCAAACAAATAACATTTAAAACAGCTGGACATCAATACTGTCTTCCTTCACAGAGATTTGGACAAGGAAGTTTATATGAGGATACCACTCGATTTGGATGTGTCACAACCAAGTTTGGTTTGCAAATTGTAAAAGTCTATATATGGACTTAAGCAAGCAAACAGGCAATGAAACATTAAGCTCACTCAAACTCTTGTTGATGTTGGTTATAAGTAGTTTTTTTTTAATGATTATTCCCTCTTCATCAAGAAACAATCTGAAAGCTTCACACATCCTAGTATATATGGATGATTTGGTTTTAACTAGAGATAACATTGGTGAAATCAATTCTATCAAGCAGATTTTGGATAACGAATTCAAAATAAAAGATCTTGGTGATCTCAAGTACTTCTTGAAAATGGAAGTAACACGCTCCAACTTTGGAATTCACATTTCTTAGTGGAAGTACGCCATGGATCTTTTCAAGGATTTTGGTTATCTAGATTGCAAGCCTCTCTCTACTCCAGTTGATTTCAGAAACTCTCGAAGGATTCAGGTACTATTTTAACGGACAACACTACTTATAGATAACTCATCGGTCAACTCTTTTACCTCACAAATACTAGATCCGATATCTCCTATGTTGTGGGATGTTTGAGCCAGTTTTTGGACTGAGCAACTACCTCTCAACTGCAAGCTACTTTTTGCATGCTCCAATACTTAAAAGGCAGACCTACAACTAATCTATTCTTCTCCTTTACTTCTGATCTGCATTTCACCGGATTTGCCGACGCTAACTGGGCTACTTGTGCCGATACTCGTCATTCCATTTTCGGTTATTGCTTCATGCTTGAAAACTCTCTTATTAGCTGGAAGAGTAAGAAGCAAACCGTTGTTGCTATGTTCTTTGCCAAATTTGAATACAGGTCTCTTGCTGTTGTTACTTGGAAAGTTAGATGGTTGTCTTTCTTAATGGATTTTATTATGATAACCAATTAGTCATTCACATTACCAATAATCTACTCATCCCACATTATTCGTGAAAAATATTTGTCTGGTCTCATTTCATCTTATGCTGATTCACTCCAAGGACTAACTTGCTAATTTTCTTACTAAAGTTCTGCCTCCAGATCTTTTTTCTACTAATATTTTCAAGTTAGGATTGTTAGATTTATATAATTCTAACTCGGGAGGTGTTACTTAGATTATTTTTCATTAGCAATAGATATAAGCTCAATTATAATTAGTTAGTCACCTTAGTATATGCCAATTAGAATAGAAATTAGTTTAGCTTCTAATTATCAATGCATGACTATAGTGGGAGTGCATAAAGAGTACATAAAATTAACCATTTAATAAACACTTTTTTTTAGTTTTTTATTTTGAAAAATTTAAAAAAAAAAAAGAAAAGAGCTAACTTTTTTTCTCTCTCAACTTTCACTTTTCCTCTTCTTTTTGGTCTATCAAACTTTCAACATCACTGCTTGAATAGTAGGACATGAAATTTCTTCACATACCATATGATATCATATCAAATGAAATAACAATAAACTTGCAAGGTATGAAGTGTTACAAGAGCACTTTAATAGGGCATAGATGAACAATCGCGTTAGATACCATAAGTTATAATAGAATTAAATATGGGAAATATGTTAGTTTAAATAACTATCCAAGACCAACCTACTCAATTATAATTTCTATTGAGACAGCAGATTACTCGTGCATAGAAATTATTCTCGCACAGAAAATAATTTTGGAAAACCATCTTTCTAGCTTATGACGAATAGAAAGAATAACAAGAAGACATAATCATAATTCTTTATTGGAGTTGTTGGTACAAAAAATAGATTTTCACAAAAAGACGTTTCGACTGCCAATGATTTCGACTACAAAAGTAGAAATAGGTAAGCTAAAGTTGAAGAAAGATGGTGTAAAGAACACGAAGTCGAAAGGGAGTTATTGTCTTTCCTTGAACATCAAAACTTGTTACTCGACCTTCAAGTTGAGTGAAGAACATGGGTGCAAATTTGAAAAGCAAGCTGAAAAAAACATGGAACTTGAAGACCAAGAAAGACGTAGGTGTCAAAACTTGAAAGTTAAGGTTTTTCATAGTCAAGACAAAGTCATCTGATGAGAAAAATGAGAAAATAAGATCGTGGGTCAGATTCTCTATGGCAAGTCTATCTTCATAGTCTATAAATAGGAGAAACTCTAAAGATTTCTAAGACTTCAATCAATATCCCTAGATCATCACACCAAAATTCCGCAAAAATCTCCAATCTCTGTGACACAATGGAAGCCAATAAAGTGCAAGTGCATGTGAGTGTCTGAAATCTACTTTTATTTTCTTTTATTTTCTTTTTTCTCTTTCTTTTCATTTATTTGTTTTCTTTTTATTTATTTGCTTTACGTATTTTATTTGTACTTCTTTCTTTAAGCATTTTACTTTCTTTCAATTTCAAATTTTTTGCTTTCATTTATTTAAAGCTTTAATTTATTTTACGTATCTTCTTTTATTTTCTACAATTTGTCACCAGGAATTCGACGCCGTTCACTAATTCACTTCAACACTAATACTAAGTAATTCTTGTGTCGAGTTCACTCTTTTTCAGAGGAGTCGTTAGGGATGTCAATGGGGGCAGGGCGGGGGCGGGGGATGCCTCCCTGCTCCCCATCCCCACCCTCAGATTTGCTCCCCATCCCCGCTCCCATTCCCCACCGTGGGGGAATATTGCTCCCCATCCCCATTTCCCACGGGCCCCATTCCCCGCGGGGATCCCATTCCCCATCTACATAATAGTTCTAACTAATTATTAGTTTGCATATGAATAGAGCTGCAAGTATCTATCTTATACAAAAACTGCAAGATTTTATACAAAAAGTCTAAATGACACGATGGTGAGTTCTTTCGAAATAACGCAATGGGGGGATGCAACGACGAACCAAAGGACAAAGCAGTGGACAAGGTGGGAGACGCGGCAACAGAGAGGAGAGTGGACACAGCGGCAGTTACAAAAAGGAACGCTGCAAATAGAAATTACGACGCGGTAAGGGTGATGGCATGGTGAGGTGTGACGATGCGGTGAGAAGGGTGACGAGGGGGTGGCTGCAGAGAGGTTGGATGGAGTATGGACAACCTTAGGGATCTCTGAATTGAAGAAGGGTTATGCAAATAAAGATTAGGAGTTTTGGGTTTCTATATATATGTGTGTGTGAGAAATGACTAGAAAACATATATGAGAAATAAACTATTAAGGATAATTCAAGGAATTCATAAATTTCGGGAAATAGTGGAGACAGGGCGGGGATCCCCGCTCGGGTCCCCGCGCCTGCTTTAGGGGAATTTTGTCCCCCATCCCATCCCCGCAGGGAAAATTTCCCACAATCGGATCCCCATTCGGGGCAGTCCCAGCAGGGATCCCCGCGTCTCGGAGAATTTTGCCATCCCTAGGAGTCGTATCTGTTTTTCGAACTGAGATCTTGATACAAGATTGATTCGACACCCTGTCGAGGTTACTAAAAATCAAGTGAAACCGATTGGCATGTCCAGTGGGACGCTGGGTTAAATAACGTGTCAAAATTTGCATGCTATTATGTAGTGACAAATTAATAATGTCTGATAGAACTTTTATTTCAATGGATACATCAAATAATGATACTAGTGAAAATACAAGAAGCCCAGAAGTAGAGGCTGACCCGTCAAGTTGAAGGATGAACCTTGTGATCACAGAAGGAGTCCCTTCGACTGTACCCAGTACATGGCCTCCATATGGACTGCCTCCAAATTACTCTCCAACAATGGAGGACCCTAACATGGGATTTATAGGAGATACGACCACTACAAGGAATAACCCCTTGTATAACCCGACACCACTTCTAGGTTACCCTCTAATGGGTATACCAACTCACTATAACCATAATATGGCAAATTATAATGCTTATCAATATTTGATGAATAATCTCCCATATTTAAGGTCAGTGCCCATGTCCTTACAACCTAATGTAGTAATTTCAAATGTCGTTTTGACACAAGTCATAGGGCAACCCCAATAAGGTTGCCATTTGGTGGAGGACGTGCCTCCATATTTCCAGAGATGTCGAAACAAGTTCCTGTCGGAACAACGTCTTCTAATACGGTCGAATCTTTGGCTGTGTTTAGACAACAAATTGAGGATAGCCATCATGATTTGGTCAATATTCTTACACAACAGATGGTTATAGTTTTAAATTCTATAATGGAAAATAATAATGCAAGGATAGAACATATAGCTCGACGTGTCGATGATATTGCAGGAGCAGTTAATCGACTGTTTGCACCTCCAATAGAAGTATCCACGCAAACAATCTTCAAGTAATTATAAATAGAGAAGATGATCCAAATAGGGTTTTAAACGATGCTAGAGCAAACAATACTGCTCAACCTTATGGTCAGAATATAACCCAAGCTGTCAAATAGATTTTGAATAGAGTAGGGTTAAATATCGGGGATGACAACCCTTTTTTATTTCTCCCTTTCTAGATTATGTTTTGTAAGCTGAACTCTCTAGGGGAGTCAAAACTCCTAAATCCCTCACTAAGTTTGCAGGAGAAAGTGGAGAATCGACAGTCGAGCATATAGCTCTATATACAGTCGAAATAGGTGAGCTGGCAAACAATGAATCTTTGAAAATGAGATATTTTCTCTCTTATTTGACAAAGAATGCATTCATATGGTTTTCAAACTTGCAACCTAACTCAATCCATAGTTGAGTTCAGTTAGAAAGAAGCTTTTGTGATCAATTTTTTAGAGGTAAAATGAAAGTAACTTTGTCTGATTTATTCACAGTCAGAAGGAAAAAATCTGAGTCGATCGTTGACTATCTTATTCGATTCAAGAATATGAGAAACAAATATTTTACTCCTATTCCTAAACCTGAAGTAGTCAAAATGGCCATCAATTGTCTCGACTTCAATATTCGAAAGAAATTAGTGAATCAACAATTCCTAGACTTAGCTCAGTTAGCTGATAAAGTTTAACAAATTGAAAAGTTGAATAAAGAAAAAAGAAGAACCTGAGTCGAGGAAAAGAAAATCTTTATTTAATAAAAAAGGTAAATTATGTTGATTGTATTAGTGAAGAAGAGTCGAACAATGAGTCTATCTTTGCTATAGAATTAAAAGATGGACCACATATGTGTGTCGATCTCTTAATTCAGTAAAAGACAAAACTCCTTTGACAGGAGTAAAAAGCTATTCTTTCAACTTGACAAAAGCTGAACAAATTTTCGACATATTATTGAAAGATATACAGCTTGTATTCCTTAAAGGGAAAAGAATGCCTTCTGTTCCTAAAATTATAAATGAAAGGTTTTGTAAATTTCATCAAGACTCTGGTCATTATACTAATAATTGTGTATGTTTCAGGGACTCGATACAAAAGAAAATTGATGATGGTCGATTAAAGTTTGTAGAGAAACCTGAGATGAAAGTGGACTCTGATCCTTTCCAGGTGACATCAAACTTTGCAGAAATAAAGAAATTAACTTTTTCAATTAATATGGCCTTTGTCGAGCCTACAGGAAAAAATGATTAGTTTGAACTCGACATATTTAAAACAGAAAGGCCCATCTATCCAAAGGCAGGAGAGAACATGTTGGAGTTTTTGCTAAGGCAAAGAGAAGAGGAAGGAGATGTTGCTATTTCTCCTAGATGCAGTGCTTTGTTCGACACCTCAACTTCTAAGGCTTTTGACTCATTCAAAAAGAGTCGAGAATGCGTTTATCAAGAAGAGCTGAGGCAAGCTCGACTGAAATAAGGAAGTAAGGGTTAAGACCTTACAAATGCTCCTGTTAGGCAACAGATGCGTACGATGGTCACGGTGGATCAGAAACCCCATGGGATATTGGTGCGGAATTCGAATGTCCACAAACTAACCAGCAAGTACAACGGGTCGTACCAAGTAATACCTCAGGTGAGTGAGTGTCGATCCCATGAGGATTGATGGACTAAGAAAAAATGGTTGAGTGATTCACTTAGTCAGACAAGCAGAAAATTGTGTTTTGAAATTTCAATTGCATTAACCAATAAATTAGGAGATTAGAAGGTAAACAGTAAATTTGGTATGAAAGCTATATGGGAGATAGTTAAGATTTTAGAGTTGTTCACTTTTCAAATTTCTATTTCTTATCAACTATTTTAATCTTGCAAGATTCAATTCATGACAAACTGTAATTGACTAAACCTTAATTCCTTAGTGATTTAGTCTCATCTAACCTAGTTAATCGCCAATTTCTTGGCCACTTAATTTCGATTAGAGGTTCAAGTCCAATTCTAGTTTATTAGCCACAAAAATCCTAATTAGTCAAATATAAAATAATTCTATGTCACGTATCCCATTAAGTCCAAGCAATTAGTGTTCAGGAGGAATTACTTTCAAGCTTTTGACCAAGTAAATTATTTTTCCAAGATTTAACAAGAACTCAAGTAGAAAAAGGTTTATCTTCCAATATACCCTAATCCTTAAGATCGATGAAGAATGAAAATAAATCCTTAAAATTTAAATCAGTACATTAATTAAAATAAAATAGCAATAATATTAATCCATAAAAACTTAATGGTTGCTTGGAGATTTAATGGTTGCTTATAATTGCTTAGCAATGGAAACTTGTTGCTACTTTCCTTCATTTATATTCATTTCTTCTCTGCCAACAAACTCAAAATATAAATTCATTCTTTTGCTATCAGAATTGTATACAAGGCCTATTATGTTTGCTATCAGAATTGTATACAAGGCCTATTAGTACTGCTCTTATTACGCATTCTGATTTTCATTGAATGAATTAAGACTTAATCAGTATTTCACATTCTCTCATCTACTTAGTTTCCTTTCTTCTTCACCTTCTTTATCAGAGAGTTTCTATTACCTACACCTTCTCATTTAATATTAATATCCACCAATTGTTATAATTACAGAACTGGTGCTGTTTGTTAAGAAACAGTTTTGAAACATGTTATTGCTTGTATTGTGAACAACCCTATAAACCACAGTGAGAAACTCTAGGTTCAAGTATTTTTGGGGACGTATAACATTACCCCATGTATTTAGCTAAGAAGTATTCTGAGAGATATTTGTCAAGAGAAGTAGAAAGTTTTTAGTTTTTTAATGTAGGATAAAGTATATTTTTTGTCTCTGAAGTTTGAAAAAAGTTTTAAAAATATCCTTAAATTTTATTTTGTTTCAATTTTGTTCCAAAAGTTTTTGATTTACATCAAATATACCCTCAACGGCTAAATTTTCAAAAAATTTAAGACCAATCTTGAATAATGCATGAAAATTATGCTTGATTATTTGCTTGTGTTGAGGGTTATTCTTATGAAATTGTTGTTGAATTGGTCTTAAAATTTTTGAAAAATTAGCCGCCAGGAGTATATTTGATACAAGTAAAAAACTTTTGGGATAAAATTGAAACAAAATAAAACTTAGGGGTATTTTTAAAATTTTTGTCAAATTTTAAGGATAAAAAATATACTTTAGCCTTTATGTATTATCAATTCATTCAAAACAAAAAAATTATTCAAGACAGATGTTGCAAGTCTTATTTAAATATGTTATTTATAGTTCTAGTTCAATTAAAATTTGAATTTAGCTAAAAAGTGTGTTAAAAGCACTTGATAAGAAGAAGATAGTGATAGAAAATTTTAAAGTTTTTTTTTTTGTATATTCAATATTTGAAAATATAAAAATTTATCTTTTAAACAATTTTCAATAAATCATGTTCTTAACAAGTAATTTTAGCAACACCTTTCAAATAACGGAATAAGTGTTAAAAGAATAAAGATAAAGAGAAAAACTATATTCTTTAAACTTTAACGAGTTGAGTTAATTTTCAACAAATTGGATGACTTTTTCTTCGGAAAAAGAAATTATAACATTGTAACCTTGACATTTAGGTCCTACTATTAGAAGCTCTCAACTAATGTAACTCAATTTGACAGGTTTCTTGAAAGGAGAAGGAGTGGCCATCTTGAAGAAAAAGTTATTTGAAGACTTCTGATTGAAATATAAAGTCATCTGAAAATCTTAAGCAATAGCTAATGGTTCATATTTTAGTGCTGTCACATCTTTTAATTTGCTAATTTGTAATTTGGCATTTCAGTGCAACAATAATGAGCAGGTTGAGGAGATTGTCAAGTAGTGAGGCTCTTTTTTTTTTTTTTTATATGAGTTTCATGTGTGAGTTTGCCTTAGTTATGTTGTTTTGGGGGGATTTACGGTGGTATGATGGCGTTGAAGTTTTGTTTGTTAGTGTCAAGAAATCGGACCGTCCAATTTCATTGCGGAGAGAGAGAGAGAGAGAGGAAACAAATCGGACAAACTGATTTGTGCGAGGCAGAGCTTGGGGAATACTGAAATCGGTCCCAGCGATTTCATGAGAGAGGAGATAGCTTGAAACTAATCGGACGGTCCGATTAGTGTTGTTGAAAAATTTGAAATGCGTAGACGCGGTCGGATCGTCCGATTTCTTTGTTGCTGCTGTATACATAAAAGTTACCTTGAGAACTCCCCATAGTTCGTCTTCCTCTTTGTCTCGGGAGAAAACCCAGCAAGCTATGTAGCTTTTCTTCTCTGGTTCTCCTTCTTCTTCATTCTTTCACCAAAAAAAAAAAAAATAATAGTGTTATTGGAGTAGCTAGTATATCACTATTAGTATGGATGATAGAGTTAGTTTGAAAATATATTGTTTTGGATAGATTTTATTACAAACGTATGAAGGAGTTCAATTTGTATGTGAAAATCCGTTAGATGTTGTTATTCCATACACGTTGTCATTTGAGGAATTAAAAGGTGTGATTTGTGAGAAGATAGATCCTCATTTATCTAGGAGAGTGTCGTGTATTTTGTACAGGTATCCTTTATCCGTGTTTGGTGGGTTCGTACAATTTCAAACCAAGTATGTAACGGATGAAGCGAGCATGCATGAAATGTTTTCAATGTATATTGAAAATCACCATCGAATGTTGTGCATCGAGCTGTACATTGAGTTCGAGCAGTCGGAAGCGGACCGAAATATTGAATTGGAAGATTATTATAGTGATAGCTGTTAGTGTTGCAAGTGTGAGGAGTGTTGAAGTTAGTCTCACATCAAAGAAAGAAAGGAAGAGTGAGGAGTTTATAAGATGAGAGACCCATTAACTTGACACCTTAAGGTTTTGAGTTGGATGTGGTGTCTTCTCATCTTATGTTCTCTCACTTGATTCCTCCCCAAATTCTCCCCGGTGGTCGAGAGCTCTCCACGGTTGGCCCAACAAGTAGTATCAGAGCCGATGGTTTAATCGGTCTGGTTTTAAGGAGTATTCAAGTTGAAAGCGGATGAAAATGTCTCACGGCCAAGGTACAAAGCTCGATTGGTTGTGAAAGGCTTTGAGCAAAAGAAAGGTATTGATTTTGAGGAGATTTTCTCTCCAGTTGTGAAGATGTCCTCTATTCGAGTTGTGCTTGGATTGGCAGCCAGCTTGAATCTAGAGGTTGAGCAGATTGATGTGAAGATTGCATTCCTTCACGGTGACATAGATAAAGAAATTTATATGGAGCAACCAGAGGGTTTCGAGGTTAAAGGAAAGGAGCACCTTGTATGCAAGTTGAAGAAGAGCTTATATGGGTTGAAGCAAGCGCCAAGACAGTGGTACACGAAGTTTGATTCCTTCATGGAAGGTCATGGGTATAGTAAGACTTCTTCTGATCATTGCGTGTATGTTAAGAAATTCTCTGATGGTGATTTTATAATTCTCTTGCTTTATGTTGATGACATGTTAATTGTTGGTCATGACCCTAAGAAGATTGAAAGTCTTAAGAAAGACTTGAACAGATCCTTTGCTATGAAGGATTTGGGTCCTGCAAAGAAAATTCTTGGCATGAGTATTACTCGTGACAGGAAGAATGGGAAACTGTGGTTGTCACAGCAGAAGTATATTGAGAAGGTTTTAGAGAGGTTTAGCATGAGTAATTCCAAACCTGTTAGTACTCCACTTGCTAGTCATTTCAAGCTGAGTTCGCAGCAATGTCCTACAAGTGAGAAAGAGAAAGCAGAAATGAAGAAGATTCCATATGCATCTGCAGTTGGCAGTTTGATGTATGCTATGGTTTGCACCAGGCCGGATATTGCTCATGCAGTTGGAGTTGTTAGTCGGTTTCTCTCTAATCCTGGCAAGGAACACTGGCAAGCAGTGAAGTGGATTCTCAGATGCCTTAATGGTACTTCTAGAGTTTGTTTATGCTTTGGAAGTGGCCAACCTGTGTTGGATGGTTACACAGATGCAGATATGGCTGGGGATCTTGATTCAAGGAAGTCTACTTCTGGTTATATGATGACTTTTGCAGGGGGAGCTGTGTCGTGGCAATCTCGACTTCAGAAATGTGTTGCTTTGTCTACTACAGAGGCAGAATACATTGCTGTTGTTGAAGCTTCTAAAGAACTCTTGTGGATGAAGAAATTTCTACAAGAGTTAGGCATCAATCAAGAGAAGTTTGTGTTATTTTGTGACAGTCAGAGTGCTATCCATCTCAGCAAGAATCCGACGTTTCATTCCAGATCGAAGCACATAGAGGTGAGGTATCATTGGATACGTCAAGCGCTTGAGATGAAGTCATATGTACTTGAGAAGATCCATACTGACGATAATGGTTCAGATATGATGACTAAAAGTTTACCTGCAGTGAAGTATGATTCCTGCAAAGAGAAGGCGGGCTTGGTGGAGCAGCCTATCCCCACTTGAGTTGGTGAGGGGGAGATTTGTTGGTGGGTCCCCAACCAAGTGGGGCCCACAGTTTAAAAAAAAAGGGAAACAAATAAAAATAAAAGGAAAGTGGCTAATAGCCACGAGGAAGTGAGAGACAGAAGGCTTCTTTCAATTTGAAAGAAAGCAAGACGTAGCAGCGGCGTAGGAGAAGAGAAATTTGGGGGGAAAAGGGCAAGCCAACCTTGATCACATTGATTTGGTAAACTTGCTCCATTTCTTATGAAATTTTAGTATGTTATTCCTGGTGTAGAGATGAACATTAGGATATAACTTATTTGTTGTATTGTCTTCTCTTTTGCCTGATTTGAGATACCCACTTTGTGGAGGGTTTATGTTGATTCCATCAGTTTTGATGATGTATTTTGTTGATTGTTGAGATGCCCTAGTGTCACTAGGAAGACTATTTGTGTACCCATTATTCTGATAGTGGAAGATTTTTCTGGACTAGGTCCCGTGGGTTTTTTGTCCCTCTTTTGGGGGTTTTCCCATGTTAAAATTCTAGTGTCTGATTATTTAATTTCTGCCATTATATTTGCTGCTTGGAGTATCTTTGGTGTTGCCCATTTAATTGCACAGGTTGTGGGAAAATTATTTTTGGTGCTTCCACTGTTAAACATGTTATTGTTTTTGAACCTGTGTTGAGATTTTCCCAACAAGTGGTATCAGAGCCGATGGTTTAATCGGTCTGGTTTTAAGAAGTATTCAAGGTGAAGCATCGAAAGTCTTCCCGGCAAAGGTGGTCTGGGCGGCGTGTCCCACGGTGTTTTGCGGCGGTGTGATGGACGAATACTCGTGGTGGTGGAGGAGCTAGAGGGGAATTGATGCTTGATGTGGAGGCTCACACTTGAGGGGGAGATTGTTAGTGTTGCAAGTGTGAGGAGTGTTGAAGTTAGTCTCACATCAAAGAAAGAAAGGAAGAGTGAGGAGTTTATAAGATGAGAGACCCATTAACTTGACACCTTAAGGTTTTGAGTTGGATGTGGTGTCTTCTCATCTTATGTTCTCTCACTTGATTCCTCCCCAAATTCTCCCCGGTGGTCGAGAGCTCTCCATGGTTGGCCCAACAATAGCGAGGAGGAATTTGAAAGTCATTATGAGATCGTTGGTTTGGGTGAAGAAGAAGATGAAGCTGACGGCACTATGAACGCAGATGTGGCGGAGGTCGCAAATGTATTGGCAAACCAACAACCGTTTCAAGAGCCTTCTTTCATGCGGTCGTTGGATTTGGAGGCTATGCATGCACCGGAGTTTCCTCAATACATGAATGCAGGTATGTAAAGAAAGATAGTTATGTGATATGTGAATTACAATTTGTGTAACATGCCTTTGATTATTTTATTAGTTATTAGTTATTTAGTATGAACTATATTTACTAGGTGGTTAGGTAGATAAGAATATAAGATAGCTAACATGTAGACTATAATTATATCTGTAAAAATGGAGATTATTATTATTTACGAGAATACGTATCTTGCTGTGTGATTGTAGCTGAGCTTCCTGTTGTGATGGATGGGGAATTCACGGTTGGAATGGAATTCAGTTCAAGGGAGGCAGTAATCAAGGCGATGAAGGATTATACCATCCGTAGAGGTGTAGATGATGAGCGGATAATTTATACGCTTTTTGGCATTATTTTTACATAGTTTTTAGTATGTTTTAGTTACTTTTTGTTATATTTTTATTAGTTTTTATGAAAAAATCATATTTCTGGACTTTACTATGAGTTTGTGTATTTTTCTGTAATTTCAGGTATTTTCTGACTGAAATTGAGAGATCTGAGCAAAAGTCTGATTAAGAGGCTGAGAAATGACTGCAGATGCTGTTGGATTCTGACCCTCCTGCACTCGAAGTAGATTTTATGGAGCTACAGAAGCCCAATTGGTGTGCTCTCAATTGCGTTGGAAAGTAGACATCTTGGGCTTTCCAGAAATGTATAATAGTCTATACTTTTCTCGAGATTTGATGGCCCAAACTGGCGTCTAAACGCCAGCCAAAGACCCTTTTCTGGCGTAAAACGCCAGAATTGGCACCAGAACTGGAGTTAAATGCCCAAACTGGCATCCAAGCTGGCGTTTAACTCTAGAAAAGGCCTATGCATGTGTAAAGCTCAATGCTCAGCCCAAGCACACACCAAGTGGGTCCCGGAAGTGGATTTCTGCACTCTTTGCACTTAGTTACTCAATTTCTGTAATCCTTAGTAACTAGTTTAGTATAAATACTAGTCTTTCCTATTGTTTTAGGAGGATCTAGAGACTTTTTATCATCTTTGGACTTTTATGTTCGCATTTGGGAGGCTGGCCATTCGGCTATGCCTAGACCTTTTTCTCTTATGTATTTTTCTACGGTGGAGTTTCTACACCTCATAGATTAAGGTGCGGAGCTCTGCTGTTTTTCATGAATTAATACAAGAACTATTATTTTTATTTCAATTCACGCTTACTTCTTCTCCAAGATATACTCTCGTACTTAATTCAGTTAAGTCAGAATGAAGAGGTGACCTGTAACAATCACCCACTATCTTCGTTACTCGCTTAGCCAAGATCTGCGTGCCTGACAACCACAAGCGGTCTACATGATGTTCAACGTAGTCATTGGACGACAGTCGGAGTATAATCTCTTGGGTCTCTAATCTACGGACTGAGTCCGTGAGATTAGAACCTTCGTGGTAGAGGCTAGAACCAATTGGCAGCATTCCTGAGATCCGGAAAGTCTAAACCTTGTCTGTGGTATTCCGAGTAGGATCTGGGAATGGATGATTGTGACGAGCTTCAAACTCATGACTGTTGGACGCAGTGACAGTGTGCAAAAGGATAGAGAGATCTTATTCTGACACAAGTGAGAATCGATAGATGATTAGCCGTGCGGTAGCTGTACCTGGTATTTTTCATCCGAGACGAGAAATCTGACAGTTGATTAGCCATGCAGAAACCGTACTTGGACCATTTTCACTGAGAGGATCATACAGCTTGCCATGGAAGGGAGCACGCATGATTGGATGAAGACAATAGGAAAGCATAGGTTCAGAAGCAACAAAGCATCTCCAAACGCTTATTTGAAATTCCCACCAATGAATTACATAAGTATCTTATTTTATTTTATGTTTTATTTATCTTTTAACGATCAAAACTCATAACCATTTAAATCCGCCTGACTAAGATTTACAGGATAACCATAACTTGCTTCAAGCTGACAATCTCCGTGGGATCGACCCTTACTCACGTAAGGTATTACTTGGACGACCCAGTGCACTTGCTGGTTAGTTGTATCAGAGTTGTGAAAAGTGTGATTGCAATTTCGTGCACCAGTAGACTATAGGGTGTATGAGTCAGAACCGACGACATTCTATACTAAATGTACACAATATGGCGCAGGTTGTGATTGACTGATCAGGGTTACCAAAATACAGAAGAAGTATTGTTGGGAGATAAGAAGGTACAATGGTAGTCACACTTGTACTCGATCTAATATTTCTCAAGACCATTCAAAACTGGATTCCAAGACAGTTGCAGAAGCAATTAAGCCGTTGGTAGAGGTTGACCCATCTATAAAGGTGAAATCAGTCATTGCGGAAGTACAGTCGAAGTTTAACTACACCATCAGTTAATGCAAAGCATGGTTGGCAAAGTAGAAGGCGGTGAAGTCAATCTTCGGGGGTTGGGAAGCATAGTACGAAGCCTTGCCCATATGGTTTGAGGCTATGTGTCACAAAGAACCGTTAGCGATGGTTCACTTTGAGACAATGCCTGCATACCAGGGAGATGATTTGGTTCCTGATATCCGTGTACTGCACCGAGTCTTCTGGAGTTATTACCCTTGTATAAGGGCATTCAGACATTGCAAGCCAGTTGTGCAGGTGGACGTGACTCATTTGTATGAAAAATACAAGGGTTATTTATTGGTAGCAGTTTCACAAGATAGAAATAACAATATTGTGCTTATTGCATTTGCCATAGTGGAGGGAGAGACTTCTGAGGCGTGGTACTTTTTTCTAAGTAACTTACGCCAACATGTGGTGACACGTGATGGTATAGGACTTATCTCTGATCGACACGATTCCATCAGGTCAGCTATTGCTCGCAGTAATGAGGCTTGGTCTCCTCCTAGAGCTTTCCATATTTTTTGTATCAGGCATATTGAGTCGAATTTCTTGAGGAAGTTCAAGGCACCTTACCTGTAGAAGCTTATCGTCAATATTGGTAAGTTTGAATTACAGGCACTCTTTTAAAATTATAAATACGATAGAATAGAATGTTGTTCATGGTTCAATGTTTCTTATCATAGGATATTCGAGGAGGATTTGGGAGTACCAGATGCACTATGAACGACTACGCGAATGGGGTAAGACTTACACCAACTGGCTTGACCGGATCCTGCGTGAGCAGTATGCGTTGGCATTTGATGGTGGATATAGATGGGTCACATGACCACCAACCTTGTGGAGTGCATCAACTCCGTTTTGAAGGGGGTTCACAATCTCCCATAAATGCGCCTCAACAATTAGGTTGTACGGATCTGGCGGTAAAAAGTGATCACATATCAACATCTTTAAACCCTGTAATATCACATTTTTATTGTAAATACCAGTACATAATTATATTAACAATAATATAATTATGTTCCATTACATATATATATATATATATTATCTTTACATTACAAAGCATATATTATTATTATTATTATTATTATTATTATTATTATTATTATTATTATTATTATTATTAATTTTAAAAAACCGACGTTATTATTAATAATATTAATAAAACAACATATCAATTTGTGTTCTAGATTCGGTCTTCTATTTAGAATTGTCAAGATTATCCTATTATGTTAATTATCAACAATCAAAAATAATTTATTAATTTTATTTTTAAACTAAAATATTACAAATTCCTACTTCTAATAGATTCTAAAATCATGTCTCTACTTCCAGTACAATACAATTAACTAAAACAAAAATGTATGAATTCAAATTTCCTTCCAACAAACAATAATAATAATAATAATAATAATAATAATAATAATAATAATAATAATAATAGCCACAGATTATCAATAATAATAATAATAATAATAATAATAATAATAATAATAATAATAATAATAATAATAATTTGATTTCATTTATCCAAACTAGCAAAAACATAATAACAACTAGTCATACATTTCATTTCAAAACAAAGCATATTATTAATAAAAAAATTTAGAATTTTTAAATTAATTAATTCTACTCTATTCCTAAATCCCTTAAATTTAACTAATTAGTTCTAGTCTATTATTTTTATTCTATTACTAAAATCTCATACACTATTATATTTATTAAATCAAAATTTTAAATAATAAAAACTTACATAATTTAGATGTCTAAGATAATTAATAATGTAAAATTTTAGCTGATTCACTTCCTTAATTTTTGTCTTCTTGACATTGTGTTCAGATTATTTAGAGCTGCTATGTGGTCCTTACAGCCTTCAACAATGGAAATGGTGAGTTTGGAGAACAAACAGAATAGAGAGAGTTTTGGGTGTGAGGCTGAAAGGTGAAATGCTGGAGGGTGGAGGTACATTCTGAGTAATATGGGAAGCGTTGGATTCATCCAAAGAGGGGGCCTGCATGCGTGTCACGTGGAATGAGGGAAGAAATCGGACCGAGGGTTTTGTGTCTTCCGATTTCAGTACTCGGTCCGTCCGATTTTAGTACTCCTATCAGACAGTCTGATTTCTCTTGGACAGCCATCATACGTCGGTAATTCACCCTACACTCCATATTTTCTCTATATACATCATTCCTTTCATTATATCAAAAATAAAAAAGTTTCAAATAGTGCTTAAATAATATTTTAAAGATATAACATTTGGAGTTTAGTGATATATCAACGATAAGAGTAAAAATAAAATAAAATTTGATAAAAGGGCACATGGCCAAGTTGCTTGCAAGTTGCAAACACTGAAGTCACCATAAAATAATGCCTCATTAAAAAAAAAAATAAACTTTATAGAGACACTAACATTATACTAAGCTAATGCCAACTTGATTTGCGTATAATCAGACAATACTTTCGATAGATTCGAAATCCAATTAATCTAATAATCTATACCGTCTCTTTTCTCATTATCGAGGGATAATATTATAAACTGCTCATGATCGAGAACGAATGGACGGTGATAACTGTCCAACAAACATAGGTCTTCTTACAAAATTGATTAGTATACTAACTGTTTTGCCAATTTTTAATAAATTGGTAGTGGTTTGATTCTAATGATCTAAAAGTGAAATTTATTTTTTTTTTGTGAGTATTAATTTTTTAGAAGTGTATTAAAGTTCTTTGAATTAGGCAAGAATTAAAGGAAAAGATCGAAGGAATGAAAGATAAAGATTTTGAAAATAAAATTGACTTAAATCGAAATAATTTGCATTGAATTTAAATAAATCAGTAAATTACATTCGATTGAATCAAAAGACTTTTCGACATGGAAATTAAAGATGTTAAAATGTAAATTTGGTGAAGAAATTAAATGGTATTTAAAAGATAAATTGCAAGAAATGTAAAGTTTGCGGAAAATGTAAATAAAAAGTAAAAACAAGTGGAAGGAACCCTACAGAAAATTAACTCGAAACAGACTCCGAAAGTCTCTGGGATGTGAGTGACGTGAGTAATTTCTGAAGCAAAGTTCTAACCCTTGTGACTTCGAGCCTTGTAGTATTTATAGCCATTTCCCTAACTGATCAATTTGAAATGAACATCCCACGTGTGTGAAAATGCAAGTAACTGTTCCTGCTCTTTTGCCTGATCATGTAACGGCTGTAGAATAACCTTCGATTTCAAAAATCTTCGATTCTTTTGCTCGAATAACTCCTTGATTTGCTAAGTTAATCTAGCTCTCACTCAACATCCCTAAATATGTCTCTTTCGACAACAACTTCTCTTCCGAAAGCTCACTTAACAATTTGAATAACCTTCTCCTTCAAATTTATTTATTTTTGACTAACAAATTGCCCTCTAGGATTAATGTGTTTATTTTTGAAATCATCTTTTGGAAGACGAAACACTTAATCCCAATTTAGTCATCAATAGGAATTAGTGGGAATTACCTTTATTAGCCATTAATGCCATTCATCTCTCCCATTAATTTTTTACCCGTTTGACACGTCTCACACGACTCACTGTCTCTCTCTTCCACCACTTCGCCTTCTTCGCAAAGTTGCCTCTTTTCTTTTGAATTCTCTGTAACAACGATTAACAAGTAAATCTTCTTTAAATTAAAACTCTTTACCATCGTTCGTCCTTCCTGAATTCTCACTCTCTGAAATTCTATATCCTTTTTTCCTCTACAACTGTAATTTTTCCCTTCTTGTTTCTTCCTTTTACTCACCAATGGCTGCCTCTTCCTCTCAAGTTGCTGCTCAAGACAAAGGCAAAGGACTAATGGCTCAACAACTAGCTCCTCCGACTTTGCAAATACTGAACCAGATTGATGATGAAATTATTGGGACCCTCAGCCCCAAGTCGATGATCCCATGCTTCTCATCCCCTTCAATGTTGGTGGCAAAACTCACTGTTTCGTTAGCCTTATCCAAGACTTAGAGAGGGCAAACAAGTGTCTCCACTACTTCCCTAATGCTCAAGGGGAAGACTTGCTGGTATGCCGGACTCGTGATTATTCATTCCCTGGCTATAGCGCCAAAAACTTGGTGTGGGAGAACGTGATCTCAAGACTTCTTCACAATTCCATGTAATTGACCAACAAGTGCACTGGGTCGTCCAAGTAATAAACCTTACGTGAGTAAGGGTCGATCCCACGGAGATTGTCAGCTTGAAGCAAGCTATGGTCATCTTGTAAATCTCAGTCAGGCAGATTCAAATGGTTATGAGGTTTAAGATAATTAAAATATAAATAAAATATAAAATAAGATAGAAATACTTATGTAATTCATTGGTGGGATTTTAGATAAGCGTATAGAGATGCTTGTTGCTTCTGAATCTCTGCTTTCCTACTGTCTTCATTCAATCATTCATACTCCTTTCCATGGCAAGCTGTATGTTGGGGGATCACCATTGTCAATGGCTACCGTCCGTCCTCTCAGTGAAAATGGTCCAAATGCCCTGTCACCGCACAGCTAATCATCTGTCGGTTCTCACTCATGTTGGAATAGGATCCATTGATCCTTTTGCGTCTGTCACTACGCCCAACACTTGCGAGTTTGAAGCTCGTCACAGTCATCCCATCCCAGATCCTACTCGGAATACCACAGACAAGGTTTAGACTTTCCGGATCTCAAGAATGCTGCCAATTGATTCTAGCTTATACCACGAAGACTCTGATCTCAAGAAATTGAAGGCTCTGTTTTCAGGAGAGACAATCAAACGCATGGAACAGGAATCCAAGAGATATGCATTCAAGCTTGTTTTTATGTAGAACAGAAGTGTTTGTCAGGCACACGTTCATAAGTGAAAATGATGATGAGTGTCACTTGATCATCACATTCATCATGTTCTTGTGTGCGAATGAACATCTTAGAATAAGAATAAGCTTGAGTTGAATAGAAAAATAATAGTACTTTGTATTAATTCATGAAGAACAGCAGAGCCCCACACCTTAATCTATGGGGTGTAGAAACTCCACCGTTGAAAATACATAAGTGAAAGGTCTAGACATGGCCATGAGGCCAGCCTCCAAACGTGTACAATATGATCTATGATAGAATAGAACTGATCAAAGATCAAAAGTGATCAAAGATATAAAATAAATCACTAAAAGTAGTTTTTATACTAAACTAGTAGCTAGGGTTACAGAAAATAAGTAACTAAGTACAGATAGTGCAGAAATCCACTTCCGGGGCCCACTTGGTGTGTGCTTGGGCTGAGCATTGAAGCTTTCACATGTAGAGACTTTTCCTGGAGTTAAACGCCAGCTTTTGTGCCAGTTTGGGCGTTTAACTTCAGATTTTATGCCAGTTCTGGCGTTTAACACCAGAATAGGGTAGAAAGTGGGCGTTCAAACGCCAGTTTACGTTATCAAAACTCGGGCAAAGTATGTACTATTAAATATTGCTGGAAAGCCCAGGATGTCTACTTTCGAACGCAATTAAGAGTGCGCCAATTGGGTTTCTGTAGCTCCAAAAAATCCATTTCGAGTGCAGGGAGGTCAGAATCCAACAGCATCTGCAGTCCTTTTTCAGCCTCTGAATCAGATTTTTGCTCATGTCCCTCAATTTCAGCCAGAAAATACCTGAAATCACAGAAAAATTCACAAACTCATAGTAAAGTCCAGAAATGTAATTTTTGAATAAAAACTACTAAAAATATAATAAAAAGTAGCTAAAACATACTGAAAACTACCTAAAAACAATGCCAAAAAGCGTATAAATTATCCGCTCATCACAACACCAAACTTAAATTGTTGCTTGTCCCCAAGCAACTGAAAACAAAATAGGATAAAAAGAAGAGAATATACAATGAATTCCAAACTTATCAATGAAGATTAGCTTCAATTAGATGAGCGGGACTTGTAGCCTTTTTTGCTTCTGAACAGTTTTGGCATCTCACTTTATCCTTTGAAGTTTAGAATGATTGACATCTATAGGAACTCAGAATTCAGATAGTGTTATTGATTCTTTTAGTTCAGTATGTTGATTCTTGAACACAGCTACTTTTATGAGTCTTGGCCGTGACCCTAAGCATTTTGTTTTCCAGTATTACCACCGGATACATAAACGCCACAGACACATAACTGGGTGAACCTTTTCAGATTGTGACTCAGCTTTGCTAAAGTCCCCAGTTAGAGGTGTCCAGAGCTCTTAAGCACACTCTTTTTGCTTTGGACCACGACTTTAACCGCTCAGTCTCAAGCTTTTCACTTGACACCTTCACGCCACAAGCACATGGTTAGGGACAGCTTGGTTTAGCCGCTTAGGCCAAGATTTTATTCCTGTGGGCCCTCCTATCCATTAATGCTCAAAGCCTTGGATCCTTTTTACCCTTGCCTTTTGGTTTAAAGGGCTATTGGCTTTTTCTGCTTGCTTTTTCTTTTTTTTTTCTTTATTTTTTTTGCCATTTTTTTCTTTTTCTTTTTTTTTTTATTTTTTTCCGCAAGCTTTATATTCACTGCTTTTTCTTGCTTCAAGAATCAATTTTATGATTTTTCAGATTATCAATAACATTTCTCTTTTTTTCATCATTCTTTCAAGAGCCAACAATTTTAACATTCATAAACAACAAATTCAAAAATATGCACTGTTCAAGCATTCATTCAGAAAATAAGAGGTATTGCCACCACATCAAAATAATTAAACTAATTTCAAGATAGAATTCGAAATCATGTACTTCTTGTTCTTTCGCAATTAAAACATTTTTTATTTAAGAAAGGTGATGGATTCATAGGACATTCATAGCTTTAAGGCATAGACACTAGACACTAATGATCATGTAATAAAGACACAAATATAAATAAACATAAATCATAGAAAACGAAAAAATAAAAAAGAGTAAATAGACAAGGAGATTAAGGAACGGGTCCACCTTAGTGAGGGTGGCATCTTCTTCCTCTTGAAGAACCAATGGTGCTCTTGAGCTCCTCTATGTCTCTTCCTTGCCTTTGTTGCTCCTCTCTCATAGCTCTTTGATATTCTCTAATCTCATGGAGAATGATGGAGTGCTCTTGGTGCTCCACCCTTAGTTGTCCCATGTTGGAACTTAATTCTCCTAGGGATGTGTTAATTTTCTCCCAATAGTTTTGTGAAGAAAAGTGCATCCCTTGAGGCATCTCAGGGATTTCATGATGAGGAATTTTCTCATGCTCTTGCTGAGGTCTATGAGTGGGCTCTCTTGTTTGCTCCATCCTCTTTTTAGAGATGGGCTTGTCCTCTTCAATGAGGATGTCTCCCTCTATGACAATCCCAGCCGAATTGCAGAGGTGACAAATGAGGTGAGGAAAGCTAACCTTGCCAAAGTGGAGGACTTGTCAGCCACCTTGTAGAGTTCTTGAGGTATAATCTCATGAACTTCCACTTCCTCCCCAATCATGATACTATGGATCATGATGGCCCGATCCACAGTTACTTCGGATCGGTTGCTAGTAGGAATGATAGAGCGTTGGATGAACTCCAACCATCTTCTAGCTACAAGCTTAAGGTCCGGTCTTCTCAATTGAACCGGTTTGCCTCTTGAGTCACTTTTCCATTGAGCTCCTTCCACACATATGTCCATGAGGACTTGGTCCAACCTTTGATCAAAGTTGACCCTTCTAGTGTAGGGGCGTGTGTTTTCTTGCATCATTGGCAAGTTGAACGCCAACCTTACATTTTTTGGACTGAAATCTAAGTATTTCCCCGGAACCATTGTAAGCCAATTCTTTGGATTCGGGTTCATACTTTGATCATGGTTTCTAGTGATCCATGTGTTTGCATAGAACTCTTGAACCATTAAGATTCTGACTTGTTGAATAGGATTGGAGAGAACTTCCCATCTTTTTCTTCTAATCTCATGTCGGATCTCCGGATACTCACTCCTTTTGAGCTTGAAAGGGACCTCAGAGATCACCTTCTTCTTGGCCACAACTTCATAGAAGTGGTCTTGATGGACCTTTGAGATAAATCTCTCCATCTCCCATGACTCGGAGGTGGAAGCTTTTGCCTTCCCTTTCCGCTTTCTAGAGGTTTCTCCGGCCTTAGGTGCCATAAATGGTTATGGAAAAACAAAAAGCAATGCTTTTACCACACCAAACTTAAAGTGGTTGCTCGTCCTTGAGCAAAGAAGACAGAAGAGAGTAGAAGAAGAAGAAATAGAGTCTATGGAGGGGGTTTAGTGGTTCGGCCAAGGGGGAGAAGTAGTGTTTATGATGTGTGAAAATGAAGGAGTGAAGAGGGGTTTATATAAGAGTGGAAAGAGAGGGTAGGGTTCGTGTAGTAGGCGTTGGGTTTGGGAGGGAAAGTATTTGAATTTGAATTGTGAGGTGGGTGGGGTTTTGGGAAAAAGTGAATGAAGTGATTGGTGAAGGGTATTTGGGGAAGAGGGTAAGATTTGATAGGTGAAGGGTATTTGGGGAAGAGTGTTATGGAAATGTGTGAAGAGGAGAGAAGAAGAGGTGGGGTAGGTGGGGATCCTGTGGGGTCCACAGATCCTGAGGGGTCAAGGACTTTAACATCCCTGCTCCATTTAGGCGTGCAGGACGCCTTTAGAGTGCAATTCTGGCGTTAAACTCCAAATTGCTGCTTGTTTTTGGCGTTTAACTCCAACTTTTCTCCCTTTCTTGGCGTTTAACACCAACTTGGTGCCCTGTTCTGGCGTTAAACGCCAGCTTGGTGCCCTGTTTTGGCATTAAACACTAGTCTGGTGCCTATTTCTAGCGTTTAACGCCCAAAATGGTGCCATACTCGGCATTTAACGCCCATTCTGTTACTCTTACTGGCGTTTAAACACCAGTAAGCTCTTCCTCCAGGGTGAGCTATTTTTCATTATGTTTTTGATTTTTTCAGTTGTTTTTGTGACTTCATATGATCATCAACCTAAAGAAAACATAAAATAGCAATGAAAAATAAATAGATATAATTAAATAACATTGGGTTGCCTCCTAACAAGCGCTTCTTTAATGTCAGTAACTTGACAGTGGGCTCTCATGGAGCCTCACAGATAATCAGAGCAGGGTTGGGGCCTCTCAACACCAAACTTAGAGTTTAAATGTGGGGGTTTTGTTTGACTCTGTATTGAAAGAAGCTTTTCATGCTTCCTCTCCATGGTTACAGAAGGAGAACCTTGAGTTTTGAATACAAGGTAGTCCTCATTTAACTTAAGGACCATCTTTCCTTTGTCAACATCAATCACAGCTTTTGCTGTGGCTAGGAAGGGTCTGCCAAGGATGATGGATTCATATTCATCCTTTCCAGTGTCTAGGATTATGAAATCAGCAGGGATGTAAAGGCCTTCAACCTTCACTAACACGTCCTCTACTAGTCCATAAGCCTGTTTCATTGATTTGTTTGCCATCTCTAGTGAGATTCTTGCAGCTTGTACCTCAAAGATTCCCAGTTTCTCCATTACAGAGAGTGGCATGAGGCTTATCCCTGACCCCAGGTCACACAGAGCCTTCTCAAAGGTCATGGTGCCTATGGTACAAGGTATGAAGAATTTTCCAGGATCCGGTTTCTTCTGAGGTAATATCTGCCTCATTAATGCATTCAGTTCATTGGTGAACAAGGGGGGTTCATCCTCCCAACTCTCAATACCGAATAACTTGGCATTCAGCTTCATGATTGCTCCTAGATATTTAGCAACTTGCTCTTCAGTGATATCTTCATCCTCTTCAGAGGAAGAATGTTCATCAGAGCTCATGAATGGCAGAAGGAAGTTCAATGGAATCTCTATGGTCTCTGTATGAGCCTCAGATTCATTTGGTTCCTCAAAGGGAAACTCCTTTCTGTCCAGAGGACGTCCCATGAGGCTTTTCTCACTGGGACTCACGTCCTCCTCACTCTCTCCAGGTTCGGCCATGTTGGTCATGGTTATGGCCTTGCACTCTCTCTTGGGATTTTCTTCTGTATTGCTTGGGAGAGTACTGGGAGGAGTTTCAGTAATCTTCTTACTCAGCTGACCCACCTGTGCCTTTAAATTTCTAATGGAGGACCTTGTTTTATTCATAAAACTTAGAGTGGTCTTGGATAGATCAGAGACTATGGTTGTCAGGCCAGAATGGCTCTGTTCAGAATTCTTTGTCTGTTGCTGAGAAGATGATGGAAAAGGCTTGCTATTGCTAAACCTATTTCTTCCACCATTATTATTGAAGCCTTGTTGAGGCTTCTATTGGTCCTTCCATGAGAAATTTGGATGATTTCTCCATGAAGGATTATAGGTGTTTCCATAGGGTTCTCCCATGTAATTCACCGCTGCCATTGCAGAGTTCTCAGGATCATAAGCTTCTTCTTTAAAAGATACTTCTTTAGTACTGTTGGATGCAGCTTGCAATCCATTCAGACTCTGAGAAATTATATTGACTTACTGAGTCAATATTTTGTTCTGAGCCAATATGGCATTCAGAGTATCAATTTCAAGAACTCCCTTCTTCTGAGGTGTCCAATTATTCACAGGATTCCTCTCAGAGGTGTACATGAACTGGTTATTTGCAACCATTTCAATGAGTTCCTAAGCTTCTGTAGGGTTTTCAGATGAAGAGATCCTCCTGCAGAATGGTCCAATGACATTTTTGACAACTCAAACAGACCATCATAGAATATACATATGATGCTCCATTCTAGAAGCATGTCAATAGGACACCTTTTGATTGATTGCTTATATCTTTCCCAAGCTTCATAGAGGGACTCACGTTCCTTCTGTCTGAAGGTTTAGATTTCCACTCTAAGCTTGCTCATCTTTTGAGGTGGAAAGAATTTGGCCAGGAAAGCACTGACTAGCTTTTCCTAAGAGTTCAGGCTTTCCTTAGGTTGTGAATCCAACCATATTCTAGCTCTGTCTCTTACAGCAAAAGGGAAAAGCATAAGCCTGTAGACCTCGGGATCAACTCCATTGGTCTTGACAGTGTCATAGATTTGCAAGAATTCAGCTAAGAACTGATGAGGATCTTCCAATGGAAGTCCATGAAACTTGCAATTCTGTTGCATTAGAGAAACTAATTGAGGCTTAAGCTCAAAGTTGTTTGCTCTAATGGCAGGAATTGAGATGCTTCTTCCATAGAAATTGGAAGTTGGTATAGTGAAATCACCAAGCACCTTCCTTGCATTGTTGTTGTTGGGTTTGGCCATAGCTGTTTTGTCTGCTTCCTTTTCGAAAATTTCTATCAGATCCTCTTCAGAGTTTTGTGCTTTAGCTGCTCTTAGCTTCCTCTTCAGAGTCCTTTCAGGTTCAGGATCAGCTTCAACAAGAATGCCTTTATCTTTATTCCTGCTCATATGATAGAGAAGAAAACAAAGAAAGTATGAAATCCTCTATGTCACAGTATAGAGATTCCTTAACGTGTCAGAGGAAAAGAAGAATAGAAGGATGAGGTAGAGAGGCGAATTCGAACTTATGAAGAAGGAGAGAGTCTGAATTGCTAATTAAGGAGGATTATCAGTCCTTAATTAGAAGAAGGTGAGAGAGGAAATTTTCGAAAATTTTAAAAAAATAATAAAATTAAAATTTAAAACAATTAGTTAAAGAATTTTGAAAAATGGTTAGTGGTTTTTTCGAAAATTAGAAGTGAGAAAGTTGTTAGGTGATTTTGAAAAATATTTTGAAATCCATAATAAAAAAGATATGATTGAAAATTATTTTGAAAAAGATGTGGTAGAGAAGATATGATTGAAAAACAAATTAAAAAATTTGATTTTTTTTAAATTAATGACTTGGCTAACAAGAAATTTAAAAGATATGATTCTAAAATTCAAATATTGAACCTTTCTTAACAAAGAAGTAACAAACTTGTAATTTTTGAATAAAATCATTAATTGGTAGCAAGGATTTTCGAAAATAGTGAGAGAAAAATGGAAAGGATTTGATTTTGAAAAAGATATGATAAAAAAATATGATTTGGAAAAGATTTGATTTTGAAAAGTTATGAAAATTTGAAAAAGATTTGAATTAAAAACTAACTTACCTCCCTTGTTGTCCTGGCGTTAAACGCCCAAAGTACTACCCTTTTGGGCGTTTAACGCCCAGCAAGGTACCCTGGCTGGCGTTTAAATGCCGGATTTCCTTCCTCACTAGGCGTTTTGAACGGCTAGCTTTTTCTCTGTAATTCCTCTGCTGCATGTTCTGAATCTTCAATTCTCTGTATTATTGACTTGAAAAGACATAATTTTGAAAATTTTTGAATTTTTAATGATGAGAGAGAAAAACAATAGAATGAAACTTAAACATGAAAAACTAAGATCAAATAAACAATGCATGCAGGACACCTAACTTAGAAATTTTCATATTAGAGACACTAACAAATTGAGAATGCACATGAAAAACAACAAAAGACACAAAACAAGAGAATTTAAAGATCAGACCCTAGAAAATCATCAAGAGCAACTTGAAGATCAATGAAGAACATAATGCATATATTCGAAAAATGCAAGAAAATTAAAAATATGCAAGACACCAAACTTAAAATGTGACAATAGACTCGAACCAGAAACGCAAATTATTTTTGATTTTATGGTTTTATAATTTTTTTTGTATTTTTCGAAAATTAATTGGAAAAAGAAAATAAGGAATTCAAAATTCTTAATGAGAATTCCAGGAATCATGCAATGTTAGTCTAAAACTCTGGTCCAGGAATTAGACATGGCTTACTAGCCAGCCAAGCTTTCAGTGAAAGCTTCTATCCAAATCACTAGACATGGCCAATGGCCAGCCAAACTTTAGCAGATCATTACATTCAACAGCAAGAGTGATAGAAATCAACAAGCTCTTGTGATGATAAATTGAAACCTCGGTCCAAAAGATTAGACATGGCTTCACAGCCATCCAGACTTCAACAGATCATCAAGAAACTCTAGAATTCATTCTTAAAAATTCTGAAGTCATAGAATAATTTATTTTTTTTTAAAAACTATAAATTTTTAATTAAAATTTTTTTGAATCATTTTTCAAAAATTAAAATTAAAATTCTTAAACATAAAATGAAATTACCTAATCTGAGCAACAAGATGAACCGTCAGTTGTCCAAACTCGAACAATCCCCGGCAACGGCGCCAAAAACTTGGTACGCCGGAATCGTTATTATTCATTCCCTGGCTATAGCGCCAAAAACTTGGTGTGGGAGAATGTGATCTCAAGACTTCTTCACAATTCCGTGTAACTGACCAGCAAGTGCACTGGGTCGTCCAAGTAATAAACCTTACGTGAGTAAGGGTCGATCCCACGGAGATTGTCGGCTTGAAGCAAGCTATGGTCATCTTGTAAATCTCAGTCAGGCAGATTCAAATGGTTATGAGGTTTAAGATAATTAAAATATAAATAAAATATAAAATAAGATAGAAATACTTATGTAATTCATTGGTGGGATTTCAGATAAGCGTATGGAAATGCTTGTTGCTTCTGAATATCTGCTTTCCTACTGTCTTCATTCAATCATTCATACTCCTTTCCATGGCAAGCTGTATGTTGGGGGATCACCGTTGTCAATGGCTACTGTCTGTCCTCTCAGTGAAAATGGTCCAAATGCGCTGTCACCGCACTGCTAATCATTTGTCGGTTCTCACTCATATTGGAATAGGATCCATTGATCCTTTTGCATCTGTCACTACGCACAACACTCGCGAGTTTGAAGCTCGTCACAGTCATCCCATTCCAGATCCTACTCGGAATACCACAGACAAGGTTTAGACTTTCTGGATCTCAAGAATGCTGCCAATTGATTCTAGCTTATACCACGAAGACTCTGATCTCAAGGAATTGAAGGCTCTGTTGTCAGGAGAGACAATCAAACGCATGGACCAGGAATCCAAGAGATATGCATTCAAGCTTGTTTTTATGTAGAACGGAAGTGTTTGTCAGGCACGCGTTCATAAGTGAGAATGATAATGAGTGTCACTTGATCATCACATTCATCATGTTCTTGTGTGTGAATGAATATCTTAGAATAAGAATAAGCTTGAGTTGAATAGAAAAATAATAGCACTTTGCATTAATTCATGAGGAACAGCAGAGCTCCACACCTTAATCTATGGGGTGTAGAAACTCCACCGTTGAAAATACATAAGTGAAAGGTCTAGGCATGGCCATGAGGCCAGCCTCCAAATGTGTACAATATGATCTATGATAGAATAGAACTGATCAAAGATCAAAAGTGATCAAAGATATAAAATAAATCACTAAAAGTAGTTTTTATACTAAACTAGTAGCTAGGGTTACAGAAAATAAGTAACTAAGTGCAGATAGTGCAGAAATCCACTTCCGGAGCCCACTTGGTGTGTGCTTGGGCTGAGCATTGAAGCTTCACATGTAGAGACTTTTCCTGGAGTTAAACGCCAGCTTTTGTGCTAGTTTGGGCGTTTAACTCCAGCTTTTATGCTAGTTCTGGCGTTTAACGCCAGAATAGGGTGGAAAGTGGGCATTCAAATGCCAGTTTGCGTTATCAAAACTTGGGCAAAGTATGGACTATTATATATTGCTGGAAAGCCCAGGATGTCTACTTTTCAACGCAATTAAGAGTGCGCCAATTGGATTTCTGTAGCTCCAAAAAATTTATTTTGAGTGCAGGGATGTCAGAATTCAACAGCATCTGCAGTCCTTTTTCAGCCTCTGAATCAGATTTTTGCTCATGTCCCTCAATTTCAGCCAGAAAATACCTTAAATCATAGAAAAATACACAAACTCATATTAAAGTCCAGAAATGTGATTTTTGAATAAAAACTAATAAAAATATAATAAAAAGTAACTAAAACATACTGAAAACTACCTAAAAATAATGCCAAAAAGCGTATAAATTATCCGCTCATCACTTGCTGATCAGCCAAAACCTCGACATCTCCTTCTTCACAAATCCTAAAATATCCTTCAGAAATAACCCTAGAATCACCTCTCGAGGAGCTGACTTCAAGGCCTGGCACAAGCGTCTCGAATTTGAAAAGGAAGCTGCTTGGAGGGCTCTCCGCATTCAGGAACTTCTATGACTTTCTCACTTTGCACCCTCAACACACCCTTGCATGATCGGAGCTGTGGTCCATTTCTGGAATAGGACCACCAATAATTTCCATCTTCCTTGTGGAATGGTTGGCCTATTGCTCCTTGATGTAGCTGCTATTACTGGATTTCCGATAAACTTTCCTGATTCACCTTCGATATGCATCCTAATCGGGAATACAGAATAGGCTCCAGGACTTCTTATAGTTAGTTTATTGCTCACCATATGGGTGCAGACAACGAGCCTGTGACAGATGACGAACATGTGGCGTTTTGTTCTATTGGCTGAATGCCATAGTTTTCTACTCTCGAAGTGTCCAGATGCAGAAACTTTTCCTTTCCCTTGCTGCCCTTTTACACGAGGGAAATAACTTCAATTTGGCCAAGTTAATACTTGGACATTTGTTCGAAGAACTTGGCAATTTTGTCAACTGTCTTCGAAAACATTCTTCGATCAGCACAGGAGGACCTCTCTGGCTTCTTCAGTTCTGGTTAAACGTTGTCTTCAAAAAAATTTATGTAGAAGAAAGGGGACAGTTCATCTAGAAAGTAACACATTAAGGGCTTTCGATTGGCCTATTTTCAACCAAACTTCCCAGACACCCAAACGCACGAGGATCATTTCTGGGCTGTCTTCTCCCTTTTCCACTTCTGCAAAAACTTCCACAACGATGTCCTCAATTTCACTCCTTTTTTACGTCAAAGTTGTGGTCCTGCCTGGCTCGAATGTCTCCTTTTCCCAAATGACGATCAAGAGAACGAAATTGCCAATAAAAACTGGGCAAACCTATTGGCTATCCAGGTAGTCCCAACTGGGTTGTCACAATACAAAAAGGAGTGATTCAAGGGAGTTCTTTATGCCCCTCATTATACAGCTAGGCAATTAGGCTTCTTCCAAGCTATTCTGACTCCACTTCCTTGAAACAGCAAACCTTTTTGTCATGTTGAGCTGGTTTCGAAGGAAGCATTCGATATCTGTCTCTCTTCAAACCAAAAACAAAAGATGAACTACAATCACCTTGTATACGAGCGTAGTTCATTCATCACTAAATCCTGCTTTGATTGGTGGACTACATACTTTTCTAAGTACAGTTGCACCTTCGATGAAATTAAAAGCTCTGCCAATCGAGCTACGCCTGCTACTGAAGGTTCTCCAAGGAGAACTTCAAAAAGAAAAGTTGACGCTGCAGCACCTTCAAGACAACCACCAAAGAGAAGTCGACAAGCTCCTACCAGAGTTTCCAGAAGGGTATTTGATGAGCGGATAATTTATACGCTTTTTGGCATTGTTTTTACATAGTTTTCAGTATAATTTAGTTAGTTTTTAGTATATTTTTATTAGTTTTTAATTAAAAATCACATTTCTGGACTTTACTATGAGTTTGTGTGTTTTTCTATGATTTTAGGTATTTTCTTGCTTAAATTGAGGGACTTGAGCAAAAATCAGATTCAGAGGTTGAAGAAGGACTGCAGATGCTGATGGATTCTGACCTCCCTGCACTCAAAGTAGATTTTCTGGAGCTACAGAATTTCAAATGGCGCACTTCTAATTGCGTTGGAAAGTAGACATCCAGGGCTTTCCAGCAATATATAACAGTTTATACTTTGCACGAGTTTAGACAATGCAAACTGGCGTTGAACGCCAGTTCTATGTTGTAGTCTGGCGTTCAGCGCCAGAAACAAGTTGCAAAGTGGAGTTCAACGCCAGAAACACGTTACAAACTGGCGTTCAACTCCAAGAATGACCTCTCCACGTGTAAACTTCAAGCTCAGCCCAAGCACACACCAAGTGGGCCCCGGAAGTAGATTTCTGCATCATTTACTTATTTCTGTAAACCCTAGTAACTAGTTTAGTATAAATAGGACTTTTTACTATTGTATTTAGATCTTTTTAGAATCTTTTGGAATCTTTGGATTACCTTTTGATCCTTTGATCATGTTTGGGGCTGGCCATTCGGCCATGCCTGGACCACTATCACTTATGTATTTTCAACGGTAGAGTTTCTACATACCATAGATTAAGGTGTGGAGCTCTGCTGTTCCTCAAAGATTAATGCAAAGTACTACTGTTTTTCTATTCAATTCAACTTATTCCGCTTCTAAGATATTCATTCGCACTTCAATATGATGGATGTGATGATCGTGACAGTCATCATCATTCTCAACTTATGAACGCGTGCCTGACAACCACTTCCGTTCTACCTTAGATTGAATGGATATCTCTTGGATATCTAATACAGGAGACCGAGTCCGAGCTATTAGTGTCTTTGTGGTATAAGTTAGAACCCATGGATGGCCATTCCTTAGATCCGGAAAGTCTAAACCTTGTCTATGGTATTCCGAGTAGGATCTGGGAAGGGATGGCTGTGACGAGCTTAAAACTCGCGAGTGCTGGGCGTAGTGATAGACGCAAAAGGATCAATGGATCCTATTCCAGTATGATCGAGAACCGACAGATGAATAGCTGTGCCGTGACAGAGCATCTTGGACCATTTTCACTGAGAGGACGGGAAGTAGCCATTGACAACGGTGATGCCCAAAATACAGCTTGCCATGGAAAGGAGTAGGATTGATTGGATGAAGACAGCAGGAAAGCAGAGGATCAGAGGAACGAAAGCATCTCTATACGCTTATCTGAAATTCTCACCAATGAATTACATAAGTACCACTATCCTATTTTATATTTTATTTATTTCCATCCACTGTAATTTCTTAATACAATTTAATCCGCCTGACTGAGATTTACAAGGTGACCATAGCTTGCTTCAAGCCGACAATCTCCGTGGGATCGACCCTTACTCACATAAGGTTTATTACTTGGACGACCCAGTGCACTTGCTGGTTAGTTGTACGAAGTTGTGAAACAGATATAAGATCATGAACGTGCGTATTAAGTTTTTAGCGCCGTTACCAAGGAATGGAATGATCACGATTTCGCACACCAGTATTCTTTCGATCAAATTCTTCGAACCCTTTCTCACTTATATTCATTTAAACCTGTACTGACTTTGATTCTTTCTTTAGTTACAAGTTCAGTCATTAAGTCATAGCTCTTCGGAAGAAAGTGAGCCATCAATTCAAAATCTTCTCGCTGCTTCTTCATACTCAGAAGATGATGATGCAGAAGCTGAATCAGCCTCTTAGCTAATTCGAAGAAAAAGACCTATTCTGGTAACTTTATATTGATTTTGAGTTTATTAGATTAATCAAAATAAACTTAAAATGCCGTATGTGCTATTCCAGATAGAAACCACTGCTCAATCGACTTCATCTTCTCTTGCCCCAGATCAATCACAACAACAAAATTAACCAGGATCAAAGCAACAGGAATCTCACTTGTCGGCTCAAACTATCGTATTTACCGAACCCATACAAGTGATTCCACCAGTTTTGACTGAGACACAAGTGGTCGATCTGACAGAAAAACGGCCTTTACCATCACAAACTCAAAACATTGACCATCCCTTTTCTCCAACTCAGGTCAAAACCTTTAATGGATCCCAAGTTGCTGCTGACTCTGATTCACCCTCTCGAGTTCCAGAAACTATCGCTGCTGACTCTGATTCACCCTCTCGAATTCCATAAACTATTCTCTCACCATAAAAGTCTCCCAGCCCACACAAAAAAACTAAATCTTCAACACCTCATGGTCTGGAACTACCTTCTGAAACCCATGGTGTGACTTCCCAGCCTACTAACATCGATTTAGTTGGATTGGTCACTTTCCTGAACCAGGTCGTTCAAGAGGACAAAGTGCCAATTTCAACTCTAGCTCGTTGATGAATCCATATTTGATGATGATTTTTGGTTGAAATTGAATGGATTTCATCATATAAACTTGCACTTATTCCACTAAATAGCATGCATTTGAACTTTCCTCCTAATTTGTGCTTGATTATGAAAACATGCTCTTTTGTGCCTAATTTGATTAATTTTATTCCATTTACCTTCCATTCGATTCCTTGATATTATTTGTGAGTGATTTCAGAGGTATAAGGCAAGAATGGCTTGGAGAAAATGGAAGAAGAGCATTCAAAGTAGAGGAAGCATGAAGAATCAAAGGAGAAGAGCTCAGCCTAGTATGCGGATGCACAGACATGCGTGCTTACGCACAGCCATCAAATCAGAGCCACGCGTGCACGTGAGCTGCACCATGCATGTCACGTGTTCAATCAAGCATCGCCTAGTGTGCGTGCGCACGACTTCCTGTGCATACACACGGGTCGAGATTTTTAGTAGAGTGTGCGGACGCACACGTCTGTGCGTCCGCACAGGTGTACGCACATGCCTTCATTAAAAAATCACGTGACTCGCGATTTTGGTGGATTTGAGGCACATTTTTGAAGCCATTTAGCTCATAAGGAAGGAAAAATGAAGACAATAACATAGCATAACATTAGTGTAGCTTAGGAGTAGTAGTAGATAGCTTTAAGGTAGTTTTTCTTTTTTCATCATCTTCTCTACTAGGATTTATACTAGGGTTTTACATTCAAGTGCCATTTCAATTTTGATCTTGGATTTTGCTAATTCTCATTGTAAGTATCTCTTTGTTACTACTCTTTATAGTTACATTGTTCTTACACTTTCTTATAATTCAAGTTATAGTTCAATTTCAATTCTCCTTTGTAATTTCTATTTCTTGTTGAGGAATTTGATGATTGATGATTGTTCTATGCTTTCTTGAGTCTTTATTGTTGATTGAGATCATTTGTTACTTTTGGTTTCAAGCTTTTTCTCATTTTTCCCACGTTTAAGGTTTTTGCCTACCAAGTGTTTGACAAAATGTCAAGTATGATTTTGGGCTAGTTTTCTATGTCTTGCCTTAGGGAAAGTGAGCAATTAGGTTCCTAGAGTTGGAATGTCCAACATTTAGTGTCAATTTTGGATTGTTAATTATTCTTGTTCCCACTAACGCTATGTTGTTGCTAAGGCAATTAGCAAGCAATTTAGGATTTGTGGGTTAGGAACACTTATGCTCATTTAACTTACTCTCCGATGTGAGAGTTAATCAAGTGAGATTGATCCATTGTAGTTGGCATAGTTGTGGTTCCAACAAGGAAAGGACCCTCAGCTCACTCCAAGCCAAGATACCTTTTATGCTTAAATTCCTTTATACACATTACATTTGTTCCCTTTACACTTTACTTATTTATATTGCATAGTTGCTTCTTTGATTCCTTTATTAGTTCATTTATTACAATTTTGCATGTTCTTTCATTGTTTTATATGTTTATCTCTTTATTGAAAACCCCATGATCCTCATAACTAAGATTGCACACTCATTGGTCTCAAGTGTCCTTGGTAGACGACCCGGGAATTGAAACTCTCGGAATTGAATTGGTTTTAAATTGTGACATATTCATTGGATTAAACAATTTGATTTGGGGATTGATCGTTGGTCTAGGCTATACTTTCAATGATAGGATTCTAATTTGTGAAAACCTAGATCGACGGTGTAATCTTGCCCACACATCAAATTTTGGCTCCGTTGCCGGGGACTCACTTTAAGTGCAATGAGTGCTATAATTTTGGTTGTTGTTAATATGTGAATAGTGTGAATATTTGGTTTTTGTTTGCTACTTGGTACTAATTTGTAGATATTGTTTCTATCTAGCTAGTCTTGGTAGTTGTTAATTGTTAGGTTGGTTTATGTTTATTTGCCCATTCTTGTTTTTCTTTTCATAATTGCATGCTTCTATTGCTTCCTCAGTTGAATGACACGGTCGCTTCCAGACCCGAGCTTGGCCCCTTTTGATCCGGAAATAGAAAGAACTTTAACTCATATTAGGCAAGCTCGGTGCCGGCTAGCATTCATGAATAGTGAATCAGGCTTGCTTGAAGAGCACTCCAATTCACTATCACCATCAATCCATGACCATCATTCTTCCGTTAACGAGGAAACTTTATATTCATCTGTGGGGAGTGCTGAAATCTCTTTGAATGACTCAGATGACAACACCATGGTGGATCCACCCCGTATAATAACCTTAAGGGAAGCCGGAGCTCCTGATATTAACTTGCAACCGATACAAATCCGGTATCCGGTTTTGGATCCAAATTTTGAGCTTAAGACCGGCACAATCAACTTGCTCCCCAAGTACAATAGACTACTCGGAGAGGACCCTCTTAAGCATCTTAAGGATTTTCAAGTTGCATGCTCCACTGCGAGATGACATGGTGCAGATGAAGTAGCAGTTTTGGTATTTGCTTTCCCTTTCTCTTTGGAGGGAAAAGTGAAAGAATGGTTTTATACTCAACCGGGAGATGTGATTTCCGATTGGGACTTGTTGCGTAAGGAATTTCTGGAAAAGTTCTACCCACCACAAAAGACAGACAAGCTACGGAAGGAGATCTCTTGCATTGTGCAACGAGATGGGGAGACTCTTTATGAGTACTGGGAGAGATTCAAGAAGTTGTTAGAAGCTTGCCCCCACCATTGTATTGATGAGTTGGTCCTTATTAGCTATTTTTGTCAAGGGATGAATCCCCAAGATAAGCTTCTCCTAGATGCCTCTAGTGGAGGATCCCTCACCAAAAACAAGACCGCCAAGGAAGCTTGGGAGATCATAGCGGACTTGGCGGACTCCACTCAACACTCAAGGGCAAGAAACCCACAACCAAAAGCTTTAAGTGAAGTTTCTCCTTCTGGAGATGCCATTTTGACAAAGACCCTTGGTGAGATGACAATTTTGTTGAGACAAATCACCCAAGGGAAACAAATTCCCCAAGCCTTGATATCTTCTCCACCTTAACCTCCAAGAATTGAGGGACCACCAAGATCATGTGGTATTTGTACTTGTAACAACCATTACACTGATGAGTGCCCTCAACTCCAAGAGGAAACTACGTTAGCGGTAGCCAATCCATATCCACAAAGACCCAACTACAATCAATATAGAGGAAATCAAAACCAAGGGTAGAGGGATAATTCTAATCAAAGGTGGAACCAAGCCCCACAAGCTCAACCTTACCCAAGCCAACAAGCCTACTATCATCAAGCTCCTCAAGGTCAACCACAATACCAACAATCCTACCAACACCCTTCACAATCTCAACCTCAAGGGAGGTATCAACATCCAAATAGTAATGGTAGATCCAGCCCTCCTTAAGGCAATCAAGGTCCTCCTAATCAAGCCTACATGAATGACACACTCCAAACCTTTATGCAAGAGTGGTGCACGAAATTGTGATCTCAGGCAACGGCGCCAAAAACTCAGTACGCAGGTCTTAATAAATCGTTTTTCATTCACAACTTCGATACAACTAACCAGCAAGTGCACTGGGTCGTCCAAGTAATAAAACCTTACGTGAGTAAGGGTCGATCCCACGGATATTGTTGGTATGAAGCAAGCTATGGTCATCTTGTAAATCTCAGTCAGGTGGATATCAAATGGTTAAGGAGTTTTCGAATAATAATAATAAATAAACAGAAAATAAAGATAGAAATACTTATGTAAATCATTGGTGAGAATTTCAGATAAGCGTATAGAGATGCTTTCGTTCCTCTGAACCTCTGCTTTCCTGCTGTCTTCATCCAATCATTCCTACTCCTTTCCATGGCAAGCTTTATGTAGGGCATCACCGTTGTCAATGGCTACATCCCATCCTCCTGTGAAAATGGTCCAATGTACTGTCACTGCATGGCTAATCATTTGTCGATTCTCGATCATACTGGAATAGGATTTACTATCCTTTTGCGTCTGTCACTACGCCCAGCACTCGCGAGTTTGAAGCTCGTCACAGCCATCCCTTCCCAGATCCTACTCGGAATACCACAGACAAGGTTTAGACTTTCCAGATCTCAGGAATGGCCATCCATGGGTTCTAACTTATACCACGAAGGCGCTAATAACTCGGACTCGGTCCCCTGTATTAGATATCCAAGAGATATCCATTCCATCTAACGTAGAACGGAAGTGGTTGTCAGGCACGCATTCATAGGGGAATAATGATGACTTTGTCATGATCATCACATTCATGTTGAAGTGCGAATGAATATCTTAGAAGCGGAATAAGTTGAATTGAATAGAAAAACAGTAGTACTTTGCATTAATCTTTGAGGAACAGCAGAGCTCCACACCTTAATCTATGGTGTATAGAAACTCTACCCTGGAAAATACATAAGTGAAAGGTTCAGGCATGGCTGAATGGCCAGCCCTCCAAACGTGATCAAAGGACCAAAAGATAATCCAAAGATGAAAATACAATAGTAAAAAGTCCTATTTATACTAAACTAGTTACTAGGGTTTACAGAAGTAAGTAATTGATGCATAAATCCACTTCCGGGGCCCACTTGGTGTGTGCTTGGGCTGAGCTTGAAGTTTACACGCGCAGAGGCTTCTTTTGGAGTTGAACGCCAAGTTGTAACGTGTTTTTGGCGTTCAACTCTGGTTCGTGACATGTTTCTAGCGTTTAACTCCAGACTGCAGCGTAGAATTGGCGTTCAACACCCTTTTGCGTCGTCTAAACTCGGGCAAAGTATGAACTATTATATATTTCTAGAAAGCCCTGGATGTCTACTTTCCAACGTTGTTAAGAGCGTGCCATTTGGGTTCTGTAGCTCCAGAAATTCCACTTTGAGTGCAGGGAGGTCAGAATCCAACAACATCAGCAGTCCTTCTTCAACCTTTGAATCTGATTTTTGCTCAAGTCCCTCAATTTCAGCCAGCAAATACCTGAAATCACAGAAAAACACACAAACTCATAGTAAAGTCTAGAAATGTGAATTTAACATAAAAACTAATAAAAACATCCCAAAAAGTAACTGGTGCGCAGAAATTGTGATTACACTTTGATTATGTAAAATTCATCGCTCTTTCTTTCCCTGGTAATGGCGCCAAAAACATGATGCCAATACCATGGTTCACAACTTCGCACAACTAACCAGCAAGTGCACTGGGTCGTCCAAGTAATACCTTACGTGAGTAAGGGTCGAATCCCACGGAGATTGTTGGTATGAAGCAAGCTATGGTCACCTTGTAAATCTCAGTCAGGCAGATATAAAATAGTAATGGGGTTTTCAGAAATAATTAATAAAATAGTGATAGAAATACTTATGTAAATCATTGGTGAGAATTTCAGATAAGCGAATAGAGATGCTTTCGTTCCTCTGAACCTCTGCTTTCCTGCTATCTTCATCCAATCAGTCTTACTCCTTTCCATGGCTGGCTTTATGTAATGCATCACCATTGTCAATGGCTACTTTCGGTCTTCTCTCGGGAAAATGATCCAAATGCCCTGTCACGGCATGGCTAATCGTCTGGAGGCATCACCCTTGTCAATGGTTACATCCTATCCTCTCAGTGAATATGGTCAACGCACCCTGTCACGGCACGGCTATTCATCTGTCGGTTCTCGATCATGCTGGAATAGGATTTACTATCCTTTTGCGTCTGTCACTACGCCCAGCAATCGCGAGTTTGAAGCTCGTCACAGTCATTCAATCATTGAATCCTACTCGGAATACCACAGACAAGGTTTAGACTTTCCGGATTCTCTTGAATGCCGCCATCATTCTAGCTTACACCACGAAGATTCCGATTAAGAGATCTAAGAGATACTCATTCAGTCGAAGGTAGAACGGAAGTGGTTGTCAGGCACGCGTTCATAGGGAATGATGATGATTGTCACGTTCATCACATTCAGATTGAAGTGCAAATGAATATCTTAGAAGTGGAATAAGTTGAATTGAATAGAAAACAGTAGTACTTTGCATTAATCTTTGAGGAACAGCAGAGCTCCACACCTTAATCTATGGAGTGTAGAAACTCTACCGTTAAAAATACATAAGTGAAAGGTCCAGGCATGGCCGAATGGCCAGCCCCTCTGATCTAAGAACCAGCCGTCCAAAGATGATCAAAGGATCAAAAGATAATCCAAAGATGTCTAATACAATAGTAAAAGGTCCTATTTATAATAAACTAGTCACTAGGGTTTACAAAAATAAGTAATTGATGCATAAATCCACTTCCGGGGCCCACTTGGTATGTGCTTGAGCTGAGCTTGAGCGTTGCACGTGTAGAGGTCCTTCTTGGAGTTGAACACCAGCATTTGTGCCAATTTGGGCATTGAACTCCACTTTGCAGCTTGTTTCTGGCGCTGGACGCCAGAATTGGGCAGAGAACTGGCGTCGAACGCCAGTTTGCGTCATCTAAACTTGGGCAAAGTATGAATTATTATACTTTGCTGGAAAGCCCTGGATGTCTACTTTCCAACGCAATTGGAAGCGCACCATTTTGAGTTCTGTAGCTCCAGAAAATCTACTTTGAGTGCAGGGAGGTCAGAATCCAACAGCATCAGCAGTCCTTCTTCAACCTCTGAATCTGATTTCTGCTCAAGTCCCTCAATTTCAGCCAGAAAATACCTGAAATCACAGAAAAACACACAAACTCCTAGTAAAGTCCAGAAATGTGAATTTAACATAAAAACTAATGAAAACATCCCTAAAAGTAACTAGATTCTACTAAAAACATACTAAAAACAATGCCAAAAAGCGTATAAATTATCCGCTCATCACAACACCAAACTTAAATTGTTGCTTGTCTCCAAGCAACTGAAAATCAAATAGGATAAAAAGAAGAGAATATACTATAAATTCCAAACTATCAATGAAACATAGCTTCAATCATATGAGCGGGACTTATAGCTTTTTGCCTCTTGAATAGTTTTGGCATCTCACTTTATCCATTGAGGTTCAGAATGATTGGCATCTATAGGAACTCAGAGTTTAGATAGTGTTATTGACTCTCCTAGTTCAGTATGATGATTCTTGAACACATCTATTTTATGAGTCTTGGCCGTGGCCCTAAGCACTTTGTTTTCCAATATTACCACCGGATACATAAATGCCACAGACACATAATTGGGTGAACCTTTTCAGATTGTGACTCAGCTTTGCTAAAGTCCCCAATTAGAGGTGTCCAGGGTTCTTAAGCACACTCTTTTTTTTTGCTTTGGACCTTGACTTTAACCGCTCAGTCTCAAGTTTTCACTTGACACCTTCACGCCACAAGCACATGGTTAGGGACAGCTTGGTTTAGCCGCTTAGGCCAGGATTTTATTCCTTTAGGCCCTCCTATCCACTGATGCTCAAAGCCTTGGGATCCTTTTTATTTACCCTTGCCTTTTGGTTTTAAGGGTTATTGGCTTTTTGCTCTTGCCTCTTGGTTTTAAGAGCTTTTGGCTTTTTCTGCTTGCTTTTTCTTTTTTCTTTCTATTTTTTTCGCCTATTTTTTTTCCTGCAAGCTTTGTTCTTTGCTGCTTTTTCTTGCTTCATGAATCATTTTTATGATTTTTCAGATTATCAAATAACATGTTTCCTAGTCATCATTCTTTCAAGAGCCAACATATTTAACATTCTTAAACAACACTTCAAAAGACATATGCACTGTTCAAGCATTCATTCAGAAAACAAGAAGCATTGTCACCACATCAATATAATTAAACTAAGTTCAAGGATAAATTCGAAACTCATGTACTTCTTGTTCTTTTGAATTAAAACATTTTTCATTTAAGAGAGGTGATGGATTCATAGGACATTCATAACTTTAAGACAATGTTACTAACTACTAATGATCATGTAATGAAGACACAAACATAGATAAGAACATAACATAGAAAACGAAAAACAGAAGAAATAAGAACAAGGAATGAATCCACCTTAGTGATGGTGGCGTTTCCTTCTTGAGGAACCAATGATGTCCTTAAGCTCTTCTATGTCTCTTCCTTGTCTTTGTTGCTCCTCCCTCATTGCTTTTTGATCTTCTCTTATTTCATGGAGCATGATGGAGTGCTCTTGATGTTCCACCCTTAATTGTCCCATGTTGGCACTTAATTCTCCTAGGGAGGTGTTGATTTTCTCCCAATAGTTTTGTAGAGGAAAATGCATTTGAGGCATCTCCGGGATCTCATGGTGATGAGCTTCCTGCGCCTCTTGAGCTCCATGAATGGGCTCTCTTGCTTGCTCCATCTTTTTCTTAGTGATGGGCTTCTCTTCCTTAATAGGAATGTCTCCTTCTATGAAAGCTCCAGCTGAGTAACATAGATGGCAGATAAGATGAGGAAAAGCTAGCCTTGCCATGGGGGATGACTTTTCGGCTATTTTGTAGAGTTCATTAGAGATGACTTCATGAACTTCTATTTCCTCGCCAATCATGATGCTATGAATCATGATGGCCCAATCCACAGTAACTTCAGATCGGTTGCTAGTGGGAATGATTGAGCATTGAATGAACTCCAACCATCCTCTAGCCACAGGCTTGAGGTCCAATCTTCTTAGTTGAACTGGCTTGCCTTTGGAGTCAATCTTCCATTGAGATCCTTCCACACATATGTCCATAAGGACTTGGTCCAACCTTTGATTAAAGTTGACCCTTCTAGTGTAGGGGCGTTCATCTCCTTGCATCATGGGTAAGTTAAACGCCAACCTCACATTCTCCGGACTAAAATCTAAGTATTTCCCCCGAACCATTGTAACATAGTTCTTTGGATCCGGGTTCTTACTTTGATCATGGTTCTTGGTGATCCATGCATTGGCATAGAACTCTTGAACCATTAGGATGCCGACTTGTTGGATGGGATTTGTTAGAACTTCCCAACCTCTTCTTTGAATTTCATGTCGGATCTCCGGATACTCATTTCTTTTGAGTTTGAAAGGGACCTCAGGGATCACCTTCTTCTTGGCCACAACATCGTAGAAGTGGTCTTGATGGGCTTTGGAGATGAACCTTTCCATCTCTCATGACTCGGAGGTGGAAGCTTTTGTCTTCCCTTTTCCTTTTCTAGAGGATTCTCCGGTCTTAGGTGCCATCAATTGTAATGAAAAAACAAAAAAGCTTATGCTTTTACCACACCAAACTTAGAAATTTGCTCGCCCTCGAGCAAGAGAAGAAAGAATAGATGAAGAAGAAGAAGAAAATATGGAGAAGAAGGGTGAAGTGTGTTTCGGCCAAGTAGAGAGGAGAGGGTTGTGTTGTGTGAAAATGAGAAAGAATGGAGGGCTATATATAGGGGAGGGAGGGGGGTTAAGGTTCGGCCATTTAGGGTGGGTTTGGGTGGGAAATTGGTTTTGAATTTTGAAGGTAGGTGGAGTTTATGAGGTAGGTTTATGGGGAAGAGTGGATGGATGTGAGTGGTGAAGAGGTGATGGGGAAGAGGGATTGGGGTGATTGGTGAAGGGTTTTGGGGAAGAGTGTTTATGGGATTGTGTGAAAGAGGGGTGAGAAGAAGTGAGTGGAGGTAGGTGGGGATCCTGTGGGGTCCACAGATCCTGAGGTGATCCTGTGGGGTCCACAGATCCTGAGATGATCCTGTGGGGTCCACAGATCCTGAGGTGTTCAAGGAATTACAACCTTGCACCAAATTAGGCATGTAAAATGCCCTTGCACACAACTCTGGGCGTTCAGTGCCAGGTTGGTGCCCATTTTGGGCATTCAACGCCCATTTACTGGCCATTTCTGGCATTGAACGCCAGAACCATGCTTGTTCTGGGCGTTCAGCGCCCAGACACTGCCCATTTTGGGCGTTCAGCGCCAGAACCATGCTCTGTTCTGGCGTTGAACGCCAGACAGATGCTCCTCCAGGGTGTGATTTTTCTTCTGCTGTTTTTGATTCCGTTTTCAATTTTTATATTTATTTTGTGACTCCACATGATCATGAACCTACAAAGACATATAACTAAGAAAAATATAGTTAGAGAAAAATTGGGTTGCCTCCCAACAAGCACTTCTTTAATGTCAATAGCTTGACAGTGGGCTCTCATGGAGCCTCACAGATGTTCAGAGCATTGTTGAGACTCTCCAACACCAAACTTAGAGTTTGGATATGGGAGTTCAACACCAAACTTAGAGTTTGGTTGTGGCCTCCCAACACCAAACTTAGAGTTTGACTGTGGGGGCTTTGTTTGACTCTACTTTAAGAGAAGCTTTTTCTGGTTCCTCTCCATGGATGCAGAGAGAGATCCTTGAGTTGTAAACACAAGGTTGTCCTCATTCACTTGAAGGATTAATTCTCCTCTGTCCACATCAATCACAGCTCTTGCTGTGGCTAGGAAAGGTCTTCCTAGGATGATGGATTCATCCTCTTCCTTTCCAGTATCCAGGACTATGAAATCAGCAGGGATGTAAAGGCCTTCAACCTTTACTAACACGTCCTCTACTTGTCCATAAGCCTGTTTTCTTGAGTTGTCTGCCATCTCTAATGAGATTTTAGCAGCTTGCACCCCATAGATTCCCAGTTTCTCTATTACAGAGAGGGGCATGAGGTTTATTCCTGAACCAAGGTCACACAGAGCCTTAAAGATCATGGTACCTATGGTACAAGGTATTATGAACTTTCCAGGATCCTGTCTCTTCTGAGGCAATGTCAGTTGATCCAGATCACTTAGTTCATCGATGAACAAGGGAGGTTCATCTTCCCAAGTTTCAATGCCAAATAATTTGGCATTCAGCTTCATGATTGCACCAAGGAACTTGGCAGCTTGCTCTTCAGTGACATCCTCATTCTCTTTAGAAGAGGAATACTCATCAGAGCTCATGAAGGGCATAAGGAGGTTCAATGGAATCTCTATGGTCTCTAGATGAGCCCCAGAGTCCTTTGGTTCCTCAGAGGGAAGCTCCTTATTGATCACTGGACGTCCCAAGAGGTCTTCCTCCTTGGGATTCACGTCCTCCTCTCCTTCTTTGGGTTTGGCCATGGTGCTTATGTCAATGGCCTTGCACTCTCCTTTTGGATTATCTTCTGTATTGCTTGGGAGAGTACTAGGAGGGATTTCAGTGATCCTTTTACTCAGCTGGCCCACTTGTGCTTCCAAATTTCTAATGGAAGACCTTGTTTCATTCATGAAACTCACGGTGGCCTTAGATAGATCAGAGACTAGATTTGCTAAGCTAGATGGATTCTGCTCAGAATTCTCTGTCTGTTGCTGAGTGGATGATGGAAAGGGTTTATTATTGTTAAACCTGTTTCTTCCACCATTATTAAAGCCTTGTTGAGGCTTTTGATCCTTCCATGAGAAATTTGGATGATTTCTCCATGATGAGTTATAGGTGTTTCCATAAGGTTCACCTAAGTAATTCACCTCTGCTATTGCAGGGTTCTTAGGATCATAAGCTTCTTCCTAAGGAGAAGCCTCTTGAGTACTGTTGGATGCAGCTTGCATTCCATTCAGACTCTGAGAAATCATATTGACTTGCTGAGTCAATATTTTGTTCTGAGCCAATATGGCATTCAGAGTATCAACTTCAAGAACTCCCTTCTTCATAGGCGTCCCATTACTCACAGGATTTCTCTCAGAAGTGTACATGAACTGGTTATTAGCAATCATGTCAATGAGTTCTTGAGCTTCTGCAGGCGTTTTCTTTAGGTGAATGGATCCACCTGTAGAAGTATCCAATGACATCTTTGATAACTCAGATAAACCATCATAGAATATATCCAGGATGGTCCATTCTGAAAGCATGTCAGAAGGACACTTTTTGGTCAGCTGCTTGTATCTTTCCCAAGCTTCATAGAGGGATTCACCTTCTTTCTGTTTGAAGGTTTGAACATCCACTCTAAGCTTGCTCAGTTTTTGAGGAGGAAAGAACTTGGCTAAGAAAGCCGTGACCAGCTTATCCCAAGAGTTCAGGCTGTCTCTGGGTTGAGAGTCAAACCAGATTCTAGCTCTGTCTCTTACAGCAAATGGGAAAAGCATGAGCCTGTAGACTTCAGGATCTATTCCATTAGTCTTAACAGTATCACATATCTACAAGAATTCAGTTAAGAACTGAAAAGGATCTTCAGATGAAAGTCCATGAAACTTGCAGTTCTGCTGCATCAGAGTAACTAATTGAGGTTTTAAGTTCAAAATTGTTTGCTCCAATGGCAGGAATGGAGATGCTTCTTCCATGTAAATTGGAATTAGGTGCAGTAAAGTCACCAAGCATTCTCCTTGCATTGTTATTGGGTTCGGCTGCCATCTCCTTTACTTGTTCGAAATTTTCAATCAAGTTGTCTCTGGATTGTTGTAATTTAGCTTCTCTTAGTTTCCTCTTCAGAGTCCTTTCAGGTTCTGGATCAGCTGCAACAAGAATGCCTTTTTCTCTGTTCCTGTTCATAAGAAAGAGAAGAGAAAAAGAAAAGAAGAGGAATCCTCTATGTCACAGTAAAGAGGTTCGTTATTGTTAGTAGAAGAAGAAAAGAAATAGGGGTGAAGAAGAATGGAGAATCCAAACACAAGGGTAAGGATAGGAGCAGTGATGTGAGATGAAGAGAAGTGTTAGTGGATGAATAAATAATTAGAAGGAGATGAGGGAGAAGGATTTTCGAAAATTATTTTTGAAAAAGGGTTAGTGATTTTCGAAAATGGTTTTTGAAAAAGGTTAGTATTTTTTCGAAAATTTTAAAATCAAAAGTTAAAATAATTAATTAATTAAAAAGAGTTTTTGAAAAAGAGGGAGATATTTTCGAAAATTAGAGAGAGAGAGAGTTAGTTAGGTGGTTTTGAAAAAGATAAGAAACAAACAAAAAGTTAGTTAGTTAGTTGAAACAAATTTTGAAAAGATAAGAAGTTAGGAAGTTAGAAAAGATATTTTGAAATCAAATTTTTGAAAAAGATAAGATAAGAAGATATTTTTGAAAAGATATGATAGAAATTAGTTTTTGAAAAAGATTTGATTTTTTTTTTAAATCACAATTAATGACTTGATTCACAAGAAATCACAAGATATGATTCTAGAACTTAAAGTTTGAATCTTTCTTAATAAGTAAGTAACAAACTTAAAATTTTTGAATCAAAACATTAATTGTTATTGTTATTTTCGAAAATTTGATATAAAAATGAGAAAAAGATTTTTGAAAAATATTTCTGAAATTTTCGAAAATAACTAAGAAATTTGAAAAAGATTTGATTTTTGAAAAAGATAAGATTTTCAAATTGAAAATTTGATTTGACTTCATAAGAAACAACTTGATTTTGAAAATTTTTGAAAAAGTCAATCCAAATTTTCGAATTTGATGAGAGAAAAAGGGAAAGATATTTTTTTTTTATTTTTGAATTTTTATGATGAGAGAGAAAAACAAGAAAAATGATGCAATGCATGAATGTTATGGATCAAAACATGTGATGCATGCAAGAATGCTATGAATGTCAAGATGAACACCAAGAACACTATGAAGATCAAGATGAACATCAAGAACTTATTTTTGAAAAATTTTTAATGCAAAGAAAACATGTAAGACACCAAACTTAGAATTCTTTAATGCTTAGACACTAAGAATTCAAGAATGCATATGAAAAACAAGAAAAGACACAAAACATGCAAATGCAAAGATCAAACAAGAAGACTTACCAAGAACAACTTGAAGATCATAAAGAACACTATGAATGCATGAATTTTCGAAAAATACAAGATGCATATGCAATTAACACCAAACTTATAACATGACACAAGACTCAAACAAGAAACACAAAAAATATTTTTGAAATTTTTTTTTTATGATTTTCTAATTTTTTTGGAAAATTTTTTTTTTCAAAAATTATTTGTAAAAGAAAAAATAAGGATTCCAAAATTTTTAATATGAATTCCAGGAATCTTGCCATGTTAGTCTAAAGCTTCAGTCCAGGAATTAGACATGGCTCACTAGCCAGCCAAGCTTTCAATGAAAGCTCCGGTCCAAAACACTAGACATGGCCAATGGCCAGCCAAGCTTCAGCAAGATATCAGAATATACTGCTCATTACTTATCAAATATGTAACTTGCCTCTATGCTGATGGTTTGGAAGCCTCAGTCCAAAAGAATTTAGACATGGCTTTGTAGCCAGCCAGGCTTCACATGCTTCATGAAACACTAGAATTCATTCTTAAAAATTTTGAATAAAATTATAAAATTTTTGAAAACATTTTTATTTTAAGATTTTTTTTTTTCGAAAACAAAGGAGAAATTTTTGAAATTTTTTTTTTGAAAACAAAACAAAAAGAAAATTACCTAATCTGAGCAACAAGATGAACCGTCAGTTGTCTAAACTCGAACAATCCCCGGCAATGGCGCCAAAAACTTGGTGCGCAGAAATTGTGATTACACTTTGATTATGTAAAATTCATCGCTCTTTCTTTCCCTGGTAATGGCGCCAAAAATATGATGCCAATACCATGGTTCACAACTTCGCACAACTAACCAGCAAGTGCGCTGGGTCGTCCAAGTAATACCTTACGTGAGTAAGGGTCGAATCCCACGGAGATTGTTGGTATGAAGCAAGCTATGGTCACCTTGTAAATCTCAGTCAGGCGGATATAAAATAGTAATGGGGTTTTCGAAAATAATTAATAAAATAGTGATAGAAATACTTATGTAAATCATTGGTGAGAATTTCAGATAAGCGAATAGAGATGCTTTCGTTCCTCTAAACCTCTGCTTTCCTGCTATCTTCATCCAATCAGTCTTACTCCTTTTCATGGCTGGCTTTATGTAATACATCACCATTGTCAATGGCTACTTTCGGTCTTCTCTCGGGAAAATGATCCAAATGCCCTGTCACGGCACGGCTAATCGTCTGGAGGCATCACCCTTGTCAATGGTTACATCCTATCCTCTCAGTGAATATGGTCAACGCACCCTGTCACGGCACGGCTATTCATCTGTCGGTTCTCGATCATGCCGGAATAGGATTTACTATCCTTTTGTGTCTGTCACTACGCCCAGCAATCGCGAGTTTGAAGCTCGTCATAGTCATTCAATCATTGAATCCTACTCAGAATACCACAGACAAGGTTTAGACTTTCCGGATTCTCTTGAATGCCGCCATCATTCTAGCTTACACCACGAAGATTCCGATTAAGAGATCTAAGAGATACTCATTCAGTCGAAGGTAGAACGGAAGTGGTTGTCAGGCACGCGTTCATAGGGAATGATGATGATTGTCACGTTCATCACATTCAGATTGAAGTGCGAATGAATATCTTAGAAGTGGAATAAGTTGAATTGAATAGAAAACAGTAGTACTTTGCATTAATCTTTGAGGAACAGCAGAGCTCCACACCTTAATCTATGGAGTGTAGAAACTCTACCGTTAAAAATACATAAGTGAAAGGTCCAGGCATGGCCGAATGGCCAGCCCCTCTGATCTAAGAACCAGCCATCCAAAGATGATCAAAGGATCAAAAGATAATCCAAAGATGTCTAATACAATAGTAAAAGGTCCTATTTATAATAAACTAGTCACTAGGGTTTACAGAAATAAGTAATTGATGCATAAATCTACTTCCGGGGCCCACTTGGTATGTGCTTGGGCTGAGCTTGAGCGTTGCACGTGTAGAGGTCCTTCTTGGAGTTGAACGCCAGCATTTGTGCCAGTTTGGGCGTTGAACTCCACTTTGCAGCTTGTTTCTGGCGCTGGACGCCAGAATTGGGCAGAGAACTGGCGTTGAACGCCAGTTTGCATCATTTAAACTTGGGCAAAGTATGGACTATTATATATTGCTGGAAATCCCTGGATGTCTACTTTCCAACGCAATTGGAAGCGCGCCATTTTGAGTTCTGTAGCTCCAGAAAATCCACTTTGAGTGCAGGGAGGTCAGAATCCAACAGCATCAGCAGTCCTTCTTCAACCTCTGAATCTGATTTCTGCTCAAGTCCCTCAATTTCAGCCAGAAAATACCTGAAATCACAGAAAAACACACAAACTCCTAGTAAAGTCCAGAAATGTGAATTTAACATAAAAACTAATGAAAACATCCCTAAAAGTAACTAGATTCTACTAAAAACATACTAAAAACAATGCCAAAAAGCGTATAAATTATCCGCTCATCAGTAACTAGATCCTACTAAAAACATACTAAAAACAATGCCAAAAAGCGTATAAATTACCCACTCATCACAACACCAAACTTAAATTGTTGCTTGTCCCTAAGCAACTGAAAATCAAATAGGATGAAAAGAAGAGAATATACTATAAATTCCAAAATATCAATGAAACATAGCTCCAATCAGATGAGCGGGACTTGTAGCTTTTTGCCTCTTGAATAGTTTTGGCATCTCACTTTATCCATTGAAGTTCAGAATGATTGGCATCTATAGGAACTCAGATTTCAGATAGTGTTATTGATTCTCCTAGTTCAGTATGTTGATTCTTGAACACAGCTACTTTATGAGTCTTGGCCGTGGCCTTAAGGACTTTGTTTTCCAGTATTACCACCGGATACATAAATGCCACAGACACATAATTGGGTGAACCTTTTCAGATTGTGACTCAGCTTTGCTAAAGTCCCCAATTAGAGGTGTCCAGGGTTCTTAAGCACACTCTGTTTTTGCTTTGGACCTTGACTTTAACCGCTCAGTCTCAAGTTTTCACTTGACACCTTTACGCCACAAGCACATGGTTAGGGACAGCTTGGTTTAGCCGCTTAGGCTAGGATTTTATTCCTTTAGGCCCTCCTATCCACTGATGCTCAAAGCCTTGGGATCCTTTTTATTTACCCTTGCCTTTTGGTTTTAAGGGTTATTGGCTTTTTGCTCTTGCCTTTTGGTTTTAAGAGCTTTTGGCTTTTTCTGCTTGCTTTTTGTTTTTCTTTTTTTTTAAGCTATTTTTCTTTTCTCCTTTTTTTTCGCAAGCTTTTCTCTATTCACTGCTTTTTCTTGCTTCAAGAATCAATTTTATGATTTTTCAGATTATCAAATAACATTTCTCCTGTTCATCATTCTTTCAAGAGCCAACATATTTAACATTCTTAAACAACAACTTCAAAAGACATATGCTCTGTTCAAGCATTCATTCAGAAAATAAAAAGTATTGTCACCACATCAATATAATTAAACTAAGTTCAAAGATAATTTCGAAACTCATGTACTTCTTGTTCTTTTGAATTAAAACACATTTTTCATTTAAGAGAGGTGATGGATTCATAGGACATTCATAACTTTAAGACAAAGTTACTAAATACTAATGATCATGTAATAAGACACTAACATAGATAAGCACTTAACATAAAGAAAACGAAAAATAGAAAATTTGAGAACAAGAAATGAGTCCACCTTAGTGATGGTGGCGTTTCTTTCTTGAGGAACGAATGATGTCCTTGAGCTCTTCTATGTCTCTTCCTTGTCTTTGTTGCTCCTCCCTCATTGCTTTTTGATCTTTTCTAATTTCATGAAGGATGATGGAGTGATCTTGATGTTCCACCCTTAGTTGTCCCCAATAATTGTGTGGAGGAAAATGTATCCCCTGAGGTATCTTAGGGATCTCTTGATTTGCAGTCAAATGTTCTACCACTGAGCTATAGACCCTTGAGATGAATCTCTCCATCTCCTATGACTTGGATTTGGAAGCTTTTGTCTTTCATTTCCTCTTTCTAGAGGTTTCTCTGGCCTTAGGTGCCATCAATGGTTATGGAAAAACAAAAAAGCAATGCCTTTTCCACACCAAACTTAGAATGTTTGCTCGTCCTCGAGCAAAAGAAGAAAGAAAGGATGAGAAGAAGGAGAGATGGAGGTGTGTTGATGGTTTTGGAGGGGAATTGGAGGTGATTGTCGAAGGGTTCTTGGGAAAGGGTGATATAGGATTATGAGGAGGTAAGGCGAATGGAGGTATGTGGGGATCCTGTGGGGTCCATAGATACTGAGATGATCCTGTGGGGTCCACAGATCCTGAGGTGTCAAGGATTTGCATCCCTGCACCAATTAGGCATGTAAAACGCCTTTGCATGCAATTCTGGCGTTTAAACGCTGAACTGATGCTTGTTCTGGGCGTTCAACGCCCAGATGCAGCATGTTTCTGGCGTTGAACGCCAGTTCTATGCTTGTTTCTGGCGTTCAGCACCAGATCCATGCTCTATTCTGGCGTTGAATGCTAGCCAGATGCTCCTTACTGGTGTTTAAACGCCAGTAAGTCCTTTCTCTAAGGTGTGATTTTTCTTCTGCTGTTTTTTTATTCTATTTTTAATTTTTGTATTTATTTTGTGACTCCACATGATCATGAACCTACTAAAACATGAAAGAACAATAAAATAAAAATAAATTAGATAAATAAAAATTGGGTTGCCTCCCAACAAGTGCTTCTTTAATGTCAATAGGTTGACAGTGGGCTCTCATGGAGCCATACAGGTGATCAGGTTAATTTTATAGACTCCCAACACCAAACTTAGAGTTTGGATATGGGAGTTCAACACCAAACTTAGAGTTTGGCTGAGGCCTCCCAACACCAAACTTAGAGTTTGACTGTGGGGGCTTTAGTTGACTCTGTACTGAGAGAAGCTTTCTATGCTTCCTCTCCATTGTTACAGAAGGAGATTCTTGAGTTTTAAACACAAGGTTGTCCTCATTCAGTTGAAGGATCAATTCTCCTCTGTCTACATCAATCACAGCTCTTGCTGTGGCTAGGAAGGGTCTTCCAAGGATGATGGATTCATCCTCATCCTTCCCAGTATCTAGGATTATGAAATCAGCAGGGATGTAAAGGCCTTCAACCTTTACTAACTTGTCCTCTACCTGTCCATAAGCCTCTTTTCTTGAGTTGTCTGCCATCTCTAATGAGATTCTGGTAGCTTACACCTCAAAGATTCCTAGTTTTTCCATTACAGAGAGGGGCATGAGGTTTATCCCTGACCCAAGGTCACATAGAGCCTTCTCAAAGGTCATGGTGCCTATGGTACAAGGTCTTAGGAACTTTCCAGGATCCTGTTTCTTCTGAGGCAATGTCAGTTGATCTAGATCACTTAGTTCATTGATGAGCAAGGGAGGTTCATCTTCCCAAGTCTCATTACCAAATAACTTGGCATTCATCTTCATGATTGCACCAAGGTACTTGGTAACTTGCTCTTCAGTAACATCCTCATTCTCTTCAGAAGAAGAATACTCATCAGAGCTCATGAAGGGCATAAGGAGGTTCAATGGAATCTCTATAGTCTCCAGATGAGTCTTAGATTCCTTTGGTTCCTCAGAGGGAAACTCCTTGTTGATCACTGGACGTCCCAGGAGGTCTTCCTCACTGGGATTCACGTCCTCTCCCTCCCTTGTAGGTTCGGCCATGATGGTCAATTCAATGGCCTTGCACTCTCCTTTTGGGTTTTCTTCTGTATTGCTTGGGAGAGTACTAGGAGGAGTTTCAGTGATCTTTTTACTCAGCTGGCCCACTTGTGCTTCCAAATTTCTAATGGATGACCTTGTTTCATTCATGAAACTCAGAGTGGCCTTAGATAGATCAGAGACTAAATTTGCTAAGCTAGATGGATTCTGCTCAGAATTTTCTGTCTGTTACTGAGTGGATGATGAAAAAGGTTTACTATTGTTAAACCTGTTTCTTCCACCATTATTAAAGCATTGTTGAGGCTTTTGTTGATCATTCCATGAGAAATTTGGGTGATTTCTCCATGAGGGGTTATAGGTGTTTCCATAAGGTTCACCCATATAATTTACCTCTGCTATTGCAGGGTTCTCAGGATCATAAGCCTCTTCTTCAGAAGATGCCTCTTGAGTACTGTTGGATGCAGCTTGCATTCCATTCAGACTCTAAGAAATCATATTGACTTGCTGAGTCAATATTTTGTTCTGAGCCAATATGGCATTCAGAGTATCAATTTCAAGAACTCCCTTCTTCTGAGGTGTCCCATTACTCACAGGATTCCTCTCAAAAGTGTATATGAACTGGTTATTAGCAACCATGTCAATGAGTTCTTGAGCTTCTGCAGGCGTTTTCTTTAGGTGAATGGATCCACCTGCAGAAGTATCCAATGACATCTTAGCTAATTCAGACAGACCATCATAGAATATATCCAGGATGGTCCATTCTGAAAGCATGTCAGAAGGACACTTTTTGGTCAGTTCCTTGTATCTCTCCCAAGCTTCATAGAGGGATTCACCTTCTTTCTGTTTGAAGGTTTGAACATCCACTCTAAGCTTACTCAGATTTTGATGAGGAAAGAACTTGGCTAAGAAAGCCTTGACCAGCTTATCCCAAGAGTTCAGACTATCCTTAGGTTGAGAGTCTAACCATATTCTAGCTCTGTCTCTCACAGCAAAAGGGAAAAGCATGAGCCTGTAGACCTCAGGATCAACCCCATTGGTCTTAACAGTATCACAGATCTGCAAGAATTCAGTTAAGAACTGAAAAGGATCTTCAGATGGAAGTCCATGAAACTTGCAGTTTTGTTGCATCAGAGAAACTAATTGAGGTTTAAGCTCAAAATTGTTTGCTCCAATGGTAGGGATGGAGATGCTTCTTCCATGTAAATTGGAATTAGGTGCAGTAAAGTCACCAAGCATCCTCCTTGCATTATTATTATTTTCGGCTGCCATCTCCTCTTCCTGTTCGAAAATTCCTGTAAGGTTGTCTCTGGATTGTTGTATTTTAGCTTCTCTTAGTTTCCTTTTCAGAGTCCTTTCAGGTTCAGGATCTGCTTCAACAAGAATATTCTTGTCCTTGCTCCTGCTCATATGACAAAGAAGGGAATAACAAAGAAAATATGGAATCCTCTATGTCACAGTTTAGAGATTCCTTTGTGTGAGTAGAAAAAGAAAGGGAATAAGAGTGAAGAAGAATGGATAATCCAAACACAAGGGTGAGGATAGGAGCAGAGATATGAAGAGAAGTGTTAGTAGGTAATTAAATAAATAGAAGAAGATGAGAGAGAAAAATTTTCAAAAATAATTTTTGAAAAGGAGTTGATGATTTTCGAAAATTAAAGGAGAAATAAAATTAAAAATTAAGATTTAAAACAATTAATTAATTAAAAAGATTTTTTTTTGAAAAAGAGAGAGGTATTTTCGAAAATTAGAGAGAGAAGAGTAGTTAGGTGGTTTTGAAAAAGATAAGAAACAAACAAAAAGTCAATTAGTTAGTTGATTGAAAAAGATTTGAAAATCAGTTTTGAAAAGATAAGAAAATAAGAAGTTGGAAAAGATATTTTAAAATCAAATTTTTGAAAAAGATAAAATTTTGAAAAAGATATGATAGAAAGATATGATTAAAATTAGTTTTGAAAAAGATTTGAATTTTAAAATCAAAATTAATAACTTGACTCACAAGTAATCACAAGATATGATTCTAGAACTTAAAGTTTGAATCTTTCTTAACAAGAAAGTAACAAACTTGAGATTTTTGAATCAAAACATTAATTGTTGATGATATTTTCGAAAATTATGAGATAAAATTAAGAAAAATGAAAAAGATTTGATTTTTGAAAAAGATTTTGAAAAGATAAGATTTTTAAATTGGAAATTTGATTTGACTCATAAGAAACAACTAAATTTTAAAAAGTTTTGAAAAAGTCAACTCAAATTTCGAAATTTTATGAGAGAAAAAGGGAAAGATATATTTTTTATTTTTGAATTTTTAATGATGAGAGAGAAAAACATAAAAAATGACTCACAACATGAAAATTATGAATCAAAACACATGATGCATGTAAGAACACTATGAATGTCAAGATGAACACCAAGAACACTTTGAAGATCATGATGAACATCAAGAACATATTTTTGAAAATTTTTCTATGCAAAGAAAACATGCAAGACACCAAACTTAGAAATCTTTAATGCTTAGACACCATGAATGCAAAAATGCACATGAAAAACAACAAAAGACACAAAATAAGAAAATATCAAGATCAAACAAGAAGACTTACCAAGAACAACTTGAAGATCATGAACAACACTATGAATGCATGAATTTTCGAAAAATGCATAAATTTTTAGAAAAAATGCAATTGACACCAAACTTAAAATTGACTCAAGACTCAAACAAGAAACAAAAAATATTTTTGATTTTATGATTTTAGTAATTTTTTTGGATTTTTGTATATTTTTATTTTTTTGAAAACATATAGGGAAAAGGAAGCAATGAATTCATAGTCCTCAATCAAGATTCCAGGAATCATCCCAGGTTAGTTTAAAGCTTGATGGCCAGCCAAACTTCAGCATACCATTTTGAAACTTTAGAATTTATTCTTAAAAATTTTAAAATAATTTTCGAAAACAAAGGAAAAAAAATTTTTGAAAGATTTTGAAGAAATTTTTTTTTTTGAAAATAAAACAAAAAAATTTACCTAATCTGAGCAACAAGATGAACCGTCAGTTGTCCAAACTCGAACAATCCACAGCAACGGCGCCAAAAACTTGGTGCACGAAATTGTGATCTCAGGCAACGGCGCCAAAAACTCAGTACGCACGTCTTAATAAATCGTTTTTCATTCACAACTTCGATACAACTAACCAGCAAGTGCACTGGGTCGTCCAAGTAATAAAACCTTACGTGAGTAAGGGTCGATCCCACGGAGATTGTTGGTATGAAGCAAGCTATGGTCATCTTGTAAATCTCAGTCAGACGGATATCAAATGGTTAAGGAGTTTTCGAATAATAATAATAAATAAACAGAAAATAAAGATAGAAATACTTATGTAAATCATTGGTGAGAATTTCAGATAAGCGTATAGAGATGCTTTCGTTCCTCTGAACCTCTGCTTTCCTGCTCTCTTCATCCAATCATTCCTACTCCTTTCCATGGCAAGCTTTATGTAGGGCATCACCGTTGTCAATGGCTACATCCCATCCTCCTGTGAAAATGGTCCAATGCGCTGTCACTGCATGGCTAATCATCTGTCGGTTCTCGATCATACTGGAATAGGATTTACTATTCTTTTGCGTCTGTCACTACGCCCAGCACTCGCGAGTTTGAAGCTCGTCACAGCCATCCCTTCCCAGATCCTACTCGGAATACCACAAACAAGGTTTAGACTTTCCGGATCTCAGGAATGGCCATCCATGGGTTCTAACTTATACCACGAAGACGCTAATAACTCAGACTCGGTCCCCTGTATTAGATATCCAAGAGATATCCATTCAATCTAAGGTAGAACGGAAGTGGTTGTCAGGCACGCGTTCATAGGGGAATAATGATGACTTTGTCACGATCATCACATTCATGTTGAAGTGCGAATGAATATCTTAGAAGCGGAATAAGTTGAATTGAATAGAAAAATAGTAGTACTTTGCATTAATCTTTGAGGAACAGCAGAGCTCCACACCTTAATCTATGGTGTGTAGAAACTCTACCGTAGAAAATACATAAGTGAAAGGTTCAGGCATGGCCGAATGGCCAGCCCCCAAACGTGATCAAAGGACCAAAAGATAATCCAAAGATGAAAATACAATAGTAAAAAGTCCTATTTATACTAAACTAGTTACTAGGGTTTACAGAAGTAAGTAATTGATGCATAAATCCACTTCCGGGGCCCACTTGGTGTGTGCTTGGGCTGAGCTTGAAGTTTACACGTGCAGAGACTTCTTTTGGAGTTGAACGCCAAGTTGTAACGTGTTTTTGGCGTTCAACTCTGGTTCGTGACGTGTTTCTGGCATTTAACTCCAGACTGCAGCGTAGAACTGGCGTTCAACGCTCTTTTCTGTCATCTAAACTCGGGCAAAGTATGGACTATTATATATTGCTGAAAAGCCCTGGATGTCTACTTTCCAACGCTGTTGAGAGCGTGCCATTTGGAGTTCTGTAGCTCCAGAAATTCTACTTTGAGTGCAGGGAGGTCAGAATCCAACAGCATCAGCAGTCCTTCTTCAACCTCTTAATCTGATTTTTGCTCAAGTCCCTCAATTTCAGCCAGAAAATACCTGAAATCACAGAAAGACACACAAACTCATAGTAAAGTCCAGAAATGTGAATTTAACATAAAAACTAATAAAAATATCCCGAAAAATAACTAGATCCTACTAAAAACATACTAAAAACAATGCCAAAAAGCATATAAATTATCCGCTCATCAAAGAGCAACGGGAATTTCACAAGAAACAAGAAGCGTATATGTCTACAATTGCCAAAGCACTCACCCGTTTGACTCTTTCTCCTCCGAGTACAGAAAATGCCCAACAAGCCTCAACTTCTAGTGGTTTGCCCTCACAACCTCAACCGAATCCTAAGGGGTGCATCAATGCTATCACCCTTAGGAGCGGCACCAATTTGGATGAAATTGGTGTTGTGCCTACAAGTTCTAGTGAGGAAACCCGCAAGGAAGAAGTAGGAGAGGATATGGGAGTGATGAATGATGAAGAGAAAGATATTGAGAAGGATGGGGAGGAACCACTCAAGGCCAAGGAGCCAAAGAGGAAAAATTCGATTGAAGAGCCTATGCCCATTCCATTCCCAACTTTTGCCAAGAAGGCCAAGAAGCAAGAACAACTTGACCCCAATATGGTGGAAATTTTTAAGAATGTTGAAGTCACTGGTGCACGAAATTGTGATTCACACTTTTCACAACTCTGCACAACTAACCAGCAAGTGCACTGGGTTGTCCAAGTAATACCTTACGTGAGTAAGGGTTGATCCCACGGAGATTGTCGGCTTGAAGCAAGCTATGGTCATCTTGTAAATCTTAGTCAGGCAGATTCAAATGGTTATGAGGTTTTGATAATTAAAAGATAAATAAAACATAAAATAAAATAAAGATACTTATGTAATTCATTGCTGGGAATTTCAGATAAGCGTTTGGAGATGCTTTGTTGCTTCTGAACCTCTGCTTTCCTATTGTCTTCTTCCAACCATGCGTGCTCCCTTCCATGACAAGCTGTATGATCCTCTTGGATGAAAAATACTAGGTACGATTTCTGCACGGCTAATTAACTATCGGATTTCTCGTTTCGGATGAAAAATACCAGGTACAGCTACCGCACGACTAATCATCTATCGGTTCTTACTAGAATTGGAATAGAATCTCTCTATCCTTTTGCACACTGTCACTGCGCCCAACATTCGCAAGTTTGAAGCTCGTGACAGTCATCCCTTCCCAGATCCTACTTGGAATACCACAGACAAGGTTTAGACTTTTCGAATCTCAAGAATGCTGCCAATTGGTTCTAGCCTATACCACGAAGATCCTAATCTCACGGACTCGGTCCGTGTATTAGAGACCCAAGAGAATATACTCCGGCTATCGTCCAATGACTACGTTGAACATCATGTAGACCGCTTGTGGTTGTCAGGCGCGCGGATCTTGGCTAAGCGAGTAACGAAGATAGTGGGTGATTGTCACGGGTCACCCCTTCATTCTGAATTAACTGAATTAAGTACGAGAGTATATCTTGGAGAAGAAGTAGGCGTGAATGGAAAGAGAAACAATAGTACTTGCATTAATTCATGAAGAACAGCAGAGCTCCGCACCTTAATCTCTGAGGTGTATAAACTCCACCATAGAAAATACATAAGAGAAAAAGGTCTAGGCATGGCCGTGAGGCCAGCCTCCAAATGTATACATAAAAGTGTTCAAAGTGTTCCAACCCTCCCGAATACAATAGTAAAAAGTGCTATTTATACTAAACTAGTTACTAGGGAATACAGAAAATAAGTAACTAAGTGCAGATAGTGTAGAAATCCACTTCTGGGGCCCACTTGGTGTGTGCTTGGGCTGAGCATTGAGCTTTACACATGCATAGGCCATTCTTGGAGTTAAACGCCAGCTTGGGTGCCAGTTTAGGCGTTTAACTCCAGTTTTGGTGCCAGTTCTGGCGTTTTACTCCAGAAAAGGGTCTTTGGATGGCATTTAACGCCAGTTTGGGCCATCAAATCTCGGAAAAAGTATGAACTATTATATATTTCTGGAAAGCCCAAGATGTCTAATTTCTAACGCAATTGAGAGCACACCAATTGGGTTTCTGTAGCTCCATAAAATCTACTTCGAGTGTCAGATGGTCAGAATCCAACAGCATCTGCAGTCCTTTCTCAGCCTCTGAATCAGACTTTTGCTCAGGTCCCTCAATTTTAGCCAGAAAATACCTGAAATTATAGAAAAACACACAAACTCATAGTAAAGTCTAGAAATATGATTTTTGCATAAAAACTAATAAAAATATAATAAAAAGTAACTAAAACATACTAAAAACTATGTAAAAACAATGCCAAAAAGGGTATAAATTATCCGTTCATCATAACACCAAACTTAAATTGTTGCTTGTCCCCAAGCAACTAAAAACAAAATAGGATAAAAAGAAGAGAAAATACAATAAATTCCAAAATTATCAATGAATATTAGTTTTAATTAGATAAGCGGAGCTAGTAGCCTTTTTGCTTCTGAACAGTTTTGGCATCTCACTTTATCCTTTGAAGTTCAGAATGATTGGCATCCATAGGAACTCAGAATTCAGATAGTGTTATTGATTTTCCTAGTTCAGTATGTTGATTCTTGAACACAGCTACTTGATGAGTCTTGGCCGTGACCCTAAGTATTTTGTTTTCCAGTATTACCACCGGATACATAAATGCCACAGACACATAACTGGGTGAACCTTTTCAGATTGTGACTTAGCTTTGCTAGAGTCCCCAGTTAGAGGTGTCCAGAGCTCTTAAGGACACTCTTTTTGCTTTGGACCACGACTTTCACCGCTCAGTCTCAAGCTTTTCACTTGACACCTTCACGCCACAAGCACATGGTTAGGGACAGCTTGATTTAGCCGCTTAGGCCAGGATTTTATTCCTTTGGGCCCTCCTATCCATTAATGCTCAAAGCCTTGGATCATTTTTACCCTTGCCTTTTAGTTTAAAGGGTTATTGGATTTTTCTACTTGCTTTTTCTTTTTCTTTCTTTTTTTCTTTAATTTTCGCCACATATTTTTTTTCTTTTTTTTCGCAAGCTTTGTTTTTCACTGCTTTTTCTTGCTTCAAGAATCAATTTTATGATTTTTCAGATTATCAATAACATTTTTCTTTTATTCTTTCAAGAGCTAACAATTTTAACATTCATAAACTTCACTATCAAAAAAATATGCACTGTTCAAGCATTCATTCAGAAAATAAAAAGTATTGCCACCACATCAAAAGAATTAAACTAATTTCAAGATAGAATTCGAAACTCATGTACTTCTTTTTCTTTTTCAGAAAATATTTTTCATTTAAGAAAGGTGAAGGATTCATGGAATCATTCATAACTTTAAGACATAGACACTAGACACTAATGATCATGTAATAAAGACACAAACATAGACAAAACATAAAGCATAAAAACCGAAAAACAGAAAAATAAGAACAAGGAAATTAAAGAACAGGTCCACCTTAGTGATGGCGGCTAGTTCTTCCTCTTGAAGATCTTATTGAGTGCTTGAGTTCCTCTATGTCTCTTCCTTGCCTTTGTTGCTCCTCCCTCATGACTCTTTGGTCCTCTCTGATTTCATGGAGGATAATGGAGTGCTCTTGGTGCTCCATCCTTAGTTGCCCCATGTTGGAACTCAAATCTTCTAAAGAGGTGTTGATTTGCTCCCAATAGTTGTGTGGAGGAAAATGCATCCCTTGAGACATCTCAGAGATTTCTTGATGAGGGATTTCCTCATGCTCTTGTTGAGGTCCATGAGTGGGCTCTGTTGTTTGCTCCATCCTCTTTTTAGTGATGGGTTTGTCCTCTTCAATGAGGATGTCTTCCTCTATGACAATTCCAGCTGAATTGCATAGGTTACAGATGAGATGAGGAAAGGCAAACCTTGCCAAAGTGGAGGGCTTGTCCGCCACCTTGTAGAGTTCTAGAGGTATGATCTCATGAACTTCTACTTCCTCTCCATTCATGATATTATGGATCATGAGAGCCCGGTCTATTGTAACTTTAGACCGGTTGCTAGTAGGAATGATAGAGCGTTGGATGAACTCCAACCATCCTGTAGCCACAGGCTTGAGGTCAACCCTTCTCAGTTGAACCGGCTTGCCTTTGGAGTCTCTCTTCCATTGAGCTCCTTCCACACAGATGTCCATGAGGACTTGGTCCAACCTTTGATCAAACTTGACCCTTCTAGTGAAAGGGTGAGGATCTCCTTGTATCATTGGCAAGTTGAATGCCAACCTCACGGTGTCCGGACTGAAATCCAAGTATTTCCCCTGAACTATTGTGAGCCAATTCTTTGGGTTCGGGTTCATACTTTGATCATGGAAGCAATTGCCATCCCTTTCCTCTTTCTAGAGGTTTCTCCGGCCTTAAGTGCCATTAATGGTTATGGAAAAACAAAAAGCAGAGCTTTTTTCCACACCAAACATAAAAGTTTTGCTCGTCCTCGAGCAAAAGAAGAAAGAAAGGAGTAGAAGAATAAGAAATGGAGGAGATGGAGGGGAGTAGTGAATTCGGCAAAGGGGGGGTTTAAGTTTTTATGATGTGTAAAATTGAAGGTGGTAAGGAGGGGTATTTATAGGGTAAGAGAGAGATGAATTCGTGTAAGAGGGGGTTGGGTTTGGGAGGAAAATGTTTTGAATTTGAATGGTGAGGTGGATGGGGTTTTATGATGGATGGATGTGAGTGGTGAAGAGATTATGGGGAAGAGGGTAGGACTTGATAGGTGAATAGTATTTGGGGAAGAGTGTTATGGAGAGGTGTGAAGAGGAGAGAGAGTGAGTTGGGGTAGGTGGGGATCCTGTGGGGTCCACAGATCCTGAGGTGTCAAGGAATTCTGGTTCCTGCACCATTCTGGCATTTAAACGCCCTCTGTGTGCCATTTCTGGCATTAAATGCCAACTCTGCTACCTTTTCTGGCTTTAAACGCCAGGCTGATGCCCTTTTTTGGCGTTTAACGCCCACCAGACACCCTTTTCTGGCATTAAACGCCAGTCTGTCTGCCATTTCTGGCGTTTAACGCCAGCCAGACACCAGACACCCTTTTCTGGCATTAATGCCCATAGTGCTGCCCATTCTGGAATTTAACACCCAGAATACTGCCAGAATGGGCGTTTAAATGCCCATTCTACTATCCTTACTGGCGTTTAAATGCCAGTAAGCCTGTCCTCCAGGGTGTGCTATTTTTTATGCTATTTTTTATTTTAATTTAATTCTGCAGCTATTTTTATGACTTCAAATGGTCATCAACCTAAAGAAAACATAAAATAAAAATGGAAAACAAATGTCTATAAATAAATATAACTAAATAACATTGGGTTGCCTCCCAATAAGCCCTTCTTTAATGTCAATAGCTTGACAGTGAGCTCTTAGAGAGCTTCACAGAGACTCAGAGCTTAATGGTGGCCTCCCAACACCAAACTTAGAGTTTGAATGTGGGGGCTCTGCTTGACTCTGTATTGAGAGAAACTTTTCATGCTTCTTCTCCATGGTTACAAAAGAAGATCCTTGAGCCTTAAACACAAGGTAGTCCTCATTCAATTGAAGGACTAACTCTCCTCTATCCACATCAATCACAGCTCTTGTTGTGGCTAGGAAGGGTCTTCCAAGGATAATGGATTCATCCTCATCCTTTCTAGTGTCTAGGATTATGAAGTCAGCAGGGATGTACAGTCCTTCAACCTTCACTAAGACATCCTCTACAAGTCCATAAGCCTATTTTATTGATTTGTCTGCCATCTCTAGTGAAATTCATGCAGCTTGTACCTCAAAGATCCCTAGTTTCTCTATTACAGAGAGTGGCATGAGGTTTAGTCCTGACCCCAGGTCACACAAAGCCTTCTCAAAGGTCATGGTGCCTATGGTACAAGGTATTAAAAACATTCCGGGATCCGGTTTCTTCTGAGGTAATTTCTGTTGAACCAAGGCATTCAGTTCATTGATGAGCAATGGAGGTTCATCATCCCAAGTCTCATTACCAAATTACTTGGCATTCAGCTTCATGATTACTCCTAGATACCGAGCAACTTGCTCTTCAACAATATCTTCATCTTTTTCAGAGGAAGAATACTCATCAGAACTCATGAATGACAACAGTAAGTTCAGTGGAATCTCTATGGTCTCTGTATGAGCCTCAGATTCCTTTGGTTCCTCAATAGGGAACTCCTTAATGGTTAGTGGACGTCCAGCAAGGTCTCCCTAATTGGAAATCACTGCCTTTTTACTCTCTCCAGGTTCGGCCACTTTGGATATGGTTATGGCCTTGCACTCTCTCTTTGGATTCTCTTTTGTATTGCTTGGGAGAGTACTAGGAGGGATTTCAGTAACTTTTTTACTCAGCTGACCTACTTGTGCCTCCAAATTTCTGATGGAGGCCCTTGTTTCAGTCATGAAACTGAGAGTGGTCTTAGATAGATCAGAGACTATGGTTGCTAAGTCAGAGAGGCTCTGCTTAGAATTCTCTGTCTGTTGCTCAGAAGATGATGGAAAAGGCTTGCTATTGCCAAACCTATTTCTCCCACCATTATTATTATTGAAGCCTTGTTTAGGCTTCTGCTGATCCTTCCATAAGAAATTAGGATGATTCCTCCATGAAGGATTGAAAGTGTTTCCATAGGATTCTCCCATGTAATTCACCTCTTCCATTGCGGGATTCTCAGGGTCATAAGCTTCTCCTTCAAAGGAGGCTTCTTTAGTACTGCCGGATGCAGCTTACATTCTAGTCAGATTCTAAGAAATCATATTGACTTGCTGAGTCAATCTTTTGTTCTGAGCCAATATGGCATTCAGAGTATCAATCTCAAGAACTCCTTTCTTCTGAGTCATCCTATTATTCACAGGATTTATTTCAGAAGTGTACATGAACTGGTTATTTGCAACCATCTCAATGAGTTCCTGGGCTTCTGCAGGTGTTTTCTTCAGATGAAGAGATCCACCAGCAGAGTGGTCCAATGACATCTTGGACAATTTAGACATATCATCATAGAATATACATAAGATGCTCCATTCTGAAAGCATGTCAGAAGGACACCTTCTGATCAATTGCTTGTATCTTTCCCAAGCTTCATAGAGGGATTCACCTTCCTTCTGTCTGAAGGTTTGGACTTCCACTCTAAGCTTGCTCATCTTTTGAGGTGGAAAGAATTTGGCCAAGAAAGCATTGACCAACTTTTTCCAAGAGTTCAGGCTTTCTTTAGGTTGTGAGTCCAACCATATCCAAGCTCTGTCTCTTATAGCAAAGGGGAAAAGCATAAGTCTGTAGACCTCGGATTAACCCCATTGGTCTTAACAGTGTCACAGATTTGCAAGAATTCAGCTAAGAATTGATGAGGATCTTCCAATGGAAGTCCATGAAACTTGCAATTCTGCTGCATTAGAGAAACTAACTGAGGCTTAAGCTCAAAGTTGTTTGCTCCAATTGCAGGAATTGAGATGCTTCTTCCATAGAAGTTGAAAGTTGGTATAGTAAAGTCACCAAGCATCTTCCTTGCATTGGTGCAGAATTTATAATCCATAAACTAACCGGCAAGTGCACCGGGTCGTACCAAGTAATACCTCAGGTGAGTGAGGGTCGATCCCACGAGAATTGATGGATCAAGCAACAATGGTTGAGTGATTGGCTTAGTCAGACAAACAGAAAAGAGTGTTTTGGTATTCAAAAGAATTAAACAGTAATTTAGAAATTAAAACAGCAAGCAGTAAATTGATGAGAATAATATATGGAGAAACAGTTAAGGTTTCAGAGATATCTATTTTCCGGATTGAATTTTCTTACTAACTATTTTAATCATGCAAGATTCAATTCATGGCAAACTATATATGACTAAGCCCTAATTCCTTAGACCTTCTTAGTCTACTCTAACTTTCATCAACTGCCAATTCCTTGGTCACTTAATTCCAATTAGAGGATGAAGTTCAATTCTAGTTTATGTGCCACAAAAATCCTAATTACCCAAATATAATAGGATTATATGTCACGTATCCCGTTAAATCCAGGTAATTAGAAATTTAGGAGAATATGTTTTCAAGCTGTTGTTCAAGTAAAGAGCTTTTCCAAGTTATACAAGAACTCAATTAGAAAGAGGGTCATACTTCCGTTCCACCCAAATTCATAAGATAAAGAACGAAAAATAATTCTTGAAATATAAATCAGTACATGAATTAAAATAGAAAAATAATAGTATCAATCCATATAATAGACAGAGCTCCTAACCTTAACAATGGAGGTTTAGTTGCTCATGGTTCAGAGAGAAAATAAGGATTCTCAAAAACTGTAAAGTGCAGAATGAGGTAGAAGAGAAGAGAGAGAGGTTTCTTTTCTCTTTTATATCTAATCCTAATTAATGTAAAAATATATTTTTCTAAAACTAAAATAATATATTTTCCTATTTAAAAATAATATACAAATTTAATCAAAATTAATTGATTGTTCGTGTAACCACGCTGACGTATATGGGGACCACGCTGATATTGAGGATCCACGCTGAACTTGGAAAAAGCCAAGATCAACGTGGAGGAGGCAATGTGATATTTAGCGCTCCCCTTTGATTCCACGCTGAACTTGGCTTTTTCCAAGTTCAGCGTGGAGTGTTGCGCATGGTTTCCTGGAGCTTTCAAGTTCCACGCTGAACTTGGCAGGGGCCAAGTTCAACGTGGAGAAGGCAGAAGTTTATGGAAAAGAAGTGTACACTATTATATATTGTTGGAAAGCCCTAGAAGTTAGCTTTTCAACGTCGCTGAAATCACGTCAATTGGATCTCTGTAGCTCAAGTTATTTTTGTTTGAGTGCAGGGAGGTCAGGATTGACAACATCATTCGCTTTCCTCCTTTTCTGCTACAAAACTCCGTTAAATCCATTCGAATGCTACCTGAAATAAATAGAATTGTGCACAACTCAAAGTAGCATCTATAGTGGCCAAAAGATATTTAAATTTTGATCAAACTTAGCAATTGAAGTGCAAATTCATAAGGAAAAGATAGATAAGATGCTCACGCATCATGCATCTCCACCATTATTATTGGGTTCGGCTGCCATGTTTTCTTCTTTTTCAAAAATTTCTGTAGGGTCCTCTCCAGAGTGTTGTGCTTTAGCTTCTCTTACCTTCCTCTTTAGAGTCCTTTCAGGTTCAGGATCAGCTTCAACAAGAATGTATTTATCCTTGCTCTTGCTCATATAAAAAAAGAAGAGAACAGAAAAGAAGAGGAATCCTCTTTGTCATAGTATAGAGATTCCTTTATGTGAGTATAAGAATAGAAGAATAGAAGAATGAGGTAGAGAGAAAATGGGAAGAATTCGAACACAGAGAGAGATAGGGTTCGAATTAGGAGTAGAAGAGAAGTGTTAGTAAATAAATAAAATAAATAGAAAGAGATGGGAGAGAGAGTATTCGAATATTAATTAAAATAAAAGAAAAATATTTTTGTTTTTATTTTAATTATTAGTTAGTATTCAAAATTTAAGAAAAGAAGTAAAATAAAATTAGAATTTAAAACAATTAGTTAATTAAAAAGAATTTTGAAAAAGTGGTTAGTGATTTTCGAAAATGAGAAGTTGAAAAGTAGTTAGGTGGTTTTGAAAAAGATAAGAATTAGTAAACTTTTTAAAATTAAAACAAACAAGTCAAGTGGTTAATTGAAAAAGATTTGAAAATAAATTTTGAAAAGATAAGAAGTTAGAAAAAGATTTCGAAATTAAAATTTTAAAAAGATGTGATTGAAATTTATTTTGAAAAAGATTTGAAAGAGAAATTTAAAAAGATTTGATTTTTAAAATTAAAGTTGATGACTTGACTAACAAGAAACTAAAAGATATGATTCTAGAATTTAAAGATTGAACATTGCTTAACAGGAAAGTAACAAACTTGAAATTTTTGAATCAAAACATTAATTGTTAGTAAATTTTTTGAAAATATGAAATAGAATTGAGAAAAAGATTTTGAAAATTTTAAAAAAATTTCGGAAAACATGAAAGAAAATGAAAAAATTTGATTTTTGAAAAAGATTTGAAAAGATAAAGTTTTTAAATTGAAATTTTGACTTGACTAACAAGAAACAACTAAATTTTGAAAATTTTTGACTAAGTCAAACCAAAATTTCGAAAATTTATGAGTAAAATAAGGGAAAGATATTATTTTTGATTTTTTTGAATTAATGAAGAGAGAGAAAAACAACAAAATGACACAAAACATAAGAATTTAAGATCAAAACAAATAATGCATGCAAGAACACCTTGAATGTCAAGATAAACACCAAGAACACTTTGAAGATCATGATGAACATCAAGAACATATTTTTGAAAATTTTTAAGAAAAGAAACACATGCAAGACACCAAACTTAGAAATTTTTAATGTTTAGACACTATGAATTCGAAAATGCACATGAAAAACAACAAAAAACACAAAACAAGAAAAATTAAAGATCAAACAAAGAGAATCATCAAGAACAACTTGAAGATCAAAGAAGAACACATGCATTAATTTTCGAAAATTTAAGGAAAATTAAAACATGATTTTGACACCAAACTTAAAATTTGACACAAGACTCAAGCAGAGAAACACAAAATTTTTTTGGTTTTTATGATTTTATTAATTTTTTTTTGTATTTTTCGAAATTATTTTGGAAAAAGAAAATAAAGAAATTCAAAATTTTTAATAAGAATTCCAGAATTCGTGCAATGTTAGTCTAAAGCTTCGGTCCAAAAGAATTAGACATGGCCAAATGGCCAGCCAAGCTTCAGCATAACAAATACAGACATGTTCTTTCTACAATGGAAAGTGGAAACCTCGGTCCAAAAGATTAGACATGGCTTAACAGCCAGCCAGGCTTCAACATATCTCAAGAAGCTCTAGAATTCATTCTTAAAAATTCTGAAGAACATTTTTTTTTTGAAAATAAAAATAAAAAGCTTAAACATAAAATAAAATTACCCAATCTAAGCAACAAGATGAACCGTCAGTTATCCAAACTCGAACAATCCCTGGCAACGGTGCCAAAAACTTGGTTCACGAAATTGTGATTCACACTTTTCACAACTCCGCACAACTAACCAGCAAGTGCACTGGGTCGTCCAAGTAATACCTTACGTGAGTAAGGGTCGATCCCACGGAGATTGTCGGCTTGAAGCAAGCTATGGTCATCTTATAAATCTTAGTCAGGCAGATTCAAATGGTTATGAGGTTTTGATAATTAAAAGATAAATAAAACATAAAATAAAATAAAGATACTTATGTAATTCATTGGTGGGAATTTCAGATAAGCGTTTGGAGATGCTTTGTTGCTTCTGAACATCTGCTTTCCTATCGTCTTCTTCCAACCATGCGTGCTCCCTTCCATGGCAAGCTGTATGATCCTCTCGGATGAAAAATACTAGGTACGGTTTCTGCACGGCTAATCAACTGTCGAATTTCTCGTCTCGGATGAAAAATACCAGGTACAGCTACCGCACGGCTAATCATCTGTCGGTTCTTATTAGCGTTGGAATAAGATCTCTCTATCCTTTTGCATACTGTTACTGTGCCCAACATTCGCAAGTTTGAAGCTCGTCACAGTCATCCCTTCCCAAATCCTACTCGGAATACCACAGACAAGGTTTAGACTTTCTGGATCTTAGGAATGCTACCAATTGGTTCTAGCCTTTACCACGGAGATCCTAATCTCACGGACTCGGTCCGTGTATTAGAGACCCAAGAGAATATACTCCGACTGTCGTCCAATGACTACGTTGAACATCATGTAGACCGCTTGTGGTTGTCAGGCACACGGATCTTGGCTAAGCGAGTAACAAAGATAGTGGGTGATTGTCACGGGTCACCCCTTCATTTTGACTTAACTGAATTAAGTACGAGAGTATATCTTGGAGAAGAAGTAGGCGTGAATGGAAAGAGAAACAATAGTACTTGCATTAATTCATGAAGAACAGCAGAGCTCCGTACCTTAATCTATGAGGTGTAGAAACTCCACCGTAGAAAATACATAAGAGAAAAAGGTCTAGGCATGGCCGTGAGGCCAGCCTCCAAATGTGTACATAAAAGTGTTTAAAGTGTTCCAACCCTCCCGAATACAATAGTAAAAAGTGCTATTTATACTAAACTAGTTACTAGGGATTACAGAAAATAAGTAACTAAGTGCAGATAGTGCAGAAATCCACTTTTGGGGCCCACTTGGTGTGTGCTTAGGCTGAACATTGAGCTTTACACGTGCATAGGCCATTCTTGGAGTTAAACGTCAGCTTGGGTGCCAGTTTGGGCGTTTAACTCCAGTTTTGGTGCCAGTTCTGGCGTTTTACTCCAGAAAAGTGTCTCTAGCTGGTGTTTAATGCCAGTTTGGGCCATCAAATTTCGAGCAAAGTATAAACTATTATATATTTCTGGAAAGCCCAAGATGTCTACTTTCCAACGCAATTGAGAGCGCGCCAATTGGGATTTTTTAGCTCCATAAAATCCACTTTGAGTACAGGAGGGTCCGAATCTAACAGCATCTGCAGTCCTTTCTCAGCCTCTGAATTAGACTTTTGCTCAGGTCCCTCAATTTCAGCCAGAAAATACCTGAAATTATAGAAAAACATACAAACTCATAGTAAAGTCCAAAAATATGATTTTTTCATAAAAACTAATAAAAATATAATAAAAAGTAACTAAAACATACTAAAAACTATGTAAAAACAATGCCAAAAAGGGTATAAATTATCTGCTCATCAGTCACCGTCCCTCTATTTCAGGCCATTCAACAAGTGCCCAAATATGCCAAGTTCCTCAAAGATGTTTGTACCCACAAGGAGAAAATTGGCGAACTCAACAAAAGGCCCGTAGATGATTCTAGCTCTTCTTTAATTCCTGAAAAATGCAATGATCCCAGCCTATGTTTGGTTACTTGCTTGATTGGTGGGATAAAGTTCACAGACTGTATGTGCAATTTGGGGGCGTGCGTAAGCATTATGCCACTCCCCATTTATGAGAGATTGAACTTGTCACCCTTAAAGAGGTCCGGGGCGAGATTCGTGTTAGCCGATAAGAGCATTGTATCAGTTGTGGGGATTGCAGAAAATGTTCTAGTTGACATCCAAGGTTTACTCTTCCCGGTGGATTTCCACATTTTGGAGACTCCTCTCATTGACTCAGACAAGGCATCATCCATTCTACTTGGAAGGCCGTTTCTAAAGACAGCCCGATTCAAGCTTGATGCACACTTCGGAGTCTATTCTTTTGAAGCCGATGGCAAGGTAGCAAGATTCACATTGGAAGAATAAAGAAAACCCATCCTTGAAGCTTATTCTATCTTTGGGTGTGATATAATTGAAGATGAAGTGATTGAGGTTGGCAAAGATCGAAAAGAAGAGAAGGATGCCAAGAAGTCTAATTCAAGAGATGACACCCAACCTAAGAATGCCAAGGAGTTGGAGATATTCCTCCTTGGAGAAGTTTCAAGTGACTAATGAAGCCATGCAAAGTCCAACTTAGGACTCTAAACCAAAGTTCTTGGTGGGAGACACCCCACCATGGTTTCAAGCCGCCACCACCTCTCTCTCTTATAACTTCTCTATCTCATTTCTCTTTTCTCTTCCCTTTCCTTTTCTTTCTTTATTTCCTTTCTCTTTTCTTTTCTTCACCACCGGTGAGTTCTCCCTCTCCGGCATTTTTCCGGCGAACCCAACCGCTGAAATTCGCAGTGGCTATAAGAAGTGCCATTGTTTTCTTCCCCATTCTTGCTTGTTTTAACCTTCAATTTTTAGGTTCTTATTTTCCTTTTTGTTGATTTTTGCAATTGTTTTTATTTTCTTTTCATGTTGCTTAATTTAAATTTAGTGCTTTTCTTTGTCTCTTTGTATTGCAAGTGTTGCTATTTGATTATGGGTTGATTATGATTGAATTTGAGCATCAATTGTGATAAGCTTGCACATTGCATACCACATGTTTGATGAATATGCCTCTATGAACATTTTGTTTGATTCATATGACATGGCTATCATATGTGTTCAATTTATCTTTTGTTAGGCAAAGTGTATGAATTGTGCAACTTCAATTATGATTTTTGATGTTAGTTAAGTGAATGCACCAATGCATTTCCTTATTGGTTGATGTGCGATTTTGGTTAGAAATGCATTGTGTTGTGTGGAAATCAATTGTCATTGTTCATCTCGGAATTTGAATTCCGTAATCACTTTACAATTGTTCAACTATAGATGATGTCTTGATCAAACATCTTTTGGCCTTAACTTAGAACATTGCGTATGTGATTGTTACTTCTTGAGGATGAACAATTGACACTTCACTTTGAGTGAATGGTTATTGTTGTTGTACACTCTTTGGCTAATGAAATTTCTTGCCAACAACCTCAATGACCATCACATTCAAAGTGTGTTAATAAATCAATTGGTGCGAGCTTGAAGTTGCTTTTATGCCCATGCTTTAGCCTTGTAACTTAAGCACTCATTTGAGAAGCAGTGGTTGCCGTGGTATCTAGCCGGTGTGTGTGTTCCAACTGCGCGCATCATTGGAATATACACACTGTGTTTTTATAAACCACACTATTTTAAAAGCTTCTTTTAACCTTGTTAGTGCTTCCTCAGTGATTTTATATTATTGTTGCCCTATGATCTCGAAAATCTTTTATTTTATTTTCAGGATGCAAAAGAAGGGTAAGGCACCGGTTACTTCACCGGGTGTGCAAACTACCGATTGTTTTCCTGTTGTTTGGCGGGATCGCCAAGGTGATAAACTGAGTACCTTGGTTAACCAAAGAGCCGACTCTCAATACGAGGCAATTGAGAAGCGCACAATCCATTGGGAGAGGCCGTTGAAGGTTCCAAGCAAGTACAAAGCGACTATTCATCAAAGGATTGCCTCGCTTCATTGGGAATTTCCCGAGCGAGAACCCATTGAAGTCAATGAAACTATGGTGCAGAAATTTTATGTGAACTACTAAGCTTGGGAAGCGAAGTCAGTATTCCTCCGGGAAAAGATGTTGGATACTTCCAATCAAGCTCTAGAAGCTATTCTGAACATCCCCCACATTTCGCTTGAGAAGGATGATTATTTCAAGATAAAAGCGGATGTGTTCAAAGGAAGAATATCTCTGACTCCCATTCTTGAGAGAATAGGCCATCCTGGTGCATCTTGGGAGTATAGCAAAGGGAGAAATTCTGTTCCCAATAGTATTGCATACTCTTATTTGAATGCCGAAGCTCGTATATGGCATCAGATTGTGGCGGACTACATCATCCCGAGCACCCACACTACCCATGGCAGATTTAGAACTGCTTTGCTACTTTGGGCTATTATGCAAGGGAAGCATATAGCCATTGTACCTTTGTTGTGCAAATCGATTTGGAAATTGGTCGAGAAGAAAAATATCAACATTCCATTTCCGTCGATAGTGATGCGCTTAGCAAACGCAGCGGGGTTAGAGAGGCAACCAATGGATAACATGTTAGAGTTTCCAAGAGGTAACAAGTTCATTCCGAAGGGAGAATTGGATGGATCATTAGCAAAGACACCCTCGAAGAGGAAGGCACCTGTAGCACCACCATCAAGTCTACCAACCTCATCGACCCCTTTACCGATTCTCTGGTCTCTTTCAAATTTATTCCGAGACATCTTGCACGATATCCACCGCATGGAGCATTTGGAGCAGAAGCGTTTTGAGTGGATAGCGACAAAGCTAGAAGGAAGAGACCCCGGCCCAGCTCTTGAGGTTTCATCCGAGCTAGTTGGGGAGGAGTATGAAAAAGGTGACCAATTTGTGCTTGATTATCAAAACATGCTCTTTTGTGTCTAATTTGATTAATTTTATTCTATTTACCTTCCATTCGATGCCTTGATGTTATTTGTGAGTGATTTCAGAGGTATAAGGCAAGAATGGCTTGGAGAAAACGGAAGAAGAGCGTTCAAAGTAGAGGAAGTATGAAGAATCAAAGGAGAAGAGCTCAGCCTAGTGTGCGGACGCACAGCCATTAAATCAGAGCCATGCGTGCGCGTGACCTGCACCGTGCGCGTCGCGTGTTCAATCAAGCATCGCCTAGTGTGCGTGTGCACAACTTCCTGTGCATACGCATGGGTTGAGATTTTTAGCAGAGTGTGCGGACGCACACGTCTATGCGTCCGCACAGGTGGACACACATGCCTTCATTAAAAACTCACGTGACTCACGATTTTGGTGGATTTGAGGCCCATTTCTGAAGCCATTTAGCTCATAAGGAGGGAAAAATGAAGACAATAACATAGCATAACATTAGTGTAGCTTAGGAGTAGTAGTAGATAGCTTTAGGGTAGTTTTTCTTTAAGTTTTTCATCATCTTCTCTACTAGGGTTTATACTAGGGTTTTACATTCAAGTGCTATTTCAATTTTGATCTTGGATTTTGCTAATTCTCATTGTAAGTATCTCTTTGTTACTACTCTATATAGTTACATTGTTCTTACACTTTCTTATAATTCAAGTTATAGTTCAATTTCAATTCTCCTTTGCAATTTCTATTTCTTGTTGACGAATTTGATGATTGATGATTTTTCTATGCTTTCTTGAGTCTTTATTGTTGATTGAGATCATTTTTTTCTTTTGGTTTCAAGATTTTTCTCATTTTTCCCATGTTTAAGGTTTTTGCCCACCAAGTGTTTGACAAAATGTCAAGTATGATTTTGGGCTAGTTTTCTATCTCTTGGCTTGGGAAAAGTGAGCAATTGGGTTCCTAGAGTTGGAATGTCCAACATTTAATGTCAATTTTGGATTGTTAATTGTTCTTATTCCAACTAACGCTATGTTATTGCTATGGCAATTAGCAAGCAATTTAGGATTTGTAGGTTAGGAACACTTATGCTCATTTAACTTATTCTCTGATGTGAGGGTTAATCAAGTGAGATTAATCCATTGTAGTTGGCATAGTTGTGGTTCCAACAAGGAAAGGACCCTCAGCTCACTCCAAGCCAAGATACCTTTTATGCTTAAATTCCTTTATACACATTACATTAGTTCCCTTTACACTTTACTTGTTTATATTGCATAGTTGCTTCTTTGATTCCTTTATTAGTTCATTTATTACAATTTTGCATGTTCTTTCATTACTTTATATGTTTATCTCTTTATTGAAAATCCCATGATCCTCACAACCAAGATTGCACACTCATTGGTCTCAAGTGTCCTTGGGAGACGACCCGGGAATTGAAACTCCCGGAATTGAATTGATTTTGAATTGTGACATATTCTTTGGATTAAAAAATTTGATTTGGGGATTGATCATTGGTCTAGGCTATACTTTCAATGATAGGATTCTAATTTGTGAAAACCTAGATCGACGGTGTAATCTTGCCCACACATCACTCGTATCGACCCTTCTACATCCAGTCTTCCATCTGAGCTAAATCCAAATACTCGAGATCAATTACTCACTCTTTTCAGACTTCTGTCACATCCACCTTCTGAATGGACCGACAAATCAGAATTGAATCCACTTCTTTCTGATATTTTATGCTCGGGTCTCCAATGACTGCATCATTTTCCAGGACAAATTACAAGAAGTTAAGGAAAGAGTAACCAAGATCAAAATTGAAACAAATGGGTATGGCATAACTCTTCGACCAATAAAAGCTTCTTGTGAAGAGTTTGATATAAGAATTTCTCAGGCCTTCACTGCACGAGCTCATTATGATAAAGAAGAAGAAGAACTCAAAGCAGAACTGGCTCAAATAAGTGAAAGACTAGCCAAGGTTAAGAAAAGAAAGGTTGATATGGCAATACCTTTGGCTACTGCTCCAAGCAAACAACAGAAACTCTTCAAAGAAATTTGTACTATTGAAGCCAAGTGAGAGGAGTGCAAGAAATAACTCAACCAAGCCCATAATGAAGAGTATGAGCAAACTGAAGCACTCTTAGCCCTGGACAGTGAAAGAGTTCAAATGTATTCAGACTTAACAGAACTTATGGCACCTTATATTTCTCCACCTTAGAATATCATTATATGTAATGACTCTTTTATATTCTGACTTATTCACTTATATTGTTAATCTTGATTCGATACACATCGATATTCCTTCAAATACTTTCCATTTATCGAATTAATCACATTCTTGGAATCAATATCTTTAATTTGATATGCATTTCCTGAATATAATTTGATTACTTGAAAAGGCCCTTTCCAAGTATGGGACCACTTGCCAAGAAATCTTGATTTCTTTTCCATTGGTAATACAACTTTCAAAACCAAGTCTCCTATACTAAAACATTTCTCTTTTACTCAACGATTATAACTTCGAGCAACATTTTCCTTTTGTCGAATCATATTCTCAAGAGCCAAAACACGATCGGAGTCTAAATCATTTAATTCATCATACATTATATTCTAATAATTATCAACTAGCAACTCATCTTGCCTCAAAATCCTCAACGTATTGAGATTAATTTCTAAAGGCAAAACTGCATCATGCCCATATACTAATTTATAAGGAGAAGTACCTGTTGATCCTCTTGGTGAGTTTAGATAAGCCCACAATACCTGACTCAAAGTCTCATGCCAAGTTCGAGGTCTGCATCCGATCTGTTTTTTAATCAAACTAATTAAAATTTTGTTTGTTGCTTCGACTTGCCCATTGGCCTGAGCATAATAAGGGGTTGAAGTAACCATTTTAATATTTCTTGAAGCTGCAAAATTCTTAATTTGTTGACCAGTGAACATAGTCCCTTGATCAGTACTTAACGTTTGAGGAATTCCAAATCGATGGATTATATATTCCTCAATAAAATCTATCACTTCATTTTTCCCAGCCTCTATCAGAGGAACAGCTTCGACCCACTTCATGAAATAATCTTTGGCCACCAAGATAAATTTATGATTCTTCGACGAAGGAGGGTGTATCAACCTAATTAGGTCGAAAGCCTAATGACGAGTCCATATTTGACGATATATTTTAGCTTGATTTGAATGAATTTCATCATATAAACTCACACTTAATCACCAAAATAGCATACTTTTGTGTTTGATCCCTAAATTGAACCTAAATGTGAAAACATGCATTTTTGTGCTTAAATTAAGCAATTTAATCCCACTTTTATTCCATTCGATGCCGTGATGTGATTTGTGAGTGATTTCAGGTCAATTAGGCATGATTGGCAAGGGAAAAGTGGAAGGAAGCATGTACAAAAGGAGAACACATGAAGAAAACAAGGAGGAAGCACACAGTCAAGTGTGCGTGCGCACAAGCATCTGTGCGTACGCACAGGAAGGAATTCAGTATGCGTGCATGTGCACAACTCACTGTACGGATGCACAAGTGAACATTCAGCGAAGTGTGCGTACGCACACTGATAATGAGGTTTGCTCGATGGTCTAGATTTTCTTCTTATAGAAAAGAATTACTTCGTTGTAAGCATAGCTCCAAACCAACAAACAATTCTCACATAAAAAATTTTGGTTGTCACAAAGAACAAACCCCAAATAAGAATTAACCGAAGTATTTAGACTCCGGGTCATCTCACAAAGAATTGCAATGAAATGGTCAATTATTGGCTATGAAGGGGCAAAGGGGTTTTGTTTATAAAAGGGCAAGAAAAATAAATCAAGCAAGCAATTAAAGAAAGCAAAATAAAGAAAAGCAATTAATAAAGAGAGACATTCATGGCAAGAATTGAGATCATAGGCCTTCCATCATAGTCACTAATAACAATAATTAACAAGAATTTATCTTATTACGTCATCCCCAATGATGGAAGAAGATTGATGAGCGGATAATTTATACCCTTTTTGGCATTGTTTTTACATAGTTTTTAGTATGTTTTATTTACTTTTTATTATATTTTTATTAGTTTTTATTCAAAAATCACATTTCTGGACTTTACTATGAGTTTGTATATTTTTCTGTAATTTCAGGTATTTTCTGACCGAAATTGAGGGACCTGAGCAAAAATCTTATTCAGAGGCTGAAAAAGGACTGCAGATGCTGTTGGATTCTGACCCTCCTGCACTCGAAGTGGATTTTCTGGAGCTACAGAAGCCCAATTGGCACGCTCTCAATTGCGTTGGAAAGTAGACATCCTAGGCTTTCCAGAAATAGATAATAGTCTATACTTTGCTCGAGATTTGATGGCCCAAACTGGCGTCCAAAGTCAGTATAAAATTTTCTAGCGTAAAATGCCAGAATTGGCACCTTTTTCGGCGTTAAACGCCCATTCTGGCACTCAGGGTGGCGTTTAACGCCAACTTTGGGCATATGAACGTGAAAGCTTGAAAGCTCAGCCCAGGCACGCACAAGTGGGTCCCAGAAGTGGAATTCTGCACTATCTGCACTTAGTTACTCATTTTCTGTAAACCTAAGTTATTAGCTTAGTATAAAAACTACTTTTAGAGATTCATTTTGTACCTTTTGACATTTTTACACTTCATATTGTAACCTTGACGGCATGAGTCTCTAAACCCCATAGGTGGGGGTGAGGAGCTATGCTGTGTTTCAATGGATTAATGCAATTACTACTGTTTTCTATTCAATCACGCTTGATTCTATTCTAAGATACTCACTCGTACTTCAACATGGAGATCATGATGATCCATGACACTCATCATTACCCTCAACCTTATGAACGCGTGCCTGACAACCACTCTGTTCTATCTGAGCTCAACGTAGTCATTGGGCGACAGCTTGAGTGCGTATCTCTTGGGTTTCTGATCCACGGACCGAGTCCGGAGGTTAGAACCTTCGTGGTATAGGCTAGAACCAAATGGGCAGCATTCCTGGGATTTGGTAAGTCTAAACCTTGTCTGTGGTATTCCGAGTAGGATCTGGGAAGGGATGACTATGACGAGCTTCAAACCCGCAAATGTTGGGCGCAATGACAGTGTGCAAAAGGACAAGGGTCCTATTCCGACGCTAGTGGGAACCGACAGATGATTAGCCGTGCGGTAGCTGTACATGGTATTTTTCATCCGAGACGAGCAATCCGACAGTTGATTTGCCGTGTAGAGATCGTACCTGGTATTTTTCATCCGAGAAGATCATACATCTTGCCATTGAAGGAAGCCATGCGTGTTTGGAGAAGAAGACAGTAGGAAAGCAGAGATTCAGATGACAGAGCATCTCCGGAACCTCAGCCTGTTTCTCATTACTGAATCACAAGTACTATTTATTTCATGTTATTTATTTTTCATAAATACAATCACTCTTATTATTAATCTCCTGACTAAGATTTACAAAATAGCCATAGCTTGCTTCAAGCCGACAATCTCCGTGGGATCGACCCTTACTCACGTAAGGTATTACTTGGACGACCCAGTGCACTTGCTGGTTAGTTGTGCGGAGTTGTGAAAAGTGTAATCACAATTTTGTACACCAAGTTTTTAGCGCCGTTGCCGGGGATTGTTCGAGTTTGGACAACTGACGGTTTATTTTGTTGCTTAGATTAGGAAAAATCTATCTTTTTGGTTTAGAGTCACTAAAATTGAGTTTTCTATTATTGTTTTTGGTTAAAATTTTAAAATCCTTATTTTATTTTTCTAAATTGTTTTCAAAAATTTTTAAAAAACCAATAACTTCATAATTTAGTCTTTTGTTTGATTTTGGTTTTATGTTTTAAGTTTGGTGTCAATTGCATGATTTTATTTTTCTTTCAATTTTTCGAATTATATGTTCTTAGTTCTTTCTTAATCTTCAAGTTGTTCTTGTTTATTTTCCTTGTTTGATCTTTAGTTTTTCTTGTTTTGTGTCTTTTCTTGTTTTTCTTGTGCATTTTCGAATTATTAGTGTCCAAAATATAAAAATTTTTAAGTTTGGTGTCCTTTGTGTTTCTATTTTTTAAAAATTTTTAAAATTTGTTCTTGGTGTTCATCTTGACATTCAAAGTTTTCTTGTTTTCTTTCTTTGTTTTGATCTAAAAATTCTAAGTTTGGTGTCATTTTATTATTTTTCTCTTTTCTCATTAAATTCAAAAATTCAAAAAAATATCCTTTCCTTTATTTGCTCATTATTTTCAAATTCCTTAGGTTGACTTAGTCAAAATTTTTAAAATTTGGTAGTTTCTTGTTAGGCAAGTTAAAATTTCAATTTTAAAAATCTATCTTCTTAAATCTTTTTCAAAACAAATTCTTTTTCAAATTTCTTTTATTATTTTTCGAAAATCCTTTAAAAAAAATTTTTCAAAATCTTTTTCTTTTCTTATTCACAATTTTCGAATTACTTGTACCATTTTATTATTTTGATTGAAAAATTTTAAATTTGGTGTTTCCTTGTTGAGAAAGTTTCAATCTTCAAATTTTAAAACCATATCCAAAATTTTTCAAATCTTCTTAATTAATTAGCCATTTTAGTATTCAAATTTTTTTATTTATTTTAATCTATTTTATTCAATTTTATTTTATTTAATTTTCGAAGCTTATTTTTCTAGTTTCCAGTTATTTTATTTTATTTTCTTCTCTTTTGAATTCGGTTAGCATTAAATAAATAAAATAAAAACAAAAATATTTTGATTTTTCTTTTACTCTATTTCTATTTTACAATCTACAACATCTCCCTTTCTCCATCATGGACCTAAGTGGAAATGAACAGTCCAAAAGGACTCTGGGGTCATATGCTAACCCCACTAATGCTTCATATGGGAGTAGTATATGTATACCTCCCATCAGAGCAAGCAGTTTTGAGCTAAATCTTCAGCTCATTATCATGGTGCAGCAAAATTGTCAGTATTTCGGTATTCCACAAGAAGAACCTACTGAATTTCTGGCACAGTTCTTACAAATTGCTGACACAGTATATGATAAGGAAGTAGATCAGGATGTCTACAGATTATTACTGTTTCCATTTGCTATAAAAGATCAAGCTAAGAGGTGGTTAAACAACCAACCCATAGCAAGCATAAGAATATGGAAACAGTTATCAGACAAATTCCTGAATCAATATTTCCCTCCAAAAAGGATGACACAGCTAAGGCTGGACATCCAAGGCTTTAAACAAGAGGATAATGAATCCCTTTCTGATGCCTGGGAGAGGTACAGAGGGATGCTAAGGAGATGCCCCTCTGAAATGTTTTTAGAATGGGTGCAGTTGGATATCTTTTACTATGGTCTTATAAAAAATGACCAAATATCTCTAGACCACTCAGCTGGTGGATCTATACATATGAGAAAGACAATTGAAGAGGCTTAAGAGATCATTGATACAGTTGTTAGAAATCAATATCTATACTTAAGTAGTGAGTCCTCCATGAAAGAAAAAAACTAAAGCAGCATCCACTGAACTTAGTCCTCAAGAACAAGTTGCTGAACTCAATCAGCAATTGCTTATTATAACAAAACAGTTTGCAGAATTAAAAGAGATGCTCTAAGACACTAAAAATGCTAACCAGAATATGGAAGCACAATTGGATCAGACAAGACAAAAGCTATCTAAACAGATAACAGAAGAATGCCAAGCTGTTCAATTAAGGAGTGGGAAGACATTGAATGTCTCAATTCAAAGCAGCAGAAAGCCAAGAAAGGAACAAATAACAGAGGATAACCTACCCACTGCCCAAAATCCCTCTGAGGACAGTAAGAGCCCAGAGAGGAATGATTCTGGCGTTCAAACGCCAGAAAAGGGTAAGAAAGTGGCGTTAAACGCCCAAGGGATGGCCAGTTCTGGCGTCCAAACGCTAGAAAAGGGTGGCAATCTGGCGTTAAATGCCCATGCAACACCCAATTTTGGCGTTCAAACGCCAATAAGGGATCAGACACCTGCAAGTGCTGATAACAACCCCCTTAAGCAGGCTTCTCTAACCACTTCTGTAGGAAATAAACCTGCAGCAACTAAGGTTGAAGAATACAAAGCCAAGATGCCTTATCCTCAGAAACTCCGCCAAGCGGAATAGGATAAACAATTTGCCCGCTTTGTAGACTATCTCAGAACTTTTGAAATAAAGATTTCGTTTGCAGAGGCACTTGAGCAAATATCCTCTTATGCTAAGTTCATGAAAGAGATCTTAAGTCATAAGAAGGATTGGAGAGAAACTGAAAAAGTTTACCTCACTGAAGAATGCAGTGCAGTCATTCTGAAAAGCTTGCCAGAGAAGCTTAAAGACCCCGGAAGCTTTATGATACCATGCACATTATTGGGTGCCTGTACCAAGATAGCTTTATGTGATCTTGGGGCAAGTATCAATCTAATACCTGCATCCACTATCAAAAAGCTTGGTTTGACTGATGAGATTAAACCAACCTGGATATGCCTCCAACTTGCTGATGGCTCCATTAAGATTCTATCAAGGATAATTGAGGACATGATTGTCAAGGTTGGGCCATTTGCCTTTCCCATTGACTTTGTAGTGCTAGAAATAGAGGAGAATAAAAGTGCAACTCTCATTCTAGGAAGACCTTTCCTAGCAACTGGACGAACCCTCATTGATGTCCAAAAAGGGGAGATAACCCTGAGAGTCAATGAGGATGAGTTCAAGTTGAATGCTGTCAAAGCTATGCAGCATCCAGACACACCAAAAGACTGCCTGAGCGTTGACATCATTGACTCTCTGGTAGAAGAGGTCAATATGACTGAGAGTCTCGAATCAGAGCTAGAGGACATTTTTAAAGATGTTCAGCCTGATCTGGAGGAATAAGAAAAAACAGAAGAACCTCTGAAAACTCCTCAGGAAGAGGAGAAGCTTCCTAAACCCGAGCTCAAACCACTACCACCATCCCTGAAATACACATTTCTGGAGGAAGATGAAACTTTTCCTGTGATCATAAGTTCTACTTTAGAACCACATGAAGAGAAAGCACTAATTCAGGTGCTAAGGACACACAAGACAGCTCTTGGGTAGTCCATAAGTGATCTTAAGGGCATTAGCCCAGCTAGATGCATGCACAAGATCCTATTGGAGGATGATGCCAAGCCAGTGGTTCAACCACAGAGGCGACTAAATCCAGCCATGAAGGAGGTGGTGCAGAAAGAGGTCACTAAGTTACTAAAGGCTGGGATTATTTATCCTATTTTTGATAGCCCCTGGGTGAGCCTCGTCCAAGTTGTCCCCAAGAAGGGAGGCTGATAAACCACTATTTTATGGTTTATCTTGTGCTAAATTGAGTGGTTTTTATCAAGTCCTTGCCCACTTATTCATATAAATTGCATGGTTTTACATTTTCCTTTCTAATTTTATTCTATAATTAGAATCTTGCTTTCCAAGCCTTTAAATTACCAAAAATTAATTCCCCTTTATACCATTCGATGCTGTGATATGTGTGTTAAGTGTTTTCAGAGATTACAGGGCAGGAATGGCTTAGAGGATGGAAAGGAATCATGCAAAAGTGGAAGGAATACAAGAAACTGAAGGAACTGCTAAAGTTGTCCAGCCTGACCTCTTGGTACTAAATCAATCATAACTTGAGCTACAAAAGTCCAAATGATGCTGTTCTAGTTGCGTTGGAAAGCTAACATCCGGGGCTTCGCAACGATATAAAATTTACCATAGCTACCTTGAAGTCAGGCGATGCACACGCGTGGATCACGCGGACGCGTGACCTGGCAAATACGCAATCCACGCTAACGCGTGGACGACGCTTCCGCGTGACTTTGCAGTGACCTGTACGTACCAGAAAGCTGTTTTTGACCCAGTTTTTGGCCCAAAAAACATAGATTAGAGGCTATAAAGTGGGGGAATCAATCCATTCAATGGGACAACAACAAATACAACATTCATATACATAATTTTAGGTTTTTAGATGTAGTTTCTAGAGAGAGAAGCTCTCTCCTCTCTCTTAGGTTTTAGGATTTAGGATTTCTTCTTCTTTCAATTTCCCCTTTGGTTCAGGTTCAATGTTCTTTTAATTTAGTTTTGAGAAAAGGACAAATAGGTCCCTGATCTTTTACTCCGCGGACATTTTTGTTCCTGACCATTGAAAAATACTTTTAAGTACCTGACCTTCACAAAAACTTGGACGGATTAGTCCCTGACAGAGGCATTTGGATAGAGAGACTGATCTGTCCAAATTTTGTGAAGGTCAGGGACTTAAAAGTATTTTTCAATAGTCAGAAACAAAAATGTCTGCAGGACAAAAAGTCAGGGACCTATTTGTCCTTTTCTCTTTAGTTTTCTTATACTTTTAATTACTCTATTACTTTAATTTATATTCTTCTCTTGTTAATTTATTTAATGCAAAGAGTATTTTTCTATTTAATTTCTTTGTTTGCTTGATTATCTCAATTCAATCCAATTATCATGTCTTCTTTCTATTCCCTTTTCATGTATGCAAAATTGGCATCCATGTCAATGGAGTAGGTTCCCAACTTGATTTTGGAGTTGATTAATATTTGGAGACCCTTGAGTTTGAAGACTCAAGAGTTAATTGTTATTGGCTCTCTGGCCACTAACGCTAATCCAAACACAAGGGTGAGTATTAGGACTTGTGAATAGAAGTTGGCTCCCAACTTGATTTTCCTTTATTTAGTAAAGGATAACTAAGTAGAACAACAACCAATTACCATTACACTTGGAAAATCCAACAAGGATAGAACTTCCAATTAATCTTCTCCGGATCAAGGCTTTTTAATTTAATTACATAAAACCTCTTTGTTAATTTTCACTGCCTTAATTTATAATAATTTATTTTTCTATTATCCAACTCTAAAAATTCTCAGAAAACCTATAACCAATAATAACACACCTCCCTGCAATTCCTTGAGAGACGACCCGAGGTTTAAATACTTCGGTTATTAATTTTATTGGGTTTGCTTTAGTGACAAACAAAACTTTTGTACGAAAGGATTCTTATTAGTTTAGAAACTATACTTACAACGCGATTATATTTGTGAATTTCTTTACTAGCAGAAATCCGATCGTCAAAAAATGGCGCCGTTGCCAGGGAATTGCAAACGTGTGCCTTATTATTGGTTATTGTAAATATTTGCTTTTTGTTTCTTTTTTTTTTTTAGTGTTTCTAGTTTTAGGAGTTTATTTTCATTAATTTTTTTGTTTTTATTTTCTTTAGCTACTATGAATTCTCACCCCTCTGGGTTTAAGTTTGGTTCCAATGTTGTTGTAAGGAATGGAAACTATAATAAAAATAGGCATCAAGGTTAGAAGAATCAAAGATGGGAGAAGCCACAAGGATTTGATCAACCCTCTTGGCAACAACCCCTCTAATGCACTATAACCAACAACCATTCTGTGATGCATACCAAGACAATAGTTATGGTGGACCCTTTCGTGACAAACCACCTCCACTAAATTACTATGGTCAAGAGCCATTCCGAGGTGCGTACCAAGATGATAGATATGGTGGACCCCCTTGTAGTTACCAACAAGCCCCACCATATGCTTATGAACCACCTCCCCAACATACCTTTGAACCACCATACTCACAAGCCACCTACAACCATTCACCTCCATATGACCCTAAACCTTATCCACTCCAATTCCAATCCAATTACTCCTAAGAACCATCACTTCCATATGCACCATGTCCATATCCATCGACCCAAGAATCACAGACTCGCCTCAAGGAAACAGTGGATCAATTTCATGCAACTCTTCATCAACTGGAGCAAGCAATAAATCGATTACCTTCCAGACGTTCGGACACTCAAGGAACCCCCATGGCTTCATGTGGAGAATCTAATGAAGAACGTTGCATGAAGGAGACACTAGAAACTTCGATGGACAGTGAGCAGCATGACTTTGTATTGGAACAAGTGGAGGAAGCCGAAATTATTGAAGAGAAAGAAGTGGTCGAAGACTTAGGAGATGCGGAACCTCCATGGGAAAGTCAAGTCCTAGAGCCTCCTTCCAAGATGTTTGAAATTGATGTTGAGGAGGGTGTACAACCTCCAAGACATATCATGGTTGAAGACTTTGAAGGGGATGATCAAGAGATGGATTCAATCATTGATGAATTCTTATCTACATTTGAATACTCTCCTATTGGACTTGACATGGAGATTAAAGAAGAAGAAGGACAACCTCCCATGCCCCTGGTGAACAATGAAGAAGAGATTGAATTGGAAGAAAGCTACCAAGAGGAAGAGGTTGATATTAAAGAAGCTTGCAAAGAGGTGAAAGTTGTCAAAGAAGAACTCAAGGGAATGGAGCTGGAAATCACCTTGCCAAAGCTGTTGGAGACCTCTCCCCCAAGGCCATCACCATCCATTCCTTCATTCAAGTGGGTAAATCTTTCATCTCTAAGCTTAATTAGCCCACTTGAATATGCTTTGCTTGAGACGGATGGGCAACTTAGAGCTCTTTGTGGCTATAAGAGTAAGAGGAAAATGGTTAGTGGTTGGCAACACAATCCTAGGTTCATTGTGGTAGGAAGCTCACGGCTGAATTATCATGGTTAGAAGAATACTGAATTGTATGGGTCTAGAAAGCTGTTTAGATGCCTCAATGAGAATTCCGACTGTTCACCACCCAAGTGGAAAAATGATGATCAACAAGAAGATGGGTGTAAAAGCAAGGTTTGGGACCCCGAAATTCATTCTGGCAATCAACACTCTTGGGGCCTTGTCACTTGCTTTAACTTGCTTGAAGGCTTTATGCAACTAGTGTGGGATCCCGGAGGCCATTGGAATTACAAACATTGGTGGGGATTCCTGGATGAGTTCAAGCACAAGCCACCATAACAAGGAGCTCATAAAATGTCCAACTTAAGGACTTAAACCAAAAGTGCTAGGTGGGAGACAACCCACCATGGTATATTCTTTCCTTTTTGTTCTTAGTTTAATTTAATTTTAGTTTCATTCGTGTTCATTCATAATTTCTGCATAATCATCTGTATTCTGCATTTTGCATTTTGCATACTGCATTAAAAAAAATTTCGCACGCGACGCGTAAGCGTCGCTGACGCGTTCGCGTCATATGTGCCTTGGACACGAAAAGAAAGGAAGCAGAGAGTCACGCGAGAGTGTGGCTGGAGGCGTGCCTTAGGCACAAGCATGCCCACGCGACGACCGCGTCAATGACGCGACCGCGTCAATGACGCGTCTGCGTCATTCTGAAAAAGAGCCTCCCACGCGTCTGCGTCACCCACGCGAACGCGTGCCCCTGCAAAATCGACGTAAAAGGGTGTATGGCAGAAAGTTATGATGGAGTGGGGCTGGAATGATGCTAGAAGCACAAGCCCTATCACGCGACCGCATACCCCACGCGGCCGCGTTGTTTTTCAAAATATGCCATTCACGTGATCGCGTCACCCACGCGAACGCCTCACCCTAAATTTTGGCAATGAGAGTATGAAACAGAGAGTTGTGCGTACGCGAGGCTGCACTCACGCCAATGGCACAAATCATTCCACGCGAACGCGTGACCCACGCATCCGCGTCACCTGAAAAATATCACACACCACGTGAACGCATGCTCCACGCGTCCGCGTTGCCTGCACCGCACAACTTATCCAGATCAGCGTCAGAATTCCTATCTTTTCTTCTCCAATCCTACTTATCTTTCCATTATCATTCTTTCTTCTTTCTTCTATCTTTTCTTATTCTTTCTTCCTCCTTTTTTACTTTCTTTTTCTTCATTTATTTACCTTTTCATCATTATTCTCTTTCATTTTATTTTTCCTCTTGCATTTGCATACTTTCATTCACTGTATTTTAATTTTGTACATATTTTTATTTTCTTTTCTAAATTTATTATTCTTCCATTGGTGTTAAAATTTTCTTATTCAAACTATTGCATCTTTTCTTCAATTATTCTGGTGCTTCATGACTTGTTTTACTCTGACTGGGTATTATTCTTCATAAGTCAATGCTACTCCTTCATGATACTTATATTATCTTGCATTGACATGAACTTACACTATCTTGCATTACCCACACTCTCTCCCCATTGTTGCAACTTTTGCACCACTGGTATGCCATGTGCTTCTATTGTTTTCTCTCTTCCATGTTGTAGTTACCATGTAATTGAGACCCTCATTAATTGGCATTAACCCACCCAGACTTTATTTATTTTCTTATCTTTATTTCTGGGTTACTTTCCTTCTTTTTCCTCTTCTTTCAGGATGGCCACCGAGGAAGAGAAAAAAAGAGAAACTTCTATATGGGGCAACAGACAAGTCCATCTGCACAATCTCTAGAGAAAAGCATCAGTTGTAGCAGCCCGTCCACTTGCATATCTTAGCATGCACCGAGGACGGTGCAATCTTTAAGTGTGGAGAGGTCGATACCGATCTCCATGGGTTAGTTATTTCCTTCTCAACACCAATGTTTAAATTTTCTTTGTTAAATGAGTTGTTGCATTTGCATGTTTGTTTGATTTTTGTACATATTTTACCACTTGGTTGAAGTAATATTTTCTTTTTCAAGAAACTTTTTATAACATTTCACTAATTTGATTTAAAATCTTTTTGAAAAACTTGTTTAGAAATATTATACTGGAACATGGTTTTAGAGCTCGAACACACAAAACCAGTGAGATTTTGAGCCTACTTGATTGGTTGCATTTTATCAACCAATATTTTATTTTTGGTGTGTTTTTTTCTCTCTAAAATTATGATCTTTGTCTTGCTTAATTCTATATTTTCATGGTTTGATGTATGCATGCACTTATATGGTTGAGGTCTTTGTTTCATTGAACTTACATACCCATATGGCCTTAACCTTTCATTATTCTTTGCAAACCAATTTGAGCCTATTTTACCCCTTTTGTTCTTTACTTTAGCACATCATTAACTCTAAGCGGAAAACAATAATGTCCTTAATTTGAATCCTTGGTTAGCTTAGACTAGTGAGAGTGCTTATGATTTAAGTGTGGAGAAATTGGGTTTGGAAATATTTGGTTTGAGAATTGAGTATGTTAGAATTTTCGTGAAAATGTGAAAGAAATGTTTAGGACATGTTCATGCATTCAATAATTTAATCATATGCATTGAGAAAAATAAAAGAAAAAAAATAATATATATATATATATAAGAAGAAGAAAAGGAAAAGAAGAAAAAGAGCAAATAAGTAAAAAGGGACAAAATGCCTCAAAGTAAATGGTGATAGCAATGCATATGTACTGTACTTGAAATTAGAATGCATGAATATGTGGAAAATATTGTTAATGGATAGTTAGGTTTTGTATTTTGATTACATGGATTGTCCTAAGTTAGGTGGAAAGTTTAAGTTAATTAAGGATTCAGATTTTAGTCCACTTGGCCAAATACAATCTTACCTCGACCCTAACACCATTACAACCCTTAAAAGACCTCTTGATATGTGTATTTATGCATTAAATTTTTGTTGATTGGTAGAAGAAAAGCAAGCCTTAGAAAGCAAGGTTAGTAGAGAATTCAGAGAGTCGAACCTTAAACACTTGAGTGATTAGAGTGTATACACTTCCGGTGAGGGTTCGATGCTCGATTCCTTGTTCCTGGCTTTTACGAGCTATTTTCTTTTGCAAGTTTACTTGTACTTTATTTTATGATTTGAATTAGTGAAATCTAATTCGTATTTGTTCTTAAAATATTTGTTTACTTTTAACCAAGTAGATGAAAGCATTTTGCATGTAGTTGCATTCATATAGATAGGTTGCATTACATACTTTCTACCATTCCTCTTTACTCTCTTATAGCTTAGCATGAGGACATGTTAATGTTTAAGTGTGAGGAGGTTGATAAACCACTATTTTATGGTTTATCTTGTGCTTAATTGAGTGGTTTTTATCAAGTCATTGCCCACTTATTCATATAAATTGCATGGTTTTAAATTTTCCTTTCTAATTTTGTTCTATAATTGGAATCTTGCTTCCCAAGCCTTTAAATTACCAAAAATTAATTTCCCTTTATACCATTCGATACTGTGATATGTGTGTTAAGTGTTTTCAGAGATAACAAGGCAGGAATGGCTTAGAGGATGGAAAGGAAGCATGCAAAAGTGGAAGGAATACAAGAAGCTGAAGGAACTGCTAAAGCTCTCCAGCCTGACCTCTTGGTACTAAATCGATCATAACTTGAGCTACAGAGGTCCAAATGACGCGGTTTCAGTTGCGTTGGAAAGCTAACATCCGGGACTTCGCAACGATGTATAATTTGCCATAGCTTCCCCGAAGCCAGGCAATGTGCACGCGTGGATCACGCGGACATGTGACCTGGCAAAAACGCAATCCACGCTAACGCGTGGACGACGCTTCTGCGTGATTTTGCAGCGACCTGTACATACCAGAAATTGCTGGGGGCGATTTCTGGGCTATTTTTGATCCAGTTTTCGGCCCAGAAAACACAGATTAGAGGCTATAAAGTGGGGGAATCAATCCATTCAATGGGACAACAACAAATACAACATTCATATACATAATTTTAGGTTTTTAGATGTAGTTTCTAGAGAGAGAGGCTCTCTCCTCTCTCTTAGGTTTTAGGATTTAGGATTTCTTCTTCTTTCAATTTCCCCTTTGGTTCAGGTTCAATGTTCTTTTAATTTAGTTTTCTTATACTTTTAATTACTCTATTACTTTAATTTATATTCTTCTCTTGTTAATTTATTTAATGCAAAGAGTATTTTTCTATTTAATTTCTTTGTTTGCTTGATTATCTCAATTCAATCCAATTATCATGTCTTCTTTCTATTCCCTTTTCATGTATGCAAAATTGGCATCCATGTCAATGGAGTAGGTTTCCAACTTGATTTTGGAGTTGATTAATATTTGGAGACCCTTGAGTTGGAAGACTCAAGAGTTAATTGTGATTGGCTCTCTGGCCACTAACGGTAATCCAAAGACAAAGGTGAGGATTAGGACTTGTGAATAGAAGTTGGCTCCCAACTTGATTTTCCTTTATTTAGTAAAGGATAACTAAGTAGAACAACAACCAATTACCATTATACTTGGAAAATCCAACAAGGATAGAACTTCCAATTAATCTTCTTCAGATCAAGGCTTTTTAATTTAATTTAATTACATAAAACCTCTTTGTTAATTTTCACTGCCTTAATTTATAATTATTTATTTTTCTATTACCCAACTCTAAAAATTCTCGGAAAACCCATGACCAATAATTACACACCTCCCTGCAATTCCTTGAGAGACGACCCGAGGTTTAAATACTTCGGTTAGTAATTTTATTGGGTTTGCTTTAGTTACAAACAAAACTTTTGTACGAAAGGATTCTTGTTAGTTTAGAAACTATACTTACAACGCGATTATATTTGTGAATTTCTTTACTAGCAGAAATTCGATCGTCAGAGGCATGATAGTGGTTCATAATGAAAAGAATGAACTGGTTCCTACAAGAACAGTTACAGGGTGGCGTTTGTGTATTGACTATAGATGACTCAATACAGCCACCAGAAAAGATCATTTTCCTTTACCATTCATAGACCAAATGCTAGAGAGACTAGCAGGTCATGAATGCTACAACTTTTTAGATGGCTATTTAGGTTACAACCAAATTGCAGTAGATCCTCAAGACCAAGAGAAAACAACATTCACATGTCCTTCTGGAGTATTTGCCTACAGAAGGATGCCATTTGGTCTGTGTAATGCACCTGGAACCTTTCAGAGATGCATGCTCTCTATCTTCTCTGATATGGTAGAAAAATTTTTGGAAGTCTTCATGGATGACTTCTCAGTATTTGGAGACTCATTCAGCTCCTGCCTTAACCATCTAGCACTTGTTTTGAAAAGGTGCTAGGAGACTAACCTGGTATTAAACTGGAAGAAATGTCACTTTATGGTGACTGAAGGAATTGTCCTTGGGCACGAAATTTCGAACAAGGGAATAGAGGTGGATCAAGCTAAGGTAGAGGTAATTGAAAAATTATCACCACCTACCAATGTTAAGGCAATCAGAAGCTTTCTGGGGCATGCAAGATTCTATAGGAGGTTTATAAAAGACTTTTCAAAAATCGCAAAACCTCTAAACAATCTGCTAACTGCTGACACGCCATTTGTCTTTGACACGGAGTGTTTGCAGGCGTTTAAAACTCCGAAAGCTAAGCTAGTCACAGCACCAGTCATTTCTGCACCAGACTGGACATTACCATTTGAACTAATGTGTGATGCCAGTGATCATGCCATTGGTGCAGTATTGGGATAGAGGTATAACAAGCTTCTGCACGTCATTTACTATGCTAGCCGTGTTCTGAATGACGCACAAAAGAATTACACAACCACAGAAAAGGAGTTGCTTACAGTGGTTTATGCCATTGACAAGTTTAGATCTTATTTAGTGGGATCAAAAGTGATTGTGTACACTGATCATGCTGCTCTGAAATATCTCCTCACAAAGCAGGATTCAAAACCCAGACTCATAAGATGGGTGTTGCTTCTGCAAGAGTTTGATATAGAAATAAGAGACAGAAAAGGGACAGAGAACCAGGTAGCAGATCACCTGTCCCGGATAGAACCAGTAGCAGGGGCGTCCCTCCCTCCTACTAAGATCTCTGAAACCTTTCTGGATGAGTAACTCTTTGCCATTCAGGAATTACCATGGTTTGCAGACATTGCAAACTACAAAGCTGTGAGATTCATACCGAAAGAGTACAGTAAACAACAAATGAAAAAGTTGATTTCTTATGCAAAGTACTACTTATGGGATGAACCATATCTCTTTAAGAGGTGTGCGGACGGAGTAATCCACAGATGTGTGCCTAGAGAAGAGGCACAGAAGATCCTATGGCATTGCCATAGATCACAATATGGGGGACACTTTGGAGGTGAGCGAACAGCCACAAAGGTTCTTCAATATGGTTTCTACTGGCCTACTCTCTATAGAGACTCCCGAGAGTCTGTACGTAACTGTGACAGTTGCTAGAGAGCTGGTAATCTGCCTCACGGTTATGCCATGCCTCAGCAAGGGATCCTAGAGATTGAATTATTTGATGTATGGGGTATTGACTTCATGGTGCCTTTCCCACCATCATACTCAAACACTTATATTCTGGTGGCAGTAGACTATGTATCTAAATAGGTGGAGGCAATTGCAACACCCACTAATGATACTAAGACAGTAATGAAGTTCCTCCAGAAGCATATCTATAGCAGGTTCGGTGTCCCTAGGATACTGATCAGTGATGGAGGCACTCATTTCTGCAATAAACAGCTTGACTCTGCTCTGGTCCGATATGGAATTAACCACAAAGTGGCGACTCCATATCATCCACAGACAAATGGGCAGGCTGAAATCTCAAATAGAGAACTAAAACGAATCATGGAATGGACTGTAAGTACCCGTAGAAAAGATTGGGCAAGAAGTCTGGATGATGCTCTGTGGGCATACAGAACAGCATTCCAGACTCCTATAGGGACCTCTCCATACTAGCTTGTGTATGGCAAAGCATGTCATCTGCCAGTGGAGCTAGAACACAAAGCCTACTGGGCATCCAGGTTCCTAAACCTTGATGCTAAGATAGCTGGAGAGAAAAGATTACTCCAGTTGAATGAGCTAAAGGAGTTCAGACTCAATGCTTTCGAAAATGCTAAAATCAATAAAGAGAAAGCAAAAAGATGGCATGACAAAAGGCTGTCTTCTAGAGTCTTTGAGGCAGGACAGAAGGTCCTGCTGTTTAACTCTAGGCTCAGATTGTTCCCTGGGAAGTTGAAATCCCGGTGGAGGGGACCATATGTGATTACAAGTGTGTCACCATATGGTTATATAGAGCTTCAAGATATTGATTCTGACAAAAATTTCATTATTAATGGACAGAGAATCAAACATTATCTTGAAGGCAATGTTGAACAAGAATGCTCAAAGCTGAGACTGAATTAAAAGCTTAGTAAAGTCCATCTAAAGACAGTAAAGAAGCGCTTACTGGGAGGCAACCTAGCCATTATTAGATGTTTATAACAATTATATAAGTTTATTTAATTTTGTTAATTATGTTTGTTAATGCTTATCAGTGAAAAAGTCAAGGAAATGAAGGTTCAGAACATAAAACAGAAGAATCACAGAGAAAAAGAGCTCACTAGCGTCAAACCACTAGTAAAGAGGCAAATTGGGCGTTAAATGCCAGAATGGCTACCATTCTGGGTGTTAAATGCCAGAATGGGCAGCATTCTGGGCGTTTAACGCCAGAAACAGCAGCATCATGGGCGTTCAGAAAAACGCCCAGTGAGAAAGGATTTCTGGCGTTTAATGCCAGTCAGGGTATATGGCTGGGCGTTAAACGCCCAAAATGGCCACCAGATGGGCGTTAAATGCCAGAATGGATATCATTCTGGGCGTTTAACACCAGAACAGCTAGGGGAGAGGTAATTTCTTTTCCAATTCAATTTTTTTTAATTTTCTTGTTTTAATTCAAAATTTTCTGCATTTAAACATTACAAACATTCAATTCCTAACTTCCATTAACAAAAATTCATAATCTTATAAATTCCTTTTAATTCTCCTTTAAATTTTTTTCAAATCTTTTTCAAAACCTCATTTATCTTTCCAATTTCTTTTCAAATCTTTTCAATTCATTCATATTATCTTTTATTTCTTAGATGCATAAACAAAAATTTAGATTTAACTTCCTCATATCTTCTTCATATCTCTTAAATTTTGAAAATAATCTTCTCTTTTGCATATCATGTTTATCTTGTATCAATCACATCTTTCAATCATATCTTTTTCAAAAATTTTGACTCCATACCCTCCATCCCCTCTATGTATGCATTCGGCCATCACCCCCTCCTCTATCATTCGAATCATTCTCTCCATCTACTCATCTTCTTTCTTTACTTTTGCTTGAGGACAAGCAAACCTCTAAGTTTGGTGTGATTTTCCGTGATTACTGACCAAGATCATGGCCCCTAAAGAAAAACAAACCACTACAAGAGGCAAGAAAGAAAATAATCCAAAACCATAATGGATGCATGAGAGGTTCTGCACCAAAGAACATGCAGATCATTACTTTAAAATTATGTGCAGAAGATCAGCGATCCCGGAAGTCAAGTTCGATCTGAAAGAAGACGAATATTCGGAGATCCAAGAGCAGATTCGAAACAGAGGCTGGGAAATCCTAGCGAATCCTGAGATGAATGTGGGAAGAAACATGATCCAGGAATTCTATGCAAATCTGTGGCTGACAGATAAGCAAAGAATGGAGGGAACTGCCTTCCATACTTTTCGAACCATGGTCAGAGGGAAGATTATCTACTTCCATCTTGACAAAGTGAGAGAAGTCCTCAAACTTTCTCAACTACAGGATAATCCAGAATCCTTTAATAGGAGAATGGCTAAAGATAAAAAGTTGGATCAAGTTCTAGAGGACATATGCCTCCCTGGAACCAAGTGGATAACCAATTCAAAAGGTATCCCAAACCAACTGAAGAGAGGAGACCTCAAGCCAGTTGCTAGGGGCTGGCTGGATTTCATTGGGTGATCTATACTTCCCACCAGTAACCACTCTGAAGTCACTGTCAAAAGAGCAGTGATGATCCACTATATTATGCTGGAAAAAGAAGTGGAGGTTCATCAATTAATTCCTTGTGAAATTTACTTATTTGCAAACAAGGAATCCACTGAGGCCAAATTGGCTTACCCAAGCTTGATTAGTCTATTATGTAAAGATGCGAGGGTACAGATAGGTGTGGATGAGTATATCCCAGTTGAACACCCAATCACTAAAAGGGTAATGGATGGACCTCAAGTTCAAGACAACCTCATCAAGAGGAGGGCGCATGAGCTCCTCCCAGAAATCCCTCAATTTGACTATTGGACCCCCTTAGAAGCATCTGTCAACAAGCTGCAAGAATCTATGGATCAACTCAAAGAAGAGCAGCAGAATTAGAACAGCATGCTCTGCAAATTGCTCAGAGAATAAGAGAAGCAAGGGCGTGAGTTACAGGAACTAAAGCGCCAGAAGCTGATCCTTGAAGAGCCAGAGATCCCACAGATTGAAGGAGCACCTATCCCTCAAAATTAAGGTTGTTGAGTCCTAACTCTGTAATGACTTTTATTATTAGGAACCTATTTTAAGAATCACATAAGCATTAGTATTAGAGTCATTTATTTTTATGTCTTTAATTTCCTTCCTTTTATTATTAATTGTCTGCTTTTGTGTTTATTTTATGTCTCATTTTTATTCCATGATCAATAAAGTTTAGAGTCTATGTCTTAAAGCTATGAATGATTCCATGAATCCTTCACCTTTCTTAAATGAATTTTTTTTATTTGCAAAAGAACAAAAAGTACATGAATTTCGAATTTTGTCTTGAAATTAGTTTAATTATTTTGATGTCGTGACAATACCTTCTGTTTTCTGAATGAATGCCTGAACAGTGCATATTTTTTATATTGTTGTTTATGAATGTTAAAATTGTTGGCTCTTGAAAGAATAAGGAAAAAGGAGAAATGTTATTTGATAATCTGAAAAATCATGAAATTGATTCATGAAGCAAGAAAAAGCAGTGAAAAGCAAAGCTTACGAAAAAAAATTGGAGAAAAATAAAAGAAAAAGAAAGAAAAAGAGAAAGCAAGCAAAAAAAGCCAATAACCCTTTAAACTAAAAAGCAAGGGTAAAGAGGATCCAAGGCTTTGAGCATTAATGGATAGGAGGGCTCAAAGGAATAAAATCCTGGCCTGAGAGGCTAAATCAAGCTGTCCCTAACCATGTGCTTGTGGCATGAAGGTCCAAGTGAAGAGCTTGAGACTGAGTGGTTAAAGTCGTGGTCCAAAGCAAAAAGAGTGTGCTTAAGAGCTCTGGGCACCTCTAACTGGGGGCTCTAGCAAAGCTGAGTCACAATCTGAAAAGGTTCACCCAGTTATGTGTCTGTGGCATTTATGTATCCGGTGGTAATACTGGAAGACAAAATTCTTAGGGTCACTGCCAAGACTTATAAAGTAGCTGTGTTCAAGAATCAACATACTGAACTAGGAGAATCAATAACACTATCTGAATTCTGAGTTCCTATGGATGCCAATCATTCTGAACTTCAAAGGATAAAATGAGATACCAAAACTATTCAGAAGCAAAAAGGCTACTAGCCCCGCTCATCTAATTGGAACTAAGCTTCATTGATATTTTGGAAATTATTGTACTTTCTCTTCTTTTTTATCCTATTTTGTTTTTAGTTGCTTGGGGACAAGCAACAATTTAAGTTTGGTGTTGTGATGAGCAGATAATTTATACCCTTTTTGGCATTGTTTTTACATAGTTTTTAGTATGTTTTATTTACTTTTTATTATATTTTTATTAGTTTTTATTCAAAAATCACATTTCTAGACTTTACTATGAGTTTGTGTATTTTTCTATAATTTCAGGTATTTTCTGATTGAAATTGAGGGACCTGAGCAAAAATCTGATTCAGAGGCTGAAAAAGGACTACAGATGCTGTTGGATTCTGACCCTCCTGCACTCGAAGTGGATTTTCTAGAGCTACAAAAGCCCAATTGGCGCGCTCTTAATTGATTTGGAAAGTAGACATCCTGGGCTTTCCAGAAATATATAATAGTTTATACTTTGCCCGAGATTTGATGGCCCAAACTGGCGTCCAAAGTCAGTCTAAAACTTTCTAGCGTAAAATGCCAGAATTGGCACCTTTTTCGGCGTTAAACGCCCATTCTGGCACTCAGGGTGGCGTTTAACGCCAACTTTGGGCATATGAACGTGAAAGCTTGAAAGCTCAGCCCAGGCACGCACCAAGTGGGTCCCAGAAGTGGAATTCTGCACTATCTGCATTTAGTTACTCATTTTCTGTAAACCTAAGTTATTAGCTTAGTATAAAAACTACTTTTAGAGATTCATTTTGTACCTTTTGACATTTTTACACTTCATATTGTAACCTTGATGGCATGAGTCTATAAACCCCATAGGTGGGGGTGAGGAGCTTTGCTGTGTTTCAATGGATTAATGCAATTACTACTGTTTTCTATTCAATCACGCTTGATTCTATTCTAAGATACTCACTCGTACTTCAACATGGAGATCATGATGATTCGTGACACTCATCATTACCCTCAAGCCTATGAACGCATGCCTAACAACCACTTCGTTCTATCTGAGCTCAACATAGTCATTGAGCGATAGCTTGAGTGCGTATCTCTTGGGTTTCTAATCCACAGACCGAGTCCGGAGGTTAGAACCTTCGTGGTATGGGCAGCATTCCTGGGATCCAGAAAGTCTAAACCTTGTCTGTGGTATTCCGAGTAGGATTAGGGAAGGGATGACTGTGACGAGCTTCAAACCTGTGAATGTTGGGCGCAGTGACAGTGTGCAAAAGGACAAGGGTCCTATTCCGACGCTAGTGGGAACCGACAGATGATTAGCCGTGTGGTAGTTGTACATGGTATTTTTCATCCGAGATGAGCAATCCGACAGTTGATTAGCCGTGCAGATATCGTACCTGGTATTTTTCATTCGAGAGGATCATACATCTTGCCATTGAAGGAAGCCATGCGTGTTTGGAGAAGAAGACAGTAGGAAAGTAGAGATTCAGATAACAGAGCATCTCCGGAACCTCAGCCTGTTTCTCATTACTGAATCACAAGTACTATTTATTTCATGTTATTTATTTTTCATAAATACAATCACTCTTATTATTAATCTCCTGACTAAGATTTACAAAATAGCCATAGCTTGCTTCAAGCCGACAATGTCCGTAAGATCGACCCTTACTCACGTAAGGTATTACTTGGACGACCCAGTGCACTTGCTGGTTAATTGTGCGGAGTTGTGAAAAGTGTAATCACAATTTCGTGCAGCAAAGATATAGGTTATCTTCCATGAGAGAAAGTCTAACAAGACTAGCTAATCTCAATCCAAATGTCCTAATCAACTCACTAATTGGATTAGCAAGAGATTAAAGTCAATGGAAATGATATTAACTAACAACTCTAGATCACCAACATAGGTTGGGTTTTCATGACTCAAGATTGCCTAATTACTCTTTCCAAGTCAAGAATGCTCAAAATCTATTCTAAAGCCCAACCAAGCATTTTGTCAAACAGTTGGTGGGTACAAATGGAAAGCATAGTAAAAGTGCAAGAATAATAAATCTACCAACTACCAATTGTAAGAAAAATAAATTCACAACTCAAATCAACAATTAAAAGAACATCAAACATAAATTTCATAGAAGAGATCCAAATCCATCAAGAGTTCATCATCACGAAAGAGAACAAAAAGGGGAATTAACAAGAGAGAGCAAGAGAGTTATATCACTACAGCATAAAATTGTAGAGGAAACAAGATGAAAGGAAAGAATTAAACATGGATCTATGATGCAATTAACCCTAGGGACCTTAATTCTAGAGAGAAGATGGAGCTTCTCTCTCTAGAAACTAACCTACATGATGCTAAGTTACAAAACAATTGCTCCCCCTTTGCTTGGACTTCAATTCTGCATGAAATACACTCAGAAACAAGTTGGACTTGGGCCTGGGCAGCTCAGAAATTGCCCCCAGCATTTTGCCTTTAAGTGGGTCACGTGTGAGTATCGGCGTGTACGCACCATATGCGTGTGCGCGTCGATTGGCTGTTTCTTCATCCGCGCGTACACGTCATGTACGCGCGCGCGTCGATGTGCAATGTCATTTCTGCACTCGCGCCCCTTGTACGCTTGTGCGTCCCCTGAAGCATTCCCAATCTTTGTTTCCTCATGCATTCTCCACTTTGTATGCTTTTCTCCTCATTTCTTCCATCCAATACTTGCCTTATGAACCTGAAATCACTCATCAAACACATCAAGGCATCGAATGGAATTAAAGTGAGTTAAAATCACCAATTTAAGGGCCTGAAAAGCATGTTTTTACACTTAAGCACAATTCAAGGGGGAATTGCTAAACCATGCTATTTCATTGAATAAATGTGGGAAAAGGTGATAAAATCCCCTAAAATAAGCACAAGATAGACCATGAAATCGGGATTTATCACACACATCTGTGCATACGCACAGGTCCCTGCACGTGGATACATTAATGAAACACGCGATACGCGATTTTTTGGGGGGGGCTTTTGGCCCAATTTTGGAAGGCTTGATGCTGAATGGGAGTGCTATATGAAGGGGAATTGAAACCATATGAAGGCATTAGGACTTAGAACTTTATTATTATATTTTAGAACATATAGTAGGAGTAGGAGTAGAATAGATTAAGGAGAGCTCTCTTAGGGTTTTTAATTAGGGTTCATTGTAGCATTTTATAGCAAGCTTTGATCTTTGATTTTGCTCATCTTTATTGTAAGTACTCTTAATCTTCTCTTTAATTGCACTACTTTTGCTCTCATTTTCTTTTGGTTCAAGTTACCTTGTTTATATATGCAATTTTGGTTTCTTGAAGTTTTGATGGATGAATTTAATGTTTTATGCTTTATATATGCTTGGTTGATTGTCTATTGTTGATATTGTGAATAGTTGGTTATAGTTTTTTATTTTTCTTTGCAATTTCTCATGTTTTGCTTTTATGCTCACAAGGTGTTTGTGAAAGTGCCAATTATGAGTTTTGAGTAGATTTTTCACACCTTGACTTGAGATTTGAGTTCCTAGGATACTAGAGTCATAATGTCCGACATTTAGTGGTAATTCTTGGGTAGTTAGTTGACTCTTGTTTCCATCGACGCTAGCTTTTTACCAATTAATTTGGTAAGTTAGCTAGGACTTATGGATTAAGGTCAATTATGCTTGCTTGACTTACTCCTCGATGTTAGGTGTAGACAAAGTGAGATTGACTCATCATAGTTGCCGTAGTTGTGGTTATGACGATGATAGGATTCCTTGGATCCTCATTCCCAAGTCAAGGCTCTTTATTGCATTTCTAGCATTTTCACTAAGTTTTGATCTTATATTCCTTTTACTTACATTAATATCAAATTTGATCATTTCTTAGTTCTTTTATTTCTTAGTTTTTTTAATCTTTTGTTCTTTGATTGCAAAGCCCCTTGTCCTCACAACCGAAAGTGTGAGACTTCAATTGCATTCCTAGGGAGAACGACTCGAGGTTTCATTACTCTCGGTTAATTATTTTAATTTGAAAATCAAACTTTGATTGAGGGAATTGCTTGTCGGTCTAGGCTATGCTTGCAAAAAAGGAACTCTATTTTGTGAAATTCTAGATCGACAATAATTCTTTGCATCACCTAACCTCGAAATGGCCATGGCTTAATGATCGAATGCAACTCAGATGCTGGGATCTGTTGCACCACTCCATGGCGTTGACACTCTTGACACGCCTTTGCATAATCGATGCAATCTTTAACCATCGAAGGATAATAAATATGATTTCGACGTAAAACCCGTTTCATTTTTATCCCCGCATGATGGGCACTACATATACCTCTATGGACTTCCCCTAAAGCAATATCTTTATCGGCTTGACTTAAACATCTCGACAGACTTTCACCGATTCCTTTCTTGTATAACTCATCAGCCATTAATACAAAATCCACTTGAATACTGGGATTGTTTAAATACTCGGCAATCGGTTTTCTCCAATCATCATCTTCCCATTTATCCAAACACAAAGCTTCTCTTTCATCCACCGGCACTAATATTTGGCGAATTTTTGCCAATTTTCTTAGTGTTTCTGGGCCTATTTTATATCTCGAAGCAATCTGAGCCAACTCATTAGCAATTTCATTCTGAATTCTTGGAATATGGACTAATAAAACCTTTCAAAAGAAAGTTAACGATTCCCATGTCGTTATTAAATATTTTTGTAACTTCTCATTGTTACATTTGAACTCCTTCGATAGCTGTTTCAGAACTAACTGAGAATCACCAAGGATTTGAACTTCTAAAGCCCCTTTTCCGGTCAAAATTTCAAGGCCCAAAATTAAATATTCGTACTCAGCCACATTATTGGTGCACGAAATTGTGATCATCAACAATGGCGCCAAAGGACTTAGAGCTCTTAAACGTGAATCACACTTTGTCACAATTCCGTACAACTAACCAGCAAGTGCACTGGGTTGTCCAAGTAATAAACCTTACGTGAGTAAGGGTCGATCCCACGGAGACTGTCGGCTTGAAGCAAGCTATGGTCACCTTGTAAATCTCAGTCAGGCTAATTCAGATGGTGATGGAGAATTGATAATTAAAAGATAAATAAAACATAAAATAAAGATAGAGATACTTATGTAATTCTTTGGTTGGAATTTCAGATAAGCGTATGAAGATGCTTTGTTCCTCCTGAACCTCTGCTTTCCTATTGACTTCTTCCAATCATTCATACTTCTTTCCATGGCAAGCTTTATGTTGGACATCACCATTGTCAATGGCTACTTCCCGTCCTCTCAGTGAAAACGTTCCAAATGCGCTGTCACCACACGGCTAATCATCTGTCGGTTCTCGATCATGTTGGAATAGGATCCATTGATCCTTTTGCGTCTGTCACACGCCCAACAATCACGAGTTTGAAGCTCGTCACAATCATCCTTTCCCAGATCCTACTCAAAATACCACAGACAAGGTTTAGACGTTCCGGATCTCAGGAATGGCCGCCAATAATTCTAGCCTATACCACGAAGGTTCCAATCTTAGATTAGAAACCCAAGAGATACACATTCAAGCTTGTTTGCATGTAGAACGGAAGTGGTTGTCAGTCACGCGTTCATAGGTGAGAATGGTGATGAGTGTCACATAATCATCACATTCATCATGTTCTTGGGTACGAATGAATATCTTGGAGAAGAAATAGACTTGAGTTGAATAGAAAAACAATAGTACTTTGTATTAATTCATGAAGAACAGCAGAGCTCCACACCTTAATCTATGGTGTGTAGAAACTCCACCGTTGAAAATACAAAAGTGATAATGGTGTACGCATGGCCGAATGGCCAGCCTCCAAGGTCTAGGGACTAAACGTCCAAAGATTGATTAAAATACAATAGCAAAAAGTCCTATTTATAGAGAACTAGTAGCCTAGGGTTACAGAAATGACTAATTAATGCATAAATCTTCTTCCGGGCCCACTTGGTGTGTGCTTGGGCTGAGCATTGAAGCTTCCATGTGTAGAGACTTTTCTTGGAGTTAAACGCCAGCTTTTGTGCCAGTTTGGGCGTTTAACTCCAGCTTTTGTGCCAGTTTTGGAGTTAAACGCCAGAATTCTTAAGCTGACTTGGAACGCCTGTTTGGGCCATCAAATCTCGGGTAAAGTATAGACTATTAAATATTGATGGAAAGCCCAGAATGTCTACTTTCCAACACAATTGAGAGCGCGCCAATTGCATTTCTGTAACTCCAGAAAATTCACTTTGAGTGCAGGGAGGTCAGAATCCAACAGCATCTGCAGTCCTTTTTCAGCCTCTGAATCAGATTTTTGCTCAGGTCCCTCAATTTCAGCCAGAAAATACCTGAAATCACAAAAAAATACACAAACTCATAGTAAACTCCAAAAGAGTGATTTTTATTTAAAAACTAATAAAAACAATATAAAAACTAACTAAAATATACTAAAAACATACTAAAAACAATGCCAAAAAGCGTATAAATTATCCGCTCATCAATTATTCAAGCAAAAATGTTTTAACTCAAACAAAAATTCCGATGAAATTCCTTCTGCTGAGATAATTAAAATTCCCACCCCTGCACCATCTTTGTGCTTTGAACCATCAAAATATAACTTCCAATAATCAACATGAACGTCAATTATATTTGCCCCTTGGTCATTCAGATTATTTGAATGATCAACTAGAAAATCTGCAATGACCTGTCCCTTGACAGCCTTGGCTGGAACATATTGCAAGTCAAACTCTGTTAATGCCAACATCCATTTCCCTAGTCAACCTCGCAACATTGGAGAAGTCAACATATATTTAACGAGGTCATTTTGTGCAATGATTTTCATAGGTTTGGCAACCATATAGCACTCTAACTTTGTGCAAGCATAATACAAAGATAAGCACAACTTTTCAATAGGTGAATACCTTGTCTCGATATTAGTTAAAACTCGACTAAGGTAATAAACAGCTCGTTCATGGCCATTCTCATCATCCTGAGCCAACATACACCCAATCGTGTTCCCAGATACAGCAATATATAGTTTCAAAGGTTCATGAGGGCGAACATTCGCCATTATTGTCGCTTTGGACAAATAAGCTTTAATTAACTTGAAAGCTTCTTGTTGTTATCCCGTCCATTCAAAGTGTGATTCAGTTTTTAGTTTTACTAAAGGTGCAAATATTCGAGTTCGACCTGAAAGATTCGATATGAACCTTCGAAGATAATTAACTTTTCCAAGAAAATATTGGACTTTTTTTTCGACTTAGGAGGGGATAATGCCAGAATTGCATCAGCCTTATTCTTATCGATAACAATCCCTTTTTTTGTGGACGATAAATCCTAAAAATTCCCTGCTAACACACCAAACGCACATTTTAAAGGATTCATTTTTAATCCTTTCTTCCACATAGTAATAAATGCTCTTCTCAAATGATCGATGTGTTGAGTTGCTGAATTCGACTTAACCATAACATCATCAATATATACCTCCATAAATTTCCCAATGTACTCATGAAAAATGGTATTCATAGCACGTTGGTATGTTGCACCAGCATTTTTCAAATCGAATGGCATAACTACCCACTCATAAGTACCCAATGCCCCGGGACATTGAAAAGCAGTTTTGGACACATCATTTTCAGCAATAAAGATCTGATTATATCTTGAATAACCATCCATAAAACTTAGAATTTTATTCCCTGTAGCAGAATCAATTAACATATCTGCTATAGGCATAAAATACTCATCTTTCGGAGTGGCATTATTCAAATCTCTAAAATCAATGCACACTCTTAATTTTCCATTCTTTTTCATCACAGGCACAATATTCGAAATCCACTCAACATAATGAACGGTTCGAATGAATTTCGGTTTAATCAAGCGTTCAATCTTTTGATTAATTTCAGGAGCAAATCGTCAAGGCGTTTGCTTTACAGGTCGAGCATCTGATTTCAGCGCTAATCGATGTTCCTCAAGAGAACGATCGAGACTAGGCATTTCATGATAATCATAAGCAAAACAATCTCTGAACTCATGTAGAAGATGGTATAATTCAGTTCGAAATAGAGCCACTAGACCTTTACATATATAAGTAATTCTAATATCATCAATAGATCCCAAATTAATTTCTTCTAAGGGATCCTGTGATTCAAACCCTTTTACATGTTCATCATCTTTTACTGAGTATTTTTCAAAACCCAAAGGTTCTAAATCATAGACGCAATCAAAAGATAAATCAACTGATTCATTAGGGTTAGAACGAACTTATCAATTTGCTGGATTAACAACATCTATTTCAACAGCAGTACTAACAATATCATCAGAATTATGTAAATAAGAAGAGCTTAAACCATGACTAATTTTGATCGAAGAAATCGAATCTTTAGTATGAGAAGAAAAAGAAATTATACTCCTAAATGATTCAACTTCATCAGAAGAATCACCTTTATTTTCAAGTAAAAGGAAATTACTTAGATACTTATTTAAAGTTACCAGATAATCTAAGACGTCTTGCTCACTTGCCATCGAAAAACGTCCTCAAATCACCACTTATGTGGAACAGTCCCACCCATAGAGGAATGCTAAGTTGTAGATAATGAAGCTTCACACAAAACCCTCTGAAGTCAGATAGCACCCTTCACAATTGAAATAATTGAGTATCCTGTCAACATTCAAAGGCTTTAGTTTTGGGCTATACACCTTGAAATCGACATGCAACTGTTCGACATATAAATTCAAATCATCCTTGACTACTTCAGGTTTTCCATCATCTGTCCAAAGAAGGATGCTCTAATGCATAGTTGATGGTACAACTCCAACTCCATGATTCCAATCTCGACCTAGAAAGGCATTATAACTTGCCTTCAAAGATACTACCACGAAGACAGTGTTTCGATCAGAAGATCCAACCTTCACCCCCAGAGTAACTAACCCTTTTGTAGGGGTCGATGCACCACTAACGTCCGTCACTGAAATATTGGTTGGGATCAAATCACCAGGATGCTTGCCTACCTTCATCAGCATCCTCTTAAGCAACAAGCTTATAACTGCTCCTCCATCTATTAAAACTTTGTTTACTTTAATCCCACTCATTGTTGTAGTAATGTAAAGTAGGCGCAGATGGAATTTTTGTTTCTCAGAAGGCCTTCAAAAATAACTTGGTTCATCCTCATATCGAATGAACGAGAAAGCTTTCTCATCTTCCATGTCATAATGATCCTCAGAATCACCTTCATATTCTCCCAAGTACTCAGTTGGAATAATCAAAATGGTACCGAGCATCTCCTCGTCTCCTTCTTCAAAGTATTCTTCATCCATATCAGCACCCTTGTCGTTATCAGCGACTAGAATGCTAACCACTGCTTTGCCCTTATCCAATTTCACGGGAGATAAAATTCCTTTCGGATATGTATCTCCATCAGTCGGAAATACTATTCGAGAATGCACAAACGGTGTTGTCCCCTTGCCTTTATCAACAGAAGATACCTTAGGTGGCTGTTGTCCTCTTCGACCTCTGCCTCGTGGGTACCCCCTGACTCAGCTGCGGAAATAGGGATAACGCCCTCGAAGAGGACCACTATGCCCCCATTGTGTGTTACGTCTGTAATGAACATCTCTGTTATGGAATTCTTCACAATTTCAAATCCATTGTACATCTAGAGCCTGAGAGCGGCTTATAGGCACAGTAGTACTTTTCTGAAGGCCACCAGAACTTTGCCCCTCTACCCGTCGAATAGGATGCTTTTGACGAGCCTGCTCCTCTCGATGAGATAGTTCTTTCTTTATTCTTTCTTTTTCAAAAATTGCTACAGCCTCAGCATCGAATACTGCATTGCATCGGGGACACAGAGATACGTCCCGATCCTTGAGTTTCTACTGCATCAAAAACTTCAACAACTCATCCCCTACACCGGGATAGACAGCACAGACATTCGATTCAAAATCCCCCAAAGACACATCGAAGTCATAAGACATTCCAACCATATTCACACCCAAATATGGCTCAGCAAAACTGGCTTCGGAATCAAAAGGATCATAATCAACTTTCATCTCTTTTTTACCATCATTAAACTTTAATCGTCCTTCCATGATGACTTCTTGTATTAAATCCCTGAAATGAACACAATTGTTAGTCGAATGACTAGTTGCTTGGTGAAACTTACAATAAGGTTTCCCTTTTAAATATTTCACCGAAAGCAAAGTTCTGCCTTCTGGTAAAATTAACTGTTTATCTTTAAGCAACACATTAAAAATATGATCAGAATTCAAAATATCAAAACTGTATCTCTTTCCACTTTTCAGTTTTGAATCATTTGACTTTTCACTACTAGGGAGTTTCTTAAGTAAAGAACAAATATAAGGAGGACCTTTCTTAAGTTCGGCCAAATCAACCTCCGCCTTTAAATCGGACTCCTCCTCAGAGGATTCCATGGCCACAAAAGCAACTTTTTCCTTTTAAGAAAAAGTTTTACTTTTCAACCTTCTTTTTCTCTTATACTTCTCTTTTTCTTTCTTCAAAATTTCTACCTGGCAAACTCTTTCAGCCAAATGGGCCAAATCAGGAATATGCACATTGAGTAATTTTTGACGCATATAAAATCCTAACCTCATAACTGCTATCATTACTGCTTCACTTTCAGGAAGAGATAGCATCGACTTCTAGCATTCTTGAAACAAATCATATAATCATCAATGATTTCACCATCTTCTTGTTTCAAAGTCACTGAGTCAGTAACTGCCACATCCAATTCTCCTCGATAAAACTGGGCATGAAAGACAGTTTCTAACTGAGCCCATGTTGTTATAAAATTTGGTCTAAGATTTGAAAACCAAGTAAATGCGTTCCTCATTAATGAGGAAGGAAAAAACTTCATTTTCAAATTTTCATCATTGGCTAAATTTCCAATCTCAACCAAATATCGAGCAACATGTTCAGTAGTCGACTAACCAACTTTTCCTGCAAACTTAGTAATTATTTTAGGATTTTTCACTCCCCTTGGCACTTCAGCCATTTGAACATTATGAGAAAAACCTGACACAAAGTGGGGTCGATTCATAAATCCTATATTGAATCCAACCCTATTCAGAACATCTTCCACAATTCTGGTAACCTGATAACGTTCATCGACTTAATTAATGCGTAATCGAGCCAGAACATTATCTGCATTTTGACCACGAGGAATTAATTAAGGATTTTCTCTGTTTCTAAAAACATCATTCTCATTTTGAAATGGGTTTTCAAAACCCTCATTATTTCCTCTGGTATTCTGCCTTTCTCCTTCATCATAATCAATGATTCGAGTGATTCGCTTGACTTTCCTTGCAAGACAATCAAATTTCGATTCGTGATCAGCCATCATAGGATTCAGAATTATAATCATTTGTTGGGTCAATAGTTTCACGAACTCATGATGACTTTCTTCTACATGTTACCGAAATGCTGCTATTGAATTAGAAGCATTCGATGTAGAGCCCACATTATAATCACAAGAATACTCAGAATGCTTGGTGCACGAATCCCCAAACTTTGTACAACTGTACCAGCAAGTGTACTGGGTCGTCCAAGTAATACCTGAGAGAGTCAGGGTCGATCCCACGAGGATTGTGGTTTGAAGCATGCTATGGTTATCTTGCAGGTCTTCGTCACGCGGATAGAAGAGTTATTAGATTTGTGAGATCTGAATTAGGTTGATATATTTATAATGATAATCTTAAAACTTAGATGGTTGAGGCTTGGAGTTTCTTTGTCCTTCTGGATTAACTCTGGTCCTACTGTCTTCTTCAATTGTGAATGATTTCTTCTATGGCAGGCTGTATGTGATTGACGCTGGTTTGAGCAGCCACCAATACTCCTCCAGATCTGAACCCCAGGGTTAGTGTGGATCCATTCTGATTGAGGGTGAAGCTTCTGCAGTCCACTCTCCTTAATGATCCTACTCAAAATGCCACAAACAAGTTCGAATCTTTCGGATCAGAGAATGCTGCACCTTTGGGTTCTAGCCTCTACCACAGAGACCCTAATCTCCCCGTAAATTGGCTGAACTGGTGTCTCGAGAAGTCCCCAACAAAGTCATGGATTAGCCGTCTAAGAGATGTGTAATCAAGCTGGCGTTTCAATGCTTTCCACTAAAGTATTCACACGAACCCAAGTAGACATGGGTGGTTGTCAGGCACGCGGTCCTAGTTTTATGAACGGAGCTAGTTGTCATGGACCATCCCATTCACCATGTTGAAGAACGAATATACATCTTAAAATTAAATCAAACACAGATTGAAGAGAAACAGTAATACTTTTATTAATTCATAGAACTCAACAGGGCTCCTCCCCTCAACCTAGGAGGTTTAGAAACTCATACTGATAGAAAATACAATGATGAACGAAAATATGGTGTAAGTGGCTGAAGAAACTCAACAAAGAGTGATCTTCTACTTTAAATACTAAACTAATGACTAATAAGGGTAAAACAGTCTTTTAGTGCTAAAATTCACTTCTGAGGCCCACTTGGTGAGTGTTTGCGCTGAGCTTTGATGAGATCCACGTGCTAAGAGGCCTCTAGGGCATTGAATTCTGGCTAGGGCGTCCTCTATGGGAGTTTGGATGCTGGTCTCTTCTCCTTGGGTACTGGACGCTTGGAAGGGGGCAGGAGGCTGGCGTTGGACGCCAGTTTTGGGCCTTCTATTATGAAGCAAAGTAAGGAGTATTATATTGGTGCACGAAATTGTGATCTCAGGCAACGGTGCCAAAAACTCTGTACGCACGTCTTAATAAATCGTTTTTCATTCACAACTTCGATACAACTAACCAGCAAGTGCACTGGGTTGTCCAAGTAATAAACCTTACGTGAGTAAGGGTCGATCCCACGGAGATTGTTGGTATGAAGCAAGCTTTGGTCATCTTATAGATCTCAGTCAGGCGGATAATAATTGATTATGAAGTTTTCGAAAACAAATAATAAATAGACAGAAAATAAAGATAGAAATACTTATGTATATCATTGGTGAGAATTTCAGATAAGTGTATTGAGATGCGTTCGTTCCTCTGAACCTCTGCTTTCATGCTGTCTTCATCCAATCAGTCTTACTCCTTTCCATGGCTGGCTTTATGTAAGGACATCACCATTGTCAATGGCTACTTTTCATCCTCTCTGGAAAATGGTCTGATGCACTGTCACTGCATGGCCAATCATCTGAAGGCATCACCGTGGTCAATGGCTGCATCCTATCCTCTTGCGAAAATGGTCCAAATGCTCTGTTACAGCACGGCTAATCATCTGAGGTTCTCGATCATACTGGAATAGGATTCACCCTCCTTTTGCGTCTGTCACTACGCCCAGCACTCGCGAGTTTGAAGTTCGTCACAGTCATTCAATCCCAGAATCCTACTCAGAATACCACAGACAAGGTTTAGACTTTCCGGATTCTCATGAATGCCGCCATCAATCTAGCTTATACCACGAAGATTCTGGTTAAGAGATCCAAGAGATAATCATTCAATCTAAGGTGGAACGGAAGTGGTTGTCAGGCACGCGTTCGTGGGGGAATGATGATGATTGTCACGTTCATCACATTCATATTGAAGTGCGAATGAATATCTTAGAAGCGGAATAAGTTGAGTTGAATAGAAAAACAATAGTACTTTGCATTAATCTTTGAGGAACAGCAGAGCTCCACACCTTAATCTATGGAGTGTAGAAACTCTACCGTTGAAAATACATAAGTGAAAGGTCCAGGCATGGCCGAATGGCCAGCCTCCAAAATGAGATCACTATGATCCTAAGATGAACTAAAAATCATAAGATGTCTAATACAATAGTAAAAAGTCCTATTTATACTAAACTAGTTACTAGGGTTTACAGAAGTAAGTAATTGATGCATAAATCCACTTTCGGGGCCCACTTGGTGTGTGCTTGGGCTGAGCTTGAATGTTATACGTGCAGAGGCTCTTTCTGGAGTTGAACGCCAGGTTGTAATGTGTTTCTGGCGTTCAACTCTGGTTTGTGACGTGTTTCTGGCGTTTAACTCTAGACAGCAGCGTAGAACTGGCGTTCAACGCCCTTTTACGTCATCTAAACTCGGCCAAAGTATAGAATATTATATATTGCTGGAAAGCCCTAGATGTCTACTTTCCAAAACAATTGAAAGCGCGCCATTTTGAGATCTGTAGCTCCAGAAAATCCACTTTGAGTGCAGGGAGGTCAGAATCCAACAGCATCAGCAGTCCTTCTTCAACCTCTGAATCTGATTTTTGCTCAAGTCCCTCAATTTCAGCCAGAAAATACCTGAAATCACAGAAAAATACACAAACTCATAGTAAAGTCCAGAAATGTGAATTTAGCATAAAAACTAATAAAAACATCCCTAAAAGTAACTAGATCCTACTAAAAACATACTAAAAACAATGCCAAAAAGCGTATAAATTATCCGCTCATCATATATATTGCTGGAAAGCTCTGAAAGTCAGATTTTGATAGCCGTTGAGAATGCTCTATTTGGACTTATGTAGCTCTAGCAAAGCTCTTTCGAGTGCAACGAGGTCAGATCCGGATAGCATCTGCAATGCTTTCTCTGTCTCTGAATTAGACTTTTGCTCCAGCTCCTCAATTTTAACCAAAAAATACCTGAAATTTCATAAAAACATAAAAACTCATAGTAGAATCCAAAAATGTGAATTTAACACTAAAACCTATGAAAACTTAATAAAAACTAAATAGAACATACTAAAAACTACATGAAAATGATGCCAAAAAGTGTATAAAATATTCGCTCATCACAACACCAAACTTAAACTGTTGCTTGTCCCCAACCAACTAAAAACAAAGTAGGATAAAAAGAAGATTAAGATACAATAAATTTCAGAGTTTTCAATGAAGCTCAGTGTCAATTAAATGAGCAGGACTTAGTAGCTTTTTGCTTCTGAATAGTTTTGGCATCTCACTATCCATTGGAATTTAGAATGGTTGGTATCTTTAGGAACTTAGAATCCAGATGATATTATTGACTCTCCTAGTTTAGTTCTTTTTTATTCCTGAACACAGCTTTTAGAGTCTTGGCCGTGACCCTAAGCACTTTGTTTTCCAGTATTACCACTGGATACATAAATACCACAGACACTTTAACTGGGTAAACCCTTTTGGATTGTGATTCAGCTTTGTGGTGCACGAAATTGTGATGTCCAGGCTCAAACAATCCCTGGCAACGTGAGCAACTTGGTACGCGTAATCGTGATTACACTTTGTAAAATTCATGGCTCTTTCTTTCCCTGGCAATGGCGCCAAGAACATGGTGCCAATACCATGGTTCACAACTTCGATACAACTAACCAGCAAGTGCACTGGGTCGTCCAAGTAATACCTTACGTGAGTAAGGGTCGAATCCCACGGAGATTGTTGGTATGAAGCAAGCTATGTCACCTTGCAAATCTCAGTTAGGCAGATATAAATTGATAATGGTGTTTTCGAATAATAAATAATAGAATAGGGATAAAGGTACTTATGTAAATCATTGGTAGGAATTTCAGATAAGTGAATGGAGATACTTTTCGTTCCTCTGAACCTCTGCTTTCCTGCTATCTTCATCCAATCAGTCTTACTCCTCTCCATGGCTGGCTTTATGTGATACATCACCACTGTCAATGGCTACTTTCGGTCATCTCTCGGGAAAATGATCCAATGCCCTGTCACGGCACGACTAATCGTCTGGAGGCATCACCCTTGCCAATGGCTTCATCTTATCCTCTCAGTGAATAATATGCTCACGCACCCTGTCACGGCACGGCTATTCATCTGTCGGTTCTCGATCATGCTGGAATAGGATTTACTATCCTTTTGCGTCTGTCACTAACGCCCTGCAATCGCGAGTTTGGAGCTCGTCACAGTCATTCATTCATTGAATCCTACTCGGAATACCACAGACAAGGTTTAGACTTTCCGGATTCTCTTGAATGCCGCCATCATTCTAGCTTACGCCACGAAGATTCTGGTTAGGAGATCTAAGAGATATTCATTCTAGCTTATTTCATGTAGAATGGAGGTGTTTGTCAGGCACGTGTTCATAGGGGAGAATGGTGATGAGCGTCACACATAATCATCACCTTCATCACGTTCTTGGGTGCGAATAGATATCTTAGAAGCGAAATAAGATGAATTGAATAGAAAATAGTAGTACTTTGCATTAATCTTTGAGGAACAGCAGAGCTCCACACCTTAATCTATGGAGTGTAGAAACTCTACCATTAAAATTACATAAATGAAAGGTCCAGGCATGGCCGAGATGGCCAGCCCCCTAAAACGTGATCACAGGATCAAAATACAATCCAGGATGTCTAATACAATAGTAAAAGGTCCTATTTATAATAAACTAGCTACTAGGGTTTACATGAGTAAGTAATTGATGCATAAATCCACTTCCGGGGCCCACTTGGTATGTGCTTGGGCTGAGCTTGAGTGTTGCACGTGTAGAGGTCCTTCTTGGAGTTGAACGCCAGCTTTTGTGCCAGTTTGGGCGTTCAACTCTGGTTTTGGCTCCTTTTGGGCAGAAAGCTGGCGTTGAACGCCAGTTTACGTCATCTATTCTTGGCCAAAGTATGGACTATTATATATTGCTGGAAAGCCCTGAATGTCTACTTTCCAACGCAATTGGAAGCACGCCGTTTTGAGTTCTGTAGCTCCAGAAAATCCATTTTGAGTGCAGGGAGTTCAGAATCCAACAGCATCAGCAGTCCTTCTTCAACCTCTGAATCTGATTTTTGCTCAAGTCCCTCAATTTCAGCCAGAAAATACCTGAAATCACAGAAAAACACACAAACTCATAGTAAAGTCCAGAAATGTGAATTTAACATAAAAACTAATGAAAACATCCCTAAAAGTAACTAGATCCTACTAAAAACAATGTCAAAAAGCGTATAAATTATCCGCTCATCACAACACCAAACTTAAATTGTTGCTTGTCCCCAAGCAACTGAAAATCAAATAGGATAAAAAGAAGAGAATATACTATAAATTCCAAACTATCAATGAAACAGAGCTTCAATCATATGAGCGGGACTTATAGCTTTTTTGCCTCTTGAATAGTTTTAGCATCTCACTTTATCCATTGAAGTTTAGAATGATTGGCATCTATAGGAACTTCAGATTTCGAATAGTGTTATTGACTCTCCTAGTTTAGTATGATGATTCTTGAACACAACTTCTTTATGAGTCTTGGCCGTGGCCCTAAGCACTTTGTTTTCCAGTATTACCACCGGATACATAAATGCCACAGACACATAACTGGGTGAACCTTTTCAGATTGTGACTCAGCTTTGCTAAAGTCCCCAATTAGAGGTGTCCAGGGTTCTTAAGCACACTCTTTTTTTGCTTTGGACCTTGACTTTAACCGCTCAGTCTCAAGTTTTCACTTGACACCTACACGCCACAAGCACATGGTTAGGGACAGCTTGGTTTAGCCGCTTAGGCCAGGATTTTATTCCTTTAGGCCCTCCTATCCACTGATGCTCAAAGCCTTGGGATCCTTTTTATTTGCCCTTGCCTTTTGGTTTTAAGGGTTATTGGCTTTTTGCTCTTGCCTCTTGGTTTGAAGAGCTTTTGGCTTTTTTTTTTTGCTTGCTTTTTCTTTTTCTTTCTATTTTTTTTCGCCTATATTTTTTTTTCTGCAAGCTTTGTTCTTTGCTGCTTTTTCTTGCTTCAAGAATCATTTTTATGATTTTTCAGATTATCAAATAACATGTCTCCTAGTCATCATTCTTTCAAGAGCCAACATATTTAACATTCTTAAACAACAACTTCAAAAGACATATGCACTGTTCAAGCATACATTCAGAAAACAAGAAGCATTGTCACCACATCAATATAATTAAGCTAAGTTCAAGGATAAATTCGAAACTCATGTACTTCTTGTTCTTTTGAATTAAAACATTTTTCATTTAAGAGAGGTGATGGATTCATAGGACATTTATAACTTTAAGACACAGTTACTAACTACTAATGATCATGTAATGAAGACACAAACACAGATAAGCACATAACATAGAAAACGAAAAACAGAAGAAATAAGAACAAGGAATGAATCCACCTTAGTGATGGTGGCGTTTCCTTCTTGAGGAACCAATGATGTCCTTGAGCTCTTCTATGTCTCTTCCTTGTCTTTGTTGCTCTTCTCTCATTGTTTTTAGATCTTCTCTGATTTCATGAAGGATGATGGAGTGCTCTTGATGTTCCACCCTTAGTTGCTTCCAATAATTGTGTGGAAGAAAATGTATCCCCTGAGGTATCTCAGGGATCTCTTGATTTGCAGTCAAATGTTCTACCACTGAGCTATAGACCCTTTGATGGAAGCTTTTTGTCTTCCCTTTCCTCTTTCTAGAGGTTTCTCTGGCCTTAGGTGCCATCAATGGTTATGGAAAAAACAAAAAAGCTATGCTTTTACCACACCAAACTTAGAATGTTGCTTGCCCTCGAGCAAAAGAAGAAAGAATAGAAGAAGAAGAAGAAGATATAGAGGAGATGGATGGGTGTGTGTATTCGGCCATATGGGTGGGATTGGGTGGGAGAGAGATGTTGAATTTTGAAGGTAGTGGGTGTATGGATGTGAGTGGTGAATGAAAAACAGAAGGGATGATCATGAATGGAAAGTGAGATGATGAGGTAGGTGGGGATCCTGTGGGGTCCACATATCCTGAGATGATCCTGTGGGGTCCACAGATCCTGAGGTGTCAAGGCATTTACATCCCTGCACCAAATTAGGCATGTAAAATGCCTTTGCACACAACTCTGGGCGTTCAGCGCCAGGTTGGTGGTCATTTTGGGCGTTCAACGCCCATTTGTGTGCCATTTCTGGCGTTGAACGCCAGAACCATGCCTGTTCTGGCGTTCAGCGCCCAGAAGCTGCCCATTTTGGGCGTTCAGCGCCAGAACCATGCTCTGTTCTGGCGCTGAACGCCAGACAGATGCTCCTCCAGGGTGTGATTTTTCTTCTACTGTTTTTTATTCCGTTTTCAATTTTTATATTTATTTTGTGACTCCACATGATCATGAACCTACAAAGACATATAACTAAGGAAAATATAGTTAGATAAATAAAAATTGGGTTGCCTCCCAACAAGCGCTTCTTTAATGTCAATAGCTTGATAGTGGGCTCTCATGGAGCCTCACAGATGTGCAGAGCTTTGTTGAGACTCTCCAACACCAAACTTAGAGTTTGATTGTGGGGGCTCTGGTTGACTCTGCTTTGAGAGAAGCTTTTCATGCTTCTTCTCCATGGTTGCAGAGAGAGATCCTTGAGTTGTAAACACAAGGTTGTCCTCATTCAATTGAAGGACTAGTTCTCCTCTGTCCACATCAATCACAACTCTTGCTGTGGCTAGGAAAGGTCTTCCTAGGATGATGGATTCATCCTCTTCCTTTCCAGTATCCAAGACTATGAAATCAGTAGGGATGTAAAGGCCCTCAACCTTTACTAACATGTCCTCTACCTGTCCATAAGCCTGTTTTCTTGAGCTGTCTGCCATCTCTAAGGAGCTTTTAGCAGCTTGCACCTCATAGATTCCCAGTTTCTCTATTACAGAGAGGGGCATGAGGTTTATTCCTGAACCAAGGTCACATAGAGCCTTAAAGATCATGGTGCCTATGGTACAGGGTATTATGAACTTTCCAGGATCCTGTCTCTTCTAAGGCAATGTCAGTTGATCCAGATCACTTAGTTCATTGATGAACAAGGGAGGTTCAACTTTCCAAGTATCAATGCCAACTAATTTGGCATTTAGCTTCATGATTGCACTAAGAAACTTGGCAGTTTGCTCTTCAGTGACATCCTCATTCTCTTCAGAAGAGGAATACTCATCAGAGCTCATGAAGGGCATAAGGAGGTTCAATGGAATCTCTATGGTCTCTAGATGAGTCTCAGATTCCTTTGGTTCCTCAGAGGGAAGCTCCTTATTGATCAATGGACGTCCCAGGAGGTCTTCCTCCTTGGGATTTACGTCCTCCTCTCCTTCTTTGGTTTCGGCCATGGTGCTTATGTCAATGGCCTTGCACTCTCCTTTTGGATTTTCTTCTGTATTGCTTGGGAGAGTACTAAGAGGGATTTCAATGATCCTTTTACTCAGCTAGCCCACTTGTGCTTCCAGATTTCTAATGGAAGACCTTGTTTCATTCATGAAACTCACAGTGGCCTTAGATAGATCAGAGACTAGATTTGCTAAGCTAGATGGATTCTGCTCAGAATTCTCTGTCTGTTGCTGAGTGGATTATGGAAAGGGTTTATTATTGTTAAACCTGTTTCTTCCACCATTATTAAAGCCTTGTTGAGGCTTTTGATCCTTCCATGAGAAATTTGGATGATTTCTCCATGATGAGTTATAGGTGTTTCAATAAGGTTCACCTAAGTAATTCACCTCTGCTATTGCAGGGTTCTCAGGATCATAAGCTTCTTCTTCAGAAGATGCCTCTTGAGTACTGTTGGATGCAGCTTGCATTCCATTCAGACTCTGAGAAATTATATTGACTTGCTGAGTCAATATTTTGTTCTGAGCCAATATGGCATTCAGAGTATCAATCTCAAGAACTCCCTTCTTCATAGGCGTCCAATTGTTCACAGGATTCCTTTCAGAAGTGTACATGAACTGATTATTTGCAACCATGTCAATGAGTTCTTGAGCTTCTGCAGGCGTTTTCTTTAGGTGAATGGATCCACCTGCAGAAGTGTCCAGTGACATCTTTGATAGCTCAGATAAACCATCATAGAATATATCCAGGATGGTCCATTCTGAAAGCATGTCAGAAGGACACTTTTTGGTCAATTGTTTGTATCTTTCCCAAGCTTCATAGAGGGATTCACCTTCTTTCTGTCAGAAGGTTTGAACATCCACTCTAAGCTTGCTCAGCTTTTGAGAAGGAAAGAACTTGGCTAAGAAAGCCTTGACCAGCTTATCCCAAGAGTTCAGGTTATCCTTAGGTTGAGAATCCAACCAGAGTCTAGCTCTGTCTCTTACAGCAAAAGGGAAAAGCATGAGCCTGTAGACTTCAGGATCTACTCCATTAGTCTTTACAGTATCACAGATCTGCAAGAATTCAGTTAAGAACTGAAAAGGATCTTCAGATGGAAGTCCATGAAACTTGCAGTTCTGCTGCATCAGAGAAACTAATTGAGGTTTCAGCTCAGAGTTGTTTGCTCCAATGGCAGGAATGGAGATGCTTCTTCCATGTAAATTGGAATTAGGTGCAGTAAAGTCACCAAGCATCTTCCTTACATTATTATTATTTTCGGCTGCCATCTCCTCTTCCTGTTCGAAAATTTCTGAAAGGTTATCTCTGGATTGTTGTATTTTAGCTTCTCTTAATTTTTTCTTCAGAGTCCTTTCAGGTTCTGGATCTGCTTTAACAAGAATGTTCTTGTCCTTGCTCCTGCTCATATGACAAAGAAGAGGGCACAGAAAAATAATAATAATAGAGATCCTCTTTTTTTTTTTTTTGAGTGAGGGAGAGATGTTAGTAGATGAATAAACAAATAGAAGGAGATGAGAGAGAAGAGAATTTTCGAAAATTATTTTTAAAAAAAAGAGTTAGTGATTTTCGAAAATAGTTTTTGAAAAAGGTTAGTAGTTTTCGAAAATTAAAATTAAAAATTAAAATAATTAATTAATAAAAAAGAAATTTTGAAAAAGGGGGGAGATATTTTCGAAAATTAGAGAGAGAGAGTTAGTTAGGTGGTTTTGAAAAAGATAAGAAACAAACAGAAAGTTAGTTAGTTAGTTGAAATAAATTTTGAAAAGATAAGAAGTTAGGAAGTTAGAAAAGATATTTTGAAATCATATTTTTGAAAAAGATAAGATAAGAAGATATTTTTGAAAAGATATGATAGGAATTAGTTTTGAAAAAGATTTGATTTTTAAAATCACAATTAATGACTTGATTCACAAGAAATCACAAGATATGATTCTAGAACTTAAAGTTTGAATCTTTCTTAACAAGCAAGTAACAAACTTGAAATTTTTGAATCAAAACATTAATTGTTATTGTTATTTTCGAAAATTTGATATAAAAATAAGAAAAAGATTTTTGAAAAATATTTTTGGAATTTTCGAAAATAACTAAGAATTTTGAAAAAGATGTGATTTTTGAAAAAGATTTTTGAAAAAGATAAGATTTTCAAATTGAAAATTTGATTTGACTCATAAGAAACAACTTGATTTTAAAAATTTTGAAAAAGTCAATCCAAATTTTCGAATTTGATGAGAGAAAAAGGGAAAGATATTTTTTTTATTTTTGAATTTTTATGATGAGAGAGAAAAACAAGAAAAATGATGCAATGCATGAGAGTTATGGATCAAAACTATGAATGTATGCAAGAATGCTATGAATGTCAAGATGAACACCAAGAACACCGTGAATATCATGATAAACATCAAGAACATATTTTTGAAAAATTTTATATGCAAAGAAAACATGCAAGACACCAAACTTAGAAATCTTTCATGTTTAGACTCTAATAAATAAAAAATGCACATGTAAAACAAGAAAAGACACAAAACAAGAAAACATCAAGATCAAACAAGAAGACTGACCAAGAACAACTTGAAGATCATGAAGAACACTATGAATGCATGAAATTTTCGAAAAAATGCAAGATGCACATGCAATTGACACCAAACTTATAACATGACTCAAGACTCAACCAAGAAACACAAAATATTTTTGATTTTTATGATTTTCTAATTTTTTTGGATTTTTATTTTATATTTTTCGAAAATCATTTTAGAAAAAAAAGAAAAATAAGGATTCCAAAATTTTTAATATGAATTCCAGGAATCTTATGCTCTAAAGCTCCAATCAAAGGGTCATGCATGGCTTAATAGCCAGCCAAGCTTTAGTATGCCATTACATGCATCAGCTAATTTGCTAAGAAAGACAAGGAAGCTCTTCTCTTGAGTCCAAAAGAATTAAGACATGGCTTTACAGCCAGCCAGGCTTCAACATGCTTCATGAAACTCTAGAATTCATTCTTAAAAATTCTGAAGAAAAATATATTTTTGAAAACAAATTTTATTTTAAATTTTTTTTTTCGAAAACAGGTGAGAAATTTTTGAAAGATTTTTGAAAAATTTTTGAAAATAAAACAAAAAGAAAATTACCTAATCTGAGCAACAAGATGAACCGTTAGTTGTCCAAATTCAAACAATCCCCGGCAACGGCGCCAAAAACTTGGTGCACGAAATTGTGATGTCCAGGCTCAAACAATCCCTGGCAACGTGAGCAACTTGGTACGCGTAATCGTGATTACACTTTGTAAAATTCATGGCTCTTTCTTTCCCTGGCAATGGCGCCAAGAACATGGTGCCAATACCATGGTTCACAACTTCGATACAACTAACCAGCAAGTGCACTGGGTTGTCCAAGTAATACCTTACGTGAGTAAGGGTCGAATCCCACGGAGATTGTTGGTATGAAGCAAGCTATGGTCACCTTGCAAATCTAAGTTAGGCAGATATAAATTGATAATGGTGTTTTCGAATAATAAATAATAGAATAGGGATAGAGGTACTTATGTAAATCATTGGTAGGAATTTCAGATAAGCGAATGGAGATACTTTTCATTCCTCTGAACCTCTGCTTTCCTGCTATCTTCATCCAATCAGTCTTACTCCTTTCCATGGCTGGCTTTATGTGATACATCACCACTGTCAATGGCTACTTTCGGTCATCTCTCGGGAAAATGATCCAATGCCCTGTCACGGCACGGCTAATCGTCTGGAGGCATCACCCTTGCCAATGGCTTCATCTTATCCTCTCAGTGAATAATATGCTCACGCACCCTGTCACGGCACGGCTATTCATCTGTCGATTCTCGATCATGCTGGAATAGGATTTACTATCCTTTTGCGTCTGTCACTAACGCCCTGCAATCGCGAGTTTGGAGCTCGTCACAGTCATTCATTCATTGAATCCTACTCGGAATACCACAGACAAGGTTTAGACTTTTCGGATTCTCTTGAATGCCGCCATCATTCTAGCTTACGCCACGAAGATTCTGGTTAGGAGATCTAAGAGATATTCATTCTAGCTTATTTCATGTAGAACGGAGGTGTTTGTCAGGCACGTGTTCATAGGGGAGAATGGTGATGAGCGTCACACATAATCATCACCTTCATCACGTTCTTGGGTGCGAATGGATATCTTAGAAGCGAAATAAGATGAATTGAATAGAAAACAGTAGTACTTTGCATTAATCTTTGAGGAACAGCAAAGCTCCACACCTTAATCTATGGAGTGTAGAAACTCTACCATTAAAATTACATAAGTGAAAGGTCCAGGCATGGCCGAGATGGCCAGCCCCCTAAAACGTGATCACAGGATCAAAATACAATCAAGGATGTCTAATACAATAGTAAAGGGTCCTATTTATAATAAACTAGCTACTAGGGTTTACATGAGTAAGTAATTGATGCATAAATCCACTTCCGGGGCCCACTTGGTATGTGCTTGGGCTGAGCTTGAGTGTTGCACGTGTAGAGGTCCTTCTTGGAGTTGAACGCCAGCTTTAGTGTGTATGGGAAAGTGTGAAAGTAAGTGGGGTAGGTGAAGATGCTATGAGATCCACTAGTCCTGAGAGGTTAGGGAATTCAGATTCTCTGCCCTCTGCACTGGTGTTTGAATGCCCAGGGTATGCTCCCTGGCTATCGTTCAACGCCAGCAATGCTGCCCATTTGGGGCGTTGGACGCCCAGCTAGTACTCCCTGACTAGCGTTCAACACTAGTAACGCTCTATCTAGAGTGTTCTGTTTTCTCTGCTGAATAATTTTGTCTCTATTCTGACCGATGCACATGATCATGAACCTAAAAAAAACTTAAGAAAAAACAAAATGAAAGAAAATAAAATAAAATAATTAATAATGGTTGGGATGCCTCCCAACAAGCGCTTCTTTAACATCACTAGCTTGACGGTTAGCTCCTTACGGAGGCGAGTATGGGCTCAGAATTTTGCCCCTTACAGTGAACTTTCTTCTTGTCTTCTCATGAATGAGCTCCACATGCTCTAGAGACAGGACATGACTCACTGTATGTGCTATGACTGGTTTCTTAGTGAAGACAACTCATGCTAGGTGAGAGGCCTTCTGTTGGGACTTTTTTGTCCTTCCAGCCTCTAGGTACTTTCTTTCTAGTACCTTTATGCTTAGAGCTTGTTAATGGCTGCCCAACAGTAAACTTAGAATTGATGTTTTGGGGCTTTGCAAAGCTCTGCACAGAAAGAGAGGGTTGGAACACTAGATGTTGCACAGTTATCTCTCTATTTTTAGAGGGAGAGTTGGGGTGAGGCATCTTGAAAAAGATGTGATCCTTCCCTAGTTGTAGAGTCAGTTCTCCCTTAGCCACATTAATGATAGCATTGGCAGTGGCTAGGAAAGGTCTTCCAAGGATGACAGAGTCATCCTCATCCTCTCCAATATCCAAGACTATGAAGTTTGCAGGGATGTAGTGGTCTTCAACCTTTATCAAGACATCCTCTACTAAGCCATATGGCTTCTTCATTGTCTTGTCTGCCATCTCTAATGAGATGTTTGCCGCTTGTACCTGAAGGATTTCCAGCTTCTCCATTACAGAGAGTGGAATGAGGTTGATGCTTGACCCTAGGTCACACAGAGCCTTCTCAAAGGTCATGGTGCCTATGGTGCAAGGAATCAGGAAGCGTCCAGGATCTGGAAGCTGTTGAGGTAGCTCCTGCTGAACCAAAGCATTGAGTTCTTTGGAAAGCAATGGAGGTTCTTCCTCCAGAGGCTTTGTACAAAATAACTTGGCATTCAGCTTCATAAGAGCTCCTAGGTACCAAGCAACTTGCTCTTCCCTAGTGTCTTCATCCTCAACAGAGGATGAGTGTTCATCAGAACTCATGCATTACAGAAGTGCATGCAAAGGAACCTCTATGTTCTCTATATGAGCCTTGGCTTCCTTTAGTTCTTGGATAGGGATTTCTGGAATGGGTATTGAGCACTTAGAGGGTGTGCCTTCACTGGCATTCAACGCCAGCTCTGATAGCTCTTTGGGTGTTGAACGCCCATGCTGTGCACCTTCATTGGCGTTAAACACCAGTTCCCTTATCATTTTGGGTGTTGAACGCCCAGCAGAGGTATCCTGGCTGGTGTTTAACGCCAGCTTCCCTGTCTGGTTGGGCGTTGAATGCCCAGTAAGGGGTTCCTCACTAGCGTTCAATGCCAGCTTTGCTGTCTATTTGGGCATTGAACGCCCAGTGAGGGATTCCTCACTGGCATTCAGCTCCAGCTTTGCTGTCTGTTTGGGCGTTGAACGCCCAGCCAGTGTTCTCTGGCTGGCGTTCAATGCCAGCTCTGCTGCCAGGATGGGCGTTGAACGCCTAGTGAGGGCTTCCTCACTAGCATTCAGTGCTAGGCTCTCAGCTATTGTGGGCTTTGAACACCCAGTGAGATCTTCCTTACTAGTGTTCAATGCCTTCCCAGTCTCTCCAGATTCAGCCTCAACCTCAGTAGTGATGGCCTTGCACTCTTCTCTTGGGTTCACTTCAGTGTTACTAGAAAGAGTGTCAGGAGGAGTCTCAGGGATCCTCTTGCTCAGTTGACCAACTTGTACCTCTAAATTTCTAATGTAGGACCTTGTTTCATTCATGAAACTCTGAGTGGTCTTAGAGAGGTTGGAGACCAGAGTGACTAAGTGAGAAAGGCTCTGCTTAGGGGTCTCCATATTCCCTTGAGAAGATGGGAATTGTGGTCTGTTGTTGAACCTATTCTAGTTCCTTCGACCTTGATTATTGTTGAAGCCTTGCTGAGGCTTCTATTGATCTTTCCATGAAAGGTTAGGATGATTCCTCTATGAAGGATTGTAGGTATTTTCATAGGATTCTCCCATGTAATTCACCTCTTCCATAGTGGGTTGACCAGGATCATAAGCATCTACATTAGGAGATACTTCTTGGGTATTGCTTGTTGTAGTTTGCATTCCAGTCAAATGCTGAGAGATCATATTGACCTGCTGGGTCAAGATCTTGTTTTGAGCCAATATGGAATTCAAATTATCAACATCAAGAACTCCTTTATTCTGAGGGATCCCATGGTTTACAAGAATCCTCATTAGAAATGTACATGAATTGGTTATTTGCAACCATCTCAATGAGTTCTCTTGCTTCTGCAGGTGTTTTCTTCAAGTGGAGTGATCCACTTGCTGAGCTGTCCAATGAAATTTTGGACATCTCAGAGAGACAATCATAGAACACGCCTATGATAGACCATTCTGAGAGCATGTTAGGAGGACATCTCTTGATCAATTGCTTGTATCTTTCCCAAGCTTCATAGAGGGATACACCTTCTCTTTGTCTGAAGGTTTGAATTTTCACTCTGATTTTGCTCATCCTTTGAGGAGGAAAGAATTTAGCCAGGAAAGCGTTAATCAGCTTTTCCCAAGAGTCTAGGTTCTCTTTTGGTTGAGAATCCAACCATATCTTTGCTCTATCACTTACAGCAAAGGGAAAGAACATAAGTTTATAGACCTCAGGACTCACTCCATTGGTCTTGATTGTGTCACAGATTAGCAAGAATTCAGCTAAGAACTGATGTGGATCTTGCATTAGAAGTCCATGGAACTTGCAATTCTGTTGCAGAAGAGAGACTAACTGAGGCTTAAGCTCAAAATTGTTTGCTCCAATGGCAGGTACAGAGATACTTCTGCCATATAAGTCAGAGGTAGGCCTGGTGAAGTCACCAAGAACCTTTCTTGCCTTTTCTTGAGGTTCGGCCATGTCTTCAACTTCTTGTTCAAAATTTTCTAAAAGGTTTCTTCCGGAGCGTTGTGCTTTGATTTGTTGTAAGCTCCTCCTTAAAGTCCTTTCAGGTTCAGGATCAAGATTCAAGAGAGGTTCTTTATCCCTGTTCCTGGTCATATACAAGAAAAGAAAACAAGAGAGAAAGAAAGAAATAAAGGAAGCTTCTGTGTCTGATTTGAGTATCGAAGGCTCCCAGTGAGATGTGAAGAAAGAAGAGGAAGATAGAAAAGTGAAGATGGAAGAAGAGAGAGGAGTATAATTCGAATAAATAGAAGTAAATAGGAGAATAATTAGAAATAGAAAAGATAAATAAGAATTAAAATACTTTTATTTTTGTTTTATTTATTTATTATTTTCAAAAATTAGGTTAATTAATTAAAAGGATTTGAAAGTTAGTTAATGAATTTTCGAAAATAGAAGAGAGAGATAAGATAGAGATATGAAAAGAAGTTAAGAAAGATATGATCTAAATTAAAAAGATTTGAAAAAACTTCGTTTTAAAATTTAAAAGAACAAAAAATAAGATAGAAAAGATAAGATAAGTTAGATAAGAAAGATAAGATAAGGAAGTTAAGAAAAGATAAGTTTTAAAATTAAAAAGATTTGAATTTAAAATTTTGAATTTTGAAAATTAAATTTTAAATTTTGAAATTGAATTTTAAATTTTGAGATTTGAAATAATATAAGATAAGATTTTGAAAAAGATATGATTTTTGAAAAAGATATGATTTTTAAAAGATTTGATTTTTAAAATTTAAAATTAAGATAAGATAAGATAAAAATTTTGAAATTAAAATTTGAATTTTTATTGTTAATTTTCGAAAATTAATTAAAAGATAAGATAGAAAATATATATTTTTTTATTTTTGAATTTAATGAAGAAAGAGAAAAACAAGTAAAAGACACCAAACTTAAAATTTTTAGATCTAATGATTCTTAGTGTGCGAAAATTTGAAGGAAAAACACAAGGGGACACCAAACTTAAAAATTTTAGGATCAAAATAAAAAGAAAAATAAGAACACTTTGAAGATTAGGAAGAACACAAAGAACAAAATTCAAAGAATTTAAAGAACACAAGAACATGCAAATGACCCAAAATTTAAAATTTTTGAAAATCAAACACAAAATTTTCGAAAATTTAAAGAAAACACACAAGAAGACACCAAACTTAAAGATTGACTTAAGATTTAAACAAAAGAAACTATTTTTAAAAATTTTTAGAAAGAAAGACTCAAAGAATTGGAAAAACTCAACAAAAACACAAATACAAGACTCAAACAAAGAAAAGAAAAATATTTTTGAAAAAGGTTTTTAATTTTTTCGGAAAAAAAAGAAAAATAAAACAAAATAAAAGACTCTAACAAAATTAAAGATAATACTTGATCTAGGGAACAAGATAATTCGTCAGTTGTCCAAACTCGAACAATCCCCGGCAACGGCGCTAAAAACTTGTGCACGAATCCCCACACTTCGTACAACTGTACCAACAAGTGCACTGGGTTGTCCAAGTAATACCTGAGCGAGTCAGGGTTGATCCCACGAGGATTGTGGTTCGAAACAAGCTATGGTTATCTTGCAGGTCTTAGTCAGGCGGATAGAAGAGTTGTTGGATTTGTGAGATCTGAACTAGGTTGATATGTTTATAATGATAATCTTAAAACGTAGATGGTTAAGGCTTGGAGTTGCTTTGTCCTTCTGGATTAACTCTGGTCCTACTGTCTTCTTCAATTGTGAATGATTTTTTCTATGGCAGGCTGTATGTGATTGATGCTGGTTTAAGCAGCCGCCAATACTCCTCCATATCTGAACCCCGGGGTTAGTGTGGATCAATTCTGATTGAGGGTGAAGCTCCTGCAGTCCACTCTCCTTAGTGATCCTACTCAAAATGCCACAGACAAGGTCAAATCTTTCGGATCAGAGAATGTTGCGCTTTTGAGTTCTAGCCTCTACTACAGAGACCCTAATCTCCCCGTAAATCGGCTGAACTGGTGTCTCAAGAAGTCCCCAACGAAGTCATGGATCAGTCGTTTGAGAGATGTATAATCAACCTGGCGGTTCAATGCTTTCCACTGAGGTATTCACACGAACCCAAGTAGACACGGCTGGTTGTCAGGCACGCGATCCTAGTATGATGAACGGAGTTGGTTGTCACAGACCATCCCATTCACCATGTTGAAGAACAAATATACATCTTAGAATTAAATCAAACACGGATTGAAGAGAAACAGTAATACTTTTATTAATTTTTAGAACTCAGCAGGGCTCCTCCACTCAACCTAGGAGGTTTAGAAACTCATACTGATAGAAAATACAATGATGAATGAAAATATGGTGTAAGTGGCTGAAGATACTCAACAAAGAGTGATCATCTACTTTAAATTCTAAACTAATGACTAGTAAGGGTAAAACAGTTTTTTAGTGCTAAAATCCATTTCTGAGGCCCACTTAGTGAGTGTTTGGATTGAGATTTGATGAGATCCACATGCTACGAGGCCTCTAGGGTGTTGAACGCTGGCTAAGGGGTCCTCTATGGGCGTTTGGACGTTGGTTTCTTCTCCTTGGGCGCTGGACGCCTGGAAGGGGGTAGGGATGTCAATGGGGCGGGGCGGGGGCGGGGGATGCCTCCCTGCTCCCCGTCCCCGCCCTCAGATTTTGTCCCCGTCCCCGCCCCGATCCCCACCGTGGGGAGATAATTGCCCCCATCCCCATTCCCCGCGTTCCCCGTGTTCCCCGCGGGTCCCCATTCCCCATCTCTTTATATTGAATATTTATATGAAAATTATAATAAAAAATTAAAAAAAATATTAAAAAAAACGACAAAACATTATTACAACACACAAACATATATATCTTATCCAAGATTACAACTTACAAATCAAGAAATATAAAATAAGAAATCATAATCCATAAAACGAAATTTTAAAATACAACTTTCATTCTTAAAAAAAGCCATAAAATAAAGTCTTCAACTTCCAACAAACAACTCCATGTTCTCTGTTAAAATACAACACAAATATGAATATGTTAACATACATCATAAACAAGAATATCATATATTTAATATGAATTTGACATAATAAAAAAATAATTACCTAAACTCCTAAATCCCCATATCCATCACATAGTCCCAAGGAATTGGAATTTTTGACCCTGATTTATCTATATTATATCAACCAACAATTTACAAGAGTTAAATTTAACATGAAATTGAACTTTAATACGAAATAAAATTTGAGTTATTAGTACTTTTACCTGAAGAGTGTATCCAGTGCTGAGTGCAAATTAACGCCTCAACAAGTTCACAATCCAATTTATTGCGATGTGGATGTATAACTCGACCACCGGTGCTAAAAGCAGACTCTGAGGCAACAGTAGAAATAGGAATGGCTAAAAAATCTCTTGCAATCTTTTGTAAAGTTGGATATTTCACTCCAATATTTTTCCAATAGCCCAAAATGTCAAAATTTTCCAAATTTGTTTTATCTACCATAACACTCTCTTCCAAATAGAAATCCAACTCAGTTTTCGCGGCGCAATCTTCAGATGTATCTTCCACAAATTGCAAGTAGATAGAGTTAAATTTTCTCTTTGAAGATCCTTCATCATGTCCAACATCCAAAGTAGAAGCTGAATTATCATCATTTGTTGCTCTTCTTTTAACCCTAGCCTTAAGTTGATATTCACATACTAATTCTTCCATCATTTTCTTCACCTTGCTCAGATGATTCTCACTTTGAGATCCATATATTTTAGGAAAAAAAAATTTCAATAACTTCATCTTATACCTAGGGTCTAAGATAGCTCCCACAGCCATGACTTCATTAATTTGATCCCAATACTTTTCAAACTTACTAATCATATTTGTTGCCATTCTATGAACTATCTCATTTGAACTACACAACCACTCATTCAATGTCAATCTCATTTCACACACCTTGGGAAAGTACAAATTTGTCGTTGGATATAAAGTGCCAGAGAATAATTCAGTCACACTATAAAAGACTTCTAATTTATCAACAAGTTCATTTGCCATTTCCCACTCATCATCAGATGGTACAACTTTATACAGAGATTCACGGTGTCTTAAACGCTCAAAAACTTCTCTATATGGCAAAGCAGAAGCAAGCATTAGATAAGTTGAATTCCATCTAGTTCTACAATCAAGTGCAAGCTTTCTCCTATAATTAATATTCAATTGCCTACAAGTCTCTACAAATTTTTCTTCCCTCTTCTGTGTTGCAACCCAAAAAGAAACACTATCTCTGATTTTTTCAATAGAACCATATATTGCATTCATGCCATCTTTCACAATCAGATTAACAATGTGAGCACAACAACGCATGTGAAAAAATTCCCCTCTCTTAACAAAGTTAGATGGTGAAATCTTATCAAGCAGAAGATGAATCATGGCATCATTTGTACTACAATTATCAACCGTTAAAGTTGATAATTTTCTATCTATGTTCCAATCATACAAGGAATTCACCAAAGCATCACTAAGAACTTCAGCAGTATGAGGTGCAGGCACATATGCAAACCTAGAATAATGTAAATATAATAAACAATCATGACTTTAAAAAATTAAATATTTAAAAGATGCTAAAAGCATAAATAATACCTTATAATTCGACATTGCAAGTTCCAATCATCATCAATAAAGTGAGCCGTAATCGCCATATAGCCTTTGTTTTGACAATCAGCACTCCACATGTCAGTAGTTATAGCAATGCGGCTTGAATTTTTTCCCAACAATTTTAGAAGCTTTGCCTTTTCAGCTTCATACATCTTCTCAACATCATTTCTCAATGTATTTCTTGTATAAAATTTGAACAAGGGTTGAGTCTCAGCCATAAACTCATGAAAACCCACTTGCTCAACAAATGACATAGGGTGTTCATCCCTAATAACCCATTTTGTGAGTGCTCGTCGTGCTGCCTCTTGACTAAATGTGAAGTTTCCAACCAAAAGTGAATCCGTCGGCCTTCCCGTTCCTGTAGAACCTGATGATTGTTGCACTGTTTTTAATATTGACTGCTTTGGTCCCCTAACAGTACGAATCGGGCAAATTCTAATGTGATCATGCAAGTGCTTAGTTCCTTGCTTCGTGTCACCTCCAATCTTTCTTTCGCAATATTTACATATTGCCTTCCACTTTCCATCTATTCTCTCCCTCCTAAAATGTTTCCAAGCCTCAGAAGTTAATCCTTTTTTGTTAGGACTGTTTTGCACTTCTTGGCTAACTTCTTGTCCTCCCTCTTGTGTTTCTTCTTGTCCTTCCTCTTGTGTTCCTTGAATATGTGCTTCAATTGCTTGACCCTCATCATCTTGAGTTGGTTCTATCTCATTATTATTTTCAATAGGAGTTGAGCTAAAGCTATCCATCCTATACAATAATTTTTTATACAGAAATACTAAATTAAAAATGAATACATAAACAATAAATTAAAACAAGCCAAAAAAAATTAAACCCAGCAGCTCAAAATCAACTCAGAATTATTAATAAATTAAATTATAAAATTAGAAATAAATTAACAAGAAACAAAGATATATAAAAAACAGAAATAACAAAAGAACAATTGAAGAAGACAAGACTCAAGTTAAATGACTAGAAAATCAAAACTAACAAAACAGTATCAAATTAAAAATTTATACATAATAATAATTTGTACAACATAGCTAAAGACTGATAGATAGAATCTAATAAGAAAACTGATGAAATAATAACTAAACAGGTGGCATAGTCAAAATAAATTAACAAAATCATTAACTGGTCAAGAATTCTAGTGTTTTGGTAAATAGATAATTTAGAGTTTAGAACTTTTAATTACCTTTTTATACAAATAAGGAATCAATTCATAAAAAGTTCTTCAATAGTATAATAATACCTTGCTTCTAATTATGTCACAGCTTGTTGGGAAGTTTCTGTGTTAGTAGGGGAGAAAGGAATTCTATATGTATATATGGAGCTCCTTAATTAAACAAGGGGAGAAAGGAATTCTATATGTATATATGTCACATGCAGTAACAGCATACTAGGCAAACCACCACACAAGTGGCAGCCCTCAAACAAAGCAAACACAAACCAAAAAGTACCAAAGCAAGAAAGATACAATAAACAGGCAAGCCAAGCCAAATTCAGACAAAAACGAAAGCCAAAAAAAGGAATAACACCAACACAAGGGGATCACCAGGGTGTAGGCACACAATTCATCAACCAAGAGGTGCCAAAGGTAAAGTCAGATTGCTTATTTTACATCCCTTAAGTAATTAATATTCTAAGGATCTCACTTGATATTTTTTGTTTTTTATCATCTCATTTTAGCAAGCTAATCTTTTAACCATTTCCAACTTCAGCTAATATCCAAATGCCAAGATAGCTTAATTTGGAGGAACCACTAGGAACAATATATTCCAATTTCAGAATTACAAGAAAAAAAAACCTATAGAAAAAATAATTAAAGACAAAACGCCCAAAAAAAAAAGATCTGTGCTTTAACTTGGATTAAAACAAAATTTCAAATTACTAATTACATCACTCTCAAGGATTGAAACCTGTGTATTACTTTCTTCCAACCACATGCAATCAATCACATTTTGCACTGCAAGGGGAGTTTTCTCAAATCCGTGTACACACATATTAAAGTCAGAAATTACAGCACAACAAACAGAGAACCTGAAACTTGAGGCCTGAAACACACTTAATTCATGTATCACCGTTTTGAGTTATAATTAACATATAAATGGTGCAGCAAATCAGAATTTTTCATTCTACAAAATATAAATTATTAATACAGAATAGCATAGCATAAATTCATCAACAGGCAACAGCTACTAAAATCAGAATTCAGAATTAATGGAATATAAAAAAATTAAAGTATGAAAAAAATGAAAAAACAGCCACCAATTATCAGAAATTCATAGAACAAAACATCCATTAATAAAAACAACAGCCACCAACTTCAAAAAATCAAAATCACCATCAAATTCATGAAAAAAGCAAAAACCTAAACTGAAATCCCAAAATAAAAGAAAAGGAGAGAGTAGTGAATCTTACCAGGGATAAGAGAGAAATGGCTGAAGATGTCAGAAACGCTGGTGACGAGAAGAGCGGCGAACGACGGGAAGAGAGCAAACGGAACAGGGCGCACGAGGCAGTGCGGTGATGATGCAGTCTGGGTCGGCTGAAACGGACAGTGACGAGGCCGTGACGATGGTGGTCGGAGGTTGCTGGCTGGGAGCCTGGGACGACGGAGAGAATGCAGAGACGAAGAAGAGTTAGGGCTGGGAACTCGAAGGTAGGAGGTTGCGGCGCTCTCTGTTTGAAGTGGGAATTGGGAACTGAGAAGAGGAGTAAGGGATTTAGGGTTAACTTTTCTATATATATATGCAAAGTGAAATTACTTAAAAACCAAAATAAAAATTAAATTCATAAGGATATTTAAGTAATTTAATATATTCGGGGATTGTGGGGAATACGGGGACGGGGACGGGGATCCCCGCTCGGGTCCCCGCATTTGCTTCGGGGGAATTTTGTCCCCCATCCCCGTCCCCGCAGGGAAAATTCCCCGTCATCGGGGCCCCATTCGGGGCGGTCCCCGCGGGGATCCCCGCTTCCTGGGGATTTTTGACACCCCTAGAAGGGGGCAGGAGCCTGGCATTGGACGCCAGTTTTGGGCTTTCTATTCTAAAGCAAAGTATAAACTATTATACATTTCCGGAAAGCTCTAGAAGTCAGCTTTCCATAACCATTAAGAAAGCTCAATTTGGACTTCTGTAGTTCCAGAAAAGCTCTTCCGAGTGCAAGGAGTTCATATCCGAACAGCATCTACACTGCTTTCTCTGTCTCTGAATCAGGCTTTTGCTCCAGCTCCTTGATGAGCGGATAATTTATACCCTTTTTGGCATTGTTTTTACATAGTTTTTAGTATGGTTTAGTTACTTTTTATTATATTTTTATTAGTCTTTATGCAAAAATCACATTTTTGGACTTTACTATGAGTTTGTGTATTTTTCTGTGATTTCAGGTATTTTCTGGCTGAAATTTGAGGGACCTGAGCAAAAATCTGATTCAGAGGCTGAAAAAGGACTGCAGATGCTGTTGGATTATGACCCTCCTGCACTCGAAGTGGATTTTCTGGAGCTACAGAAGCCTAATTGGCGCGCTCTCAATTGCGTTGGAAAGTAGACATCCTGGGCTTTCCAGCAATATGTAATAGTTTATACTTTTCTCGAGATTTGATGGCCCAAACTGGCGTCCAAAGCCAGCCTAAAACTTCCTGGCGTAAAACTCCCAAACTGGCACCAGAATTGGAGTTAAACGCCCAAACTGGGACCCAAGCTGGCGTTTAACTCCAAGGAACAGCCTATGCACGTGAAAGCTTCAATGCTCAGCCCAAGCACACACCAAGTGGGCCCCGAAAGTGGATTTTTACACTATCTGCACTTAGTTACTCATTTTCTGTAAACCTAAGTTACTAGTTTAGTATAAATAACACTTTTTGCCATTGTATTCATATCTCTGGACGTTTAATCCTTAGACCTTTGGAATGGAGGCTGGCCTCACAGCCATGCCTAGACCTATTTTCACTTATGTATTTTCTACGGTGGAGTTTCTAAACTCCATAGATTAAGGTGTGGAGCTCTGCTGTTCTTCATGAATTAATGCAATTACTACTATTTTCTATTCAATCACGCTTGATTCTATTCTAAGATACTCACTCATACTTCAATCTAGAGAATGATATGATCCGTGACACTCATCATTATTCTCAATTCTATGAACGCGTGCCTGACAACCACTTTCGTTCTATCTGAGCTCAACGTAGTCATTGGGCGACAGCTTGAGTGCGTATCTCTTGGATATCTAATACACGAACCGAGTCCGTAAGATTAGTATCTTCATGGTAGAGGCTAGAACCAATTGGCAGCCATTCCTGAGATCCGGAAAGTCTAAACCTTGTCTGTGGTATTCTGAGTAGGATCTGGGAAGGGATGATTGTGATGAGCTTCAAACTTGCGAATGTTGGGCGCAGTGACATTGTGCAAAAGGACAAGGGTCTTATTCCGACGCTAGCGGGAACCGACAGATGATTAGCCGTGCGGTAGCTGTACTTGGCATTTTTCATCCGAGACGAGAAATTCGACAGTTGATTAGCCGTGCAGATATCGTACCTGTTATTTTTCATCCGAGAGGATCAGACAGCTTGCCATGGAAGGGAGCACGCATGATTGGAAAAAGGCAATAGGAAAGCAGAGGTTCAGAAGCAACAAAGAATCTCCAAACGCTTATCTGAAATTCCCACCAATGAATCACATAAGTATCTTTATTTTATTTTATGTTTTATTTGTCTTTTAATTATCAAAACCCCATAACCATTTGAATCTGCCTGACTGAGATTTACAAGATGACCATAGCTTGCTTCAAGCTGACAATCTCCGTGGGATCGACCCTTACTCACGTAAGGTATTACTTGGATGACCCAGTGCACTTGTTGGTTAGTTGTGTGGAGTTGTGAAAAGTGTGAATCACAATTTCCCCACACCACTCCTCAATTTCAGCCAAAAAATACCTGAAATTGCATAAAAACATAAAAACTCATAGTAGAATCTAAAAATGTGAATTTAACACTAAAACCTATGAAAACTTAATAAAAACTAGAAAGAACATACTAAAAACCACATGAAAATGATGGCGAAAAGCATATAAAATATCCGCTCATTAACGCTGTTGTGGATTTTGAGCATTTTTTACTCCATTCACACCCCCGAGTTGAATCGAAGGAACAAAGCTACTCATTGGTAAAGTATAGCCAGGGGGAAGGCCATAAGGAGGCCAGCCAACAGTTACTTGGGGCGGAATTGGTGGTGGATTACCACGTGGATGAGTATTACGCCCGTTATTTCCAGCCTGCACATTTGTAATCGCTACACTTTCACTGATAACCACTCCTTCCAAATGTGAAGTAACGTCCAAAGGTTGTACAACTATTTGTGCACTATCATTAGTGGATGAACCACCATTCACATTTGACACTTCATCAGCCACGTGAATAACCCTTCCACTTAATTGCATACACCAAGTGACACCAAAATCATTTGACACACTTCAATTTAAAAACTGTCCCACTGGGTGTGCCAATTTGTTTTGTCGATTTTCAGTAAATTGATAGTGGTTCGATTCTAATGGTCTAGGAGCAAAACCTACTCCTCTTTTTTGCGAGTACCAGTTTTCTAGAAGTGCATCAAAGTTCCTCAAATTAGACAAGAATTAAAAAAAAAAAGACTGAAGGAATGAAAGATAAAGATTTTGAAAATAAAATTGACTAAAATCAAAATAATTTGCATCAAACTTAAATAAAGTGGTAAATTGCCTTCGATTGAATCAAAGGTCTTTTTGACATGGAAATTAAAGATGCAGAAATGTAAATTTGGTGAAGAAATTAAATGGTATTCGAAAGATAAATTTGTAAGAAAAGTAAATCTTGCAAAAAATGTAAATAGAGAGTAAAAATAAGTGGAACGAACCCTATAGAAAATTAACTCGAAGCAGACTCAGAAAGTCTCTGGGATGTGAGTGTGCGTGAGTAATTTCTGAAGCAAAATTCCAACCCTTTTGACTTCGAGCCTTCTAGTATTTATAGCCATTTCCCTAACTGATCAATTTGAAATGAACATCCCACGTGTGTGAAAATGCAAGTAACCGTTCCCGCTCCTTTTCCTGATCATGTAACGGCTGTAGAATAACCTCCTATTTCAAAAATCTTCGATTCTTTTGCTCAAATAACTCCTCGATTTGATAAGTTAATCGAGCTCTCACTCAACATTCCTAAATATGTCTCTTTCGACACTAACTTCTCTTCCGAAAGCTCACTTAACAGTTTGAATAACCTTCTCCTTCGAATTTATTTATTTTTGACTAACAGTACCAAACGACTCATTTTGTTCGATATGAAAATTTCTTCTGAGTTGTTCTTTGTTACAGAGATTGAGTGTGTTAGACACATATGTAGCGGTTAGATTTTAAATTTAACGTAGAAGTAATCAGATCGTCTAATTTTTTTATTGATAAAAATAGAGACACAAATCGGATAGTCCGATTTCTGTGTTACGGAAATTTTGAATTTGGCATGGGAGTAATCGGACCGTCCGATTACAAGCAAATTTTTTTTAAATCATTGATCTAGTAAATCGGACCATCCGATTCTCTTTAAAAAATAATTTAAATTGGTGAATTGAAATTGGACCAACCGATTTCTTTACTATATATATATTCAGCCCGTTATCTAGTTGTTGAGATCTCTCTTCTTCTTCTTTTTCATTGAGTCTTCTTTCCTCAGCCTCCGAGAGTTTTCTCCTCTTGTGGCTGGGTTGTCATCCTGTTTCAAAATACAGCTTTAGAATTCATTTTGAGGTGCGGGAAAAAATGGATGATAGAGTTATATTGAAAGTGTATTATTTTGGTCAAATTTTATTACAAACATCTGAAGGAGTGAAATTTGTATGTGAGAATTCGTTAGATATTGTTATTCCATTCACAATCTCATTTGAAGAGCTAAAATGTGTGATTTCTGAGAAGATAGATTCTCAAATGTCACGGTCCTATATCGGTATTTGGCGGATTCGTTCAATTTCAAACCAAATGTGTAACTGATGAAGTGAGAATGCAAGAGATGTTTTTAATGTATATTGAAATTCACTCCCAGATGTCATTCATTGAGTTGTATATTGAGTTCGAATAATCTGAAGCTGATCAAAATATTGAACGGAAAGATTATAATAGTGACCGTGAGGAAGAGTTTGAAAGCAACTACGAAGTCGTTGGTCCAGATGGAGACGAAGATCAAGCTGATGGCACCATGGAGGTAGATGTAACAGAAGTGGCAAATGCACTAGCAAACCAACATCCATTTGAGGAACCATCTTTAATGCGTGCGTTGGATTTGGAGGCTATGCATGCACTGGAGTTTCTTGAATATATGAATGCAGGTACGTAATTTAAATATTTGTACGAGAGATGAGAATTTTATTATTTATTATATTATTGATGGATTAATTAGTTACGTGATATGTCAAAATATAATTAATTAGCATTTGTTTATGTCTTTATTTAGTTAAATTTAAGAGAAGGTTGTATTTTATTATTTATTTGGTTAATAATAATTAGCATTTATTTATGTATTTACGTATTTATTTTCTTGATGTTGAGATAATTAGATGATTCTAAATAAATATATGTATATATTTATATTAATTTAGTGAATATTTATTCAGGATGTGCATAAATTTAAGATAACTTCATAATGATTTATAATTTATCGACAAATTTCACTTTTAATTTCACTTATTTAATATTTATTTATTAAATATTTATCGCATGGTGTCGTTGTAGCAGAACTCTCTGTTGTGGCGGATGGTGAATTTGCTATGGGAATGAAATTTAGTTCCAGTGAAGCTGTCATTATGGCGATGAATGATTATACCATCTGCAGAAGTGTAGACTATCAGGTGTATGAGTCGGAAGCGTTGACATTTTATGCCAAGTATATACAGTATAGGTCAGGTTGTGATTGGCTGATCAAGGTTAGCATGAACCGCAGAAAGTACTGTTGGGTTATAAGGAGGTATAATAGTAGTCACACTTGTACCAGAGCCACCATTTCTCAGGACCATTCGAAGTTGGATTCCAACACAATTGCAGAAGCAATAAAGCCGTTGGTAGAGAGTGACCCCTCTTTAAAGGTGAAATCAGTTATTGCGGAAGTACAATTGAAGTTGAATTACGCAATCAGTTATTGCAAGGCATGGTTGGAAAAGCAAAAGACGGTGAAAAAAATATTTGGAGCTGAGGTTGGGAAGCATTGTACGAAGCTTTGCCAATATGGTTTGAGGCCATGTATCACAAGGAGCCATCAGCTGCCGTCCACTTTGAAACTATGCTTGTATATCAGAGCGAGGACTTGGTTACTCTAACACCTTACCACGCAGAGCTTTACGCTTAAGTTTGTAAAACAAAGGTGGTGAGGTATTACGACCTCTAAAATAAAATATATACATAGTAATAGTTGAATGAAAGTTATACCAAGGAGCCTTGAGAGAAAGTTTTAAACAAAAGACCGTGAAAAAAAATGCATCACACTCGAAAACGTGGAACCGGATAATCAAAAGCATAACTAAAGATACATAAAGAGTAGAGTACCGAAAATACAGAATATCAAGCTCTGGGCTTGACTTGTGAAGTCAAGGTTGGCCGAAGAATATTACATACATAAGTATACATATACATCCCAAAATAACCCAACATACATAAAGTAACTCCTAGTTCTCCAAAAAGCCTCTAAGAGAATTTGACATATAATACAAGTGGAGAAAATTCGAGATACATATACATCATATACATATAATAAGATATCCTAACTTGATCCCTTGCTTTTCTCTTTCCTCCAATCCTCTAAAACTCCGGTGGAACTGCCCTTGTCACTCCTCTGCTAGACAAGGGCCTCTCAGTTGCACAGATAAAAAATACAGACAAAGAAAACACAAATAGGAAGCAGTTACAGCAAGAAAATTATATAGCAAGTAAGCATAGATATTCAAATAGGCAAACCCAAGTAATGCAAACTCAAACAAGACAAACAAATGCATATGATGTATACCTTTCCTATTGGTTGTGAGCTCATGTGTCGGTTACTTTGCCAAAATCCGACATACCCAATAGCTAACCCAGTTATCGTCTCTCTAACATGCCTCCACACTCTTGGGATATAGTGCCCATCACACTCTCGGGATATAGTGGCTGACACACTCATGGAATATAGTGCCCGACACACTTCCTAGGGTAAAGTGCTCCCATACTCTTGGGATATAGTACTTGTCACACTCTTTGGATATAATGCCCAATACACTCATGGGGTGTAGTGCCCGACACATTCATGGGATATAGTGCCCGACACACTTTACGACAGAGAGAAAACATAAACATACTCATCATCAACATTATCAATAAGGCCTCAATTATCATATTCATTCATTTTCATTAGATCATCATCAAGTTCAATTACTCTTTTTCATATTAACTATCATTCATCACGTATTCAGTGTTTCAGCACTTCACAATCATAATTTACCACTTCACAAACTTTCTTCACTTCCAAGTTACCACCCTTTCAAGGTTCAACTCCCTTCCTTAGGGTTTAAAACTAAATTTTAGGGTCTTAGAGAGTAAAAATAAAGTTTTAAAAATTTGAAATCATATTTAAATCATAAAAACATCAAGTTGTTGAAAATATGGTCCCGCATACGCATGCCATGTTGCGCGTATGCGAGCCCTCTTGGACAGAACAGATTGCTCGCGTCGCGTGCACTTGCCTGCGTACGCGAGCCTTGAAATTTCACTCTTGCGTACGCATGCACACTCCCGTGTACGCAGGACATCAAGGCAGAGCAAAACATCCACGTCGCGTGTGTGTCCGCGTACGCGAGCCCTTCAAAAATAGCAATAGCTGTTAAATTCTGCAGAAAACACTTTTACACACCGAACTTCTGACGAGCATAACTTTTTCGTTAAAAATAATTTTTCGTCTGTTCTTTGAATAGCATAAGTTTCACGGACCCAAATTTTATATAAAATAAATTTGATAGATATCGGGGGTTCGGAAGCCAAGTTATGACTCACCAAAGTTTGGTCAAAAACCGCGTTTTGCATAAAAGTCACAAACCTCTATTTTTACAATTTCCATTTCAAACCCAAAGAGTTTTCATTCAAATCACCAATCCTCTATTTTACCAAACTTCAATTCACATTCAATTATTTCACAACTATAGCAATCCCAATTCTCTAGAACATTTCTCATCATCAACACTCTTCACCATTTTCAACTCAAACCACACATAATCATCATTCATACAAGCATCATCCTCGTAATTCAATATCATCAATTATCATCACATTTATTATCAACAATACCAATTATACAATTTCAAAAAATTTAACCCAACAATCAATACCTAACATAACACAATTGATGAGCGGATATTTTATACGCTTTTTTGGCATCACTTTCATATAGTTTTTAGTAGTTTTTGTTTAGTTTTTATTGAGTTTCTATAGGTTTTAGTGTTAAATTCACATTTTTGGATTCCACTATGAGTTTTTGTGGCAATTTCAGGTATTTTTTTGGCTGAAATTGAGGAGCTGGAGCAAAAGTCTGATTTAGAGACAAAGAAAGCATTGCAGATGTTGTCCGGATCTGACTTACCTGCATTTGGAAGAGCTTTTCTAGAGCTACAGAAGTCCAAATGGAGCGCTCTTAGTGAATATAGAAAGCTGACTTCCAGAGCTTTCCAGTAATATATTATAGTTCATACTTTCCTGCCCTCTTCCCGGCGTCCAGCGCCCAAAGAGGACACCCTAACTAGCGTTCCACGCCCAAGAGACGTCATAGCACGTGGATCTCATCAAAGCTCAGCCCAAACACTCACCAAGTGGTCTCCAGAAGTGAATTTTAGCACTAAATAGAATGTTTTACCCTTACTAGTCATCTGTTTAGTATTTAAGGGATTTTATTTATGTAATTCAAACCTTTAATCACCATATCCGCATAGCATACACGTTTTTGCTTTGTTTTCACTTCAGTATGAGTTTCTAAACCTCCTAGGTTGAAGGGAGGAGCCCTACTGAGTCCTATGAATTAATAAAAGTATTACTGTTTCTTCTTCGATCCGTGTTTGATCTATCTCTAAGATGTATATCCGATCTTCATCGTGGTGAATAGGATGATCTGACAAATTAGCTTTGTTCATCACATTAAGACGAACGTGCTTGACAAACACCTGCGTCTATTTGGGTTCGTGTGAATACTGGGAAGGAAAGCACGAGCCAACAGCTATGTTTATACATCTCTCAGACGGTTAATCCACGACTTCGTTGGGGACTTCTCGAGACACCAGTTCAGCCGATTTTCGAGGAGATTAAGGTCTCCATGGTATAGGCTAGAATCCATAGAAGCAGCGTTCTTTGATCCGGAAGATTCGACCTTGTCTGTGACATTTTGAGCAGGATCGCCAAGAGAATGGACTACTAGAGCTTCACCCTCCGTCAGATTGAATGACCACGGGCAATGGCGTTTGACCTGTAGCAGAGGAGATCAATGACCACGGGCAATGGCTTTGATCACTTACAGCCTGCCATAGAAGAAGATCATTCACAAGCAAAGAAGACAATAATACCAGTTAATTCAGAAAGGCAAAGCAACTCCGACTCTCAACTCTATTCCTATTATTTAATCCAATTGGTTTTACCCCTTTCAACATTTATAACATATAATCATTCAAGGTTTACATAATATAATCCAACTCCTTCTGATTCCGCCTGACTAAGACCTGCAAGACAACCATTGCTTGCTTCAAGCCACAATCCTCGTGGGATTGACCCTAACTCGCTCAGGTATTACTTGGACGACCCAGTGTACTTGCTGGTACTGCTGTTGTACTAAAAGTGTGGGGTTTGCGTACATACGCACTATATTTTTGGCGCCGTTGCCGGGGATTGTTGAGTTTGGACAAACTGAAGGATTGTCTTGCTCCCTAGATTAGGTAATTTTTATTTTTTTTGTGACTTTTATTTTTATTTTCTTTTTCAAAATTTTCGAAAAATTAAAAACCTTTTTCAAAAATATTTTTCTTTTTTTTGTTCAATTTATGTTCTTGTCGAGTCTTTGATTTTTGCAAGAGTATAACTTTGATTAGAGTCCTTTATTTTTATTTTCTTCTTCTTCAAATTTTCGAAAACATTAAAATCTTTTCAAAAATAATTTTTATTTTATTTGTTAATCTTTGTTCTTTGTTTGAGTCTTTTGTGTTTGTTCTTGCTTGAATTTTCGTTTTCTTCAAGTCTTTCTTTCTAAAAATTTTTAAAAATAGTTTATTTGTTTAATTCTTGTGTTAAGTCTTTAAGTTTGGTGTTTTCTTGTTATTTTTCTTTAAGTTTTCGAAAATTTTGTTTGGTTTTCAAAAATTTTAAGTTTGGTGTTTCTTTTTATGTTCTTGTGTCCCTTGAGTCTTTAAATTTTGTTCTTTGTGTTCTTGTGAGTATTCAAAGTGTTCTTGAGTCTTGTATGTGTTTTTATTTTAAAATTTTTAAGTTTTGTGTTCCTTGGTATTTTCCCTCCAAATTTTCGAAAATTGGGTGCACTAAATCTAAAAATTTTAAGTCTTGTGTCTTTTGTGTGTTTTTCTCTTTCATCAATAAATTCAAAAAAAATCAAAAAAATATCTTTTCTAACTTCATTCTAACCATAAATTTTCGAAAATTAACATAAAAATCATATTTCAATTTTAAATTTTTATCTTATCATATCTTAGTTGTCAAGTTTTCAAAAATCAAATTTTTCAAAAATAAAAATCATATCTTTTTCAAATCTTATCATATCTTTTTCAAAATTCAAAAATTTTATCTTATCTTTTTCAAATTTCAAATTTAAAAATCTTATCTTATCTCTTTCAAAATTCAAATCACATCTTTTTCAAAACTATTTAATTTCTTATCTTATTTTTAAAATTCAAATCTTTTCTAATCTTATCTTTTATTTTTTTATTTTTATCTTTTCTTAATTAATATCTTATCTTCTCTCTCATCTTTTTGAAAACTTCCTAACTAACTCTCTTCTCTTCTTAATTTTCGAAAACTACTTCTCTTCTTCTCTCTCTTCGTTTTCAAAACTACCTGACTAACTCTCATCTCTCTTAATTTTCGAAAATTTCTTTTTCTCTTCTCTCCTCTATTTTCGAAAATTCAACAATTAAAAATTCAAATCTTTTTAAATTAATAAAATTAATTAATTAATAAATAAAAATAAAAATATTCTTATTTATTTTTTCTATTTATACTGCTCTTCTTCTCACATCTATATTATTCAACTCTACTTCTTTATCTTCTTCTATCTCAACTTCTTTATTTTCTTTCCTTTATTCTTCACATCTAACTGGAAACTCTTTGATCCAAGTAGCACAAAAAGTTTTCTTGTGATTTTCTTTTCATTTTCCATCCTCTCTTTTATTCTATCTTCTTTTATTTACTCTTATCTACTATTTTCAAGGTATTTTTCTTTTATCTTTTATTTATTTTTATTTTTATTTTCTATCTTCTTCTTCCTTCTTTACTTTTGACTTTAAGGATGAGCTTCTTGTCTATTGAAAGTCTTCTTCTTTTCTTTCTTTTCTTTTCTTCTTGTTTATGACCAGGAACAGGGATAAAGAACCCCTCTTGACTCCTGATCTTGAACCTGAGAAGACTCTAAGGAGGCATTTACAACAAGCTAAAGCACAACACTCTGGAAGAGATCTCTCAGAAAGTTTTGAACAAGAACAGGAGGACATGGCTAAACCTCAAGAGGAGCCTAGAAAGGTCTTTGGTGACTTCACCATGCCTACCTCTGACTTTTATGGAAGAAGCATTGCTATACCTCCATTGGAGCTAACAATTTTGAGTTTAAGACTCAGTTAGTCTCTCTTCTGCAGCAAAACTGCAAATTTCATGGACTTCCACTAGAAGATCTACATCAATTCTTAGCAGAATTCTTACAGATCTGTGATACTGTAAAGACTAATGGAGTAGATCCTGAAGTCTATAAGCTTATGCTCTTTCCCTTTGCTTTAAGAGATAGAGCTAAGTTCTGGTTGGATGCCCAGCCTAGAGAGAGTCTTGACTCTTGGAAAAAGCTAGTTAATGCTTTTCTGGCTAAGTTCTTTCCTCCCCAAAAGATTAGCAAGATTAGAGTGGAAGTTCAAACTGTCAGACAAAAGAAGGTGAATCCCTCTATGAAGCTTGGGAAAGATACAAGCAACTGATCAGGAGATATCCTCCTGACACGCTCTTAGAGTGGTCCCTCATAGGCATGTTCTATGATGGTTTGTATGAGATGTCCAAAATTTCATTGGACAGCTCTGCAGGTGGATCTCTCCACTTGAAGAAAATGCCTGCAGAAGCAAGAGAACTCATTGAAATGGTTGCTAACAACCAGTTCATGTACACTTCTGAAAGAAACCCTGTAAACCATGGTACCTCTCAGAAGAAAAGAGTTCATGAAGTTGAGACTCTGAATGCCATCCTGGCTCAAAATAAGATCTTAACCCAATAGGTCAACATGATCTCTCAACATCTCACTGGGATGCAAACTGCATCTCGCAGTAATCAGGAAGCTTCTCTTGAAGAAGAAGCTTATAATCCTGATCAACCCACCATGGAGGAGGTGAATTACATGGGAGAACCCTATGAAAACACTTACAACCCTTCATGGAGGAACTATCCTAACCTCTCATGGAAGGATCAGCAGAAACCTCAGCAATGTTTTAATCAAAGTGGTACGAACCAGAATAGGTTCAATAACAGACCACCATTCCCATCTTCTCAAGGGAATATGGAAACCTCTAAGCAGAGCCTTTCTGACTTAGCCATTATGGTTTCCAGCCTCACTAAGACCACCCATAGTTTCAATAATGAAACAAGGTCCTCCATTAGAAATTTTGACGTACAAGTTAGTCAACTGAGCAAAAGAATCCCTCAGATCCCTCCTGACACTCTTCCCAGTAATACTGAGGTTAATCCTAGTGAAGAGTGCAAGGCCATAACCATGGAGGTTGAGGCGGAATTGGAGGAGAATGGGAAGGCGTTGAACGCCAGTGAAGAAGCCTTCACTGGGTGTTCAACGCCCACAATGGCAGCAAGCCTGGCATTAAACGCCAGTGAGGAAGCCCTCACTGAGTGTTTAACGCCCATCCTGGCAGACAAGCTGGCATTGAACGCTAGCCAGGGAGCACTGGATGGGCGTTCAACGCCCAAACAGGAAGGCTTTCTGGTGTTGAACGCCAGTGAGGAACCCCTCACTGGGCATTCAACGCCCAACCAGGCACCCATTCTGGCCCTGAATGCCAGTGAGGAACCCCTTACTGGGTGTTCGATGCCCACCAGCCCAGGGAAGTTGGCGTCGAACACCAGCAAGGACATCCCTGCTGGGCGTTCAATGCCCAGAATGCTAGAGGGACTGGCGTTTAACGCCAGTCAGGGTGGATAACAAAGGCGTTCAACGCCCAATAAGCTAACAGAGTTGGCGTTGAATGCCAACCAAAGCACACCCTTTGAGTGCTTAAATCCCACTCAAGAACCCTCTAGCCCAGAACCAAAGGAAATCATAAAGACAATTGAGGTTCCTTTGAATGCACTTCTGCAGTGCATGAGTTCTAATGGCTACTCATCCTCAAGTGAGAACGAAGACACTAGGGAAGATCAAGTTGCTCGTTTCCTAGGAGCTCTAATGAAGTTAAATGCCAATTTATTTTGTACAAAACCTCTGTTGGAAAAACCTCCACTGCTTACCAAAGAACTCCATGCTTTGGTTCAGTAAGAGCTACCTCAAAAGCTTCCAGATGACACTTTCTGATTCCTTGCACCATAGGCACTATGACCTTTGAAAAGGCTCTGTGTGACCTAGGGTCAAGCATAAACCTCATGCCACTCACTGTAATGGAGAAGTTGGAAATCCTTGAGGTACAAGCTGTATACATCTCATTAGAGATGGCAGACAAGACCATGAAGAAGCCATATGGCTTAGTGAAGGATGTCTTGGTTAAAGTTGAAAACCACTACATCCCTGCAAACTTCATTGTCTTGGACATAGGAGAGGATGAGGATGACTGTGTCATCCTTGGAATACCTTTCCTAGCCACAACTAATGCTATCATTGATGTGGCTAAGGGAGAACTGACCCTAAAGTTAGGGGAGGATCACATCATATTCAAGATGCCTTATCCTAATTCTCCCTCTAAAAGAGAGATAACAATGCAACACCTAGTGTGCCAACCCTCTCTTTCTGTGCAGAGCTCTGCAGTGCCCCCAGACATCAATTCTAAGTTTGGTGTTGGATAGCCCTCAACAAGCTCTAAGCACAAAGGTACTAAGAAGAAAGTACCTAAAGGCTGGAGGGACAAGAAATTCCCAACTGAAGGCTTCTCACTTGGCATGAGAGTTGTCTTCACTAAGAATCCTGTCCTACCACATACAGTGAACCCTGTCCTATCTTTAGAGCATGTAGAGCTCATTCATGAGAGGATAGGAAGAAAATTCACTATCAGGGCCGAAAATCTGAGCCCATACTAACCTCCGTAAGGAGCTAAAAGTCAAGCTAGTGACTTTAAAAAAGCGCTTGTTGGGAGGCAACCCAACTTTACTCAACCATATTTATTTTATTTTCATTTTGTTTTTTCTTCAGTCCTAGAGTCATGATCATGTGCATTAGTCAAGAGACAGAATTCACAACAGTGAAAACAGAACACTCCGGAAAGAGTGTTAAAGTTGAACGGCAGTGAGGCAGCCCTCCTGGGCGTTCAACGCCCCAAGAGGGAAGCATTGCTAGCGTTGAACGCCAGTCAGGGAGCAGTCCCTGGGCGTTCAAATGCCAGTGCAGAAAAGCAGGGAATCTGGAATTCCCTAGTCTCTCAGGACTTGTGGGTCCCACAGAATCTTCACCTACCCTACCTACCTCACCTACTTTCACATTTTTCCATACACACTTCTCCAAAAAACCCTAGCCTAATCACATCCATTTCGTTTCCCCAAACCATCATAACTCCCACCCAAACCCATCCTATGGCCAAACCCAAGCCCTACCCACACCTATAAATATCCTTCTCTATTAGCCTTCATACACACACCTCTCATACGTTCTCCACCCCACAAGGCCGAGCCTTCTCTCTCCTTCTCCCTCTCTCTATTTTTTTATTCTTCTTCTCCATTCTTCTATTTTTACTCGGGGACGAGCAAAGTTTTAAGTTTGGTGTTGGAAAAACATAACTTTTTCTTCTTTCCATTACCATTCATAGAAGTGGAAAAACATTAAATACCTCACTTCAGAGCAGCAGAAAGCCAAGAAAAGAACAACTGACAGAGGATTAGCAAAATACTATCCAAAATCCCTCTGAGGATACTAAGAGCCCAGAGAGGAATAACTCTAGCGTTCAAACGCCAGAAAAGGATGTAAAGCTGGCGTTAAACACCCAACCCACGCACAGTTCTGGCGTTCAAACGCCAGGAACAGGCAAGGAGCTGGCGTCAAACGCCCAATGGAAGCTCAGTTCTGGCGTTCAAATGCCAGAAACAAGAAAGAAGTTGGCGTCCAACATCAATCAAGCTTCCAACCCTGGCATTCAAACGCCAGTGAGGGATCAGACACACACAAGTGCTGATAACAACCCCTCTAAAAAGGCTTCTCCAACCACTTCTGTAGGAAAAAAACCTACAGCAACCAAGGTTGAGGAATACAAAGCCAAGATGCCTTATCCTCAAAAACTTTGCCAAGAGGAGCAGGATAAGCAATTTGCTCGCTTTACAAACTACCTCAGGACTCTTGAAATAAAGATTCTGTTTGCAGAGGCACTTGAGCAAATACCCTCTTATGCCAAGTTCATGAAAGAGATCTTGAGTCATAAGAAGGATTGGAGAGAAATTGAAAGAGTTCTCCTCACTGAGGAATGCAGTGCAGTCATTCTGAAAAGCTTCCCAGAAAAGCTTAAAGATCCTGGGAGTTTATGATACCATGCATATTAGAGGGTGATTACACCAAGACAGCTTTATGTGATCTTGGGGCAAGCATCAACCTAATACCTGCATCCACTATCAGAAAGCTTGGTTTAACTGAAGAAGTCAAACCAACCAGGATATGTCTCCAACTTGCTGATGGCTCCATTAAATACCCATCAGGCGTGATTGAAGACATGATTGTCAGGGTTGGGCCATTCGCCTTTCCCACTGACTTTGTAGTGCTGGAAATGGAGGAGCACAAGAGTGCTACTCTCATTCTAGGAAGACCTTTCCTAGCAACTGGACGAACTCTCATTGATGTCCAAAAGGGGGAAGTAACCCTGAGGGTCAATGAGGATGAGTTCAAGTTAAATGCTGTCAAAGCCATGCAGCATCTAGACACACCAAAAGACTGCATGAAAATTGATCTTATTGACTCTTTGGTAGAGGAGATCAACATGGCTGAGAGTCTCGAATCAGAGCTAGAAGACATCTTTAAAGATGCTCAGCCTGATTTGGAGGATTCAGAGGAGATAAAAGAGCCTCTGGAAATTCCTCAGGAAGAGGAAAAACCTCCAAAATCCGAGCTCAAACCATTACCACCATCCCTGAAATATGCATTTCTGGGAGAAGGTGACACTTTTCCGATGATCATAAGCTCTGCTTTAAATCCACAGGAAGAGGAAGCACTACTTCAAGTGCTAAGGACACACAAGACAACTCTTGGGTGGTCCATAAGTGACCTTAAGGGCATAAGCCCAGCTAGATGCATGCACAAGATCCTATTGGAGGATGATGCTAAGCCAGTGGTTCAACCACAGAGGTGGCTAAATCCAGCCATGAAGGAAGTGGTGCAGAAAGAGGTCACCAAACTACTGGAGGCTGGGATTATTTATCCTATTTCTGATAGCCCCTGGGTGAGCCCTGTCCAAGTTATCCCCAAAAAGGGAGGCATGACAGTGGTTCATAATGAAAAAAACGAACTGGTTCCTACAAGAACAGTTACAGGGTGGCGCATGTGTATTAACTATAGAAGGCTCAATACAGCCACCAGAAAGGATCATTTTCCTTTACCATTCATAGACCAGATGCTAGAAAGACTAGCAGGTCATGATTATTACTGCTTTTTGGATGGCTATTCAGGCTATAACCAAATTGCAGTAGATCCCTAGGATCAAGAGAAAACAGCATTCACATGTCCATCTGGAGTATTTGCCTACAGAAGGATGCCATTTGGGCTGTGTAATGCACCTGCAACCTTTCAGAGATGCATGGTCTCTATTTTCTCTGATATGGTGGAAAAATTTCTAGAAGTCTTCATGGATGACTTCTCAGTATATGGAGACTCATTTAGCTCCTGTCTTGATCACCTGACACTGGTTCTAAAAAGATGCCAAGAGACTAACCTGGTTTTAAACTGGGAAAAATGTCACTTTATGGTGACTGAAGGGATTGTCCTTGGGCACAAGATTTTGAACAAGGGAATAGAGGTGAATCAAGCTAAGGTAGAGGTAATTGAAAAGTTACCACCACCTGCCAATGTTAAGGCAATCAGAAGCTTTCTGGGGCATGCAAAATTCTATAAGAGGTTTATAAAGGATTTTTCGAAAATTGCAAAACCTCTGAGCAACCTACTAGCTGCTGACACACCATTTGTTTTTGACACAGAGTGCCTGCAGGCGTTTGAAACCCTGAAAGCTAAGCTGGTCACAGCACCAGTTATTTCTGCACCAGACTGGACATTACCATTTGAATTAATGTGTGATGCCAATGACCATGCCATTGGTGCAGTATTGGGGCAGAGGCATGACAAGCTTCTTCATGTCATTTATTATGCTAGCCGTGTTTTAAATGATGCCCAGAAAAATTACACAACCACAGAAAAAGAATTGCTTGCAGTGGTTTATGCCATTGACAAGTTTAGATCATACTTAGTAAGATCAAAAGTGATTGTGTACACTGATCATGCTGCTCTTAAATATCTACTTACAAAGCAAGATTCAAAACCCAGGCTCATAAGATGGGTGTTGCTTCTGCAAGAGTTTGATATAGAAATAAGAAAGGGGACAGAAAACCAAGTGGCTGATCATTTGTCCCGGATAGAGCCAGTAGAAGGGGCGTCCTTTCCCTCTATTGAGATCTCTGAAACCTTTCCTGATGAGCATTTGTTCGCCATTCAAGAAACGCCATGGTTTGCAGACATTGCAAACTATAAAGCTGCAAGGTTCATACCCAAGGAGTACAGCAGGCAACAAAAGAAAAAATTAATTATTGATGCAAAGTACTACTTGTGGGATGAACCCTATCTCTTTAAGAGATGTGCAGACAGAATAATCCAAAGGTGTGTGCCTAGAGAAGAAGCACAGAAGATCTTATGGCATTGCCATGGGTCACAATATGGAGGCCATTTCGGAGGTGAGCGAACAGCCACCAAGGTCCTTCAATGTGGCTTCTACTGGCCTACCCTCTATAGAGATTTCCGAGAGTTTGTACGTAACTGTGACAGTTGCCAAAGAGCTGGTAATCTGCCTCATGGTTACGCCATACCTCAACAAGGAATCTTGGAGATTGAGTTGTTTGATGTATGGGGTATTGACTTCATGGGGCCTTTCCCACCATCATACTCAAACACTTATATTCTGGTTGCAGTCGACTATGTATCCAAATGGGTAGAGGCCATTGCCACACCCACTAATGATACTAAGACAGTGCTGAAGTTCCTCTAGAAACATATCTTCAGCAGGTTTGGTGTCCCTAGAGCACTAATTAGTGATGGGGGCACTCACTTCTGCAACAAACAGCTTTACTCTGCTATGGCCCGGTATGGAATTAGCCACAAGGTGGCAACTCCATATCATCCACAGACAAATGGGCAAGCTGAAGTCTCTAATAGAAAACTAAAAAGAATCCTGGAACGGACTGTAAGTACCCGTAGAAAGGATTGGGCGAGAAGCTTGGATGATGCTTTGTGGGCTTACAGAACAGCATTCAAGACTCCTATAGAGACCTCTCTATACCAGCTTGTGTATGGTAAGGCCTGTCATCTGCCCGTGGAACTGGAACATAAGGCCTACTGGGCAACCAGATTCCTAAACTTTGATGCCAATTTAGCCGGAGAAAAAAGATTGCTCTAGCTGAATGAGCTAGAGGAATTCAAACTCACTGCTTTTGAAAATGCCAAGATCTACACAGAGAAAGTAAAGAGGTGGCATGACAGAAAACTATCATCTAGAGTCTTTGAACCAGGACAGAAGGTTCTGCTGTTTAACTCTAGGCTCAGGCTATTCCCCGGGAAACTGGAATCCCGGTGGAGGGGACCATATGTGATTATAAGTGTGTCACCATATGGCTATGTGGAGCTTCAAGACATTGATTCTAATAAGAAGTTCATTGTTAATGGATAGAGAATCAAGCATTATCTTGAAGGCAATGTTGAGCAAGAGTGCTCAAGGCTGAGGCTAGATTAAAAGCTCAGCAAAGTCCAGCTAAAGACAACAAAGAAGCGCTTGCTGGGAGGCAACCCAGCCATTAGCAAAACTTTTTCTTATTTAATTTTTTTATTATTATACAGGTTCAATATAAATAATCTTCAAGGTAAAGAATCAATTACATAAGTTCACAGGATTGCAGAAGGATTCAGAATACAAAACAGCAAAAAGCAGCTCACTGGTGCGAAAAAGCTAGTAAGAGCTGTTTTGGGCGTTAAACGCCCAAAAAGAGCATCTACTGGGTGTTTAACGCCAGTAGAGATAGCCATCTGGGCGTTAAACGCCAGAAAAAAGCAGCTTCTGAGCGTTTAACGCCAGATTTACAGCATCTTGTGCGTTCAGAAAAAACGCCCAGTGACAAAGGAGTTTCTGGCGTTTAACTCCAGCTAGAAGCAACAGCTGGGCGTTAAACGCCCAGACCAAGCACTAACTGGGCGTTAAATGCCCAAAACATGCAGCAGTTGGGCGTTTAACACCAGGATTGTGGGGAGTAGGTAATTTCATTTTCACTTCAAATTTTTTCCATTTTTCATTTTCAATTCATGATTTCTTGCATAAACATATTACAAATCCTAATTTTTCAAATCCTTTTTCAAAGATATCAAATGTATCTTAATTCTAAACATAAACCTTTTTTTTAAATCCTCTTCAACTTCTTTTCAAATATTTTTCAAAATAAATCTATCTCTTTTCCTTCTCAAATTTTTTTTTTCAACTTATCAATATCTTTTTCAAATCTTCACAATATCTTTTTCCAAACAAAGCTATCTTTTTCAAATATCTTTCATATTATTCATATCTTTTAAATTTTAAAGTGCCTCCTTTTCCTATCATACTTATCTTTTACAAATCATATCTTCTATCATATCTTCTTCAAAATTTTTGAAACCCACCCCCTTCCCTTTAAATCCTAGTTTGGCCTCCCCCCCCCCCTCACCTTCACAATTTGGACTTGGCTCTCCTCATATCCCTCTTATTTCCTTTCTTTTGCTTGAGGACAAGCAAACCTCTAAGTTTGGTGTGTTTATCCGTGATCACTAAGCCAATACCCACTAAGATCATGGCCCCTAGGGGAAAACAAACCAACTCAAGAGGCAAGAAAGAGAATATTCTAAAACCACTTTGGAATCAAGGGAAGTTCTTAACCAAAGAACATTCAGACCATTACTACAAAATAATGGGTCTAAGGTCAGTGATCCTGGAAGTTAAATTTGATCTGAAAGAAGACGAATATCCAGAGATCCAGGGGCAAATTCGAAACAGGAGCTGGGAAGTCCTAGCTAATCCTGAAACAAAGGTGAGAAGAAACATGGTTCAGGAATTCTACGCAAATCTGTGGTAGACGGACAGGCAGAGAATAGTGGAAACCGCATTCTATGACTATAGAACTCTGTTCAGAGGGAAGATTGTTCACACCCATCCTGACAAAATAAGGGAGATCTTCAAGCTACCTCAACTGCAAGATGACCCAGACTCCTTTAATAGGAGAATGATGAGACCAAACCTGAGCTTGGACAAAATCCGAGAGGACATATGCCTCCCTGGAGCCAAATGGACAACCAACACAAAGGGTGCTCCAAACCAACTCAAAAGAGGAGATCTCAAACCAGTTGCCAGAGGCTGGCTGGACTTCATTGGGCGCTCTATACTGCCCACTAGCAACCGCTCTGAGGTCACCATCAGAAGAGCAGTGATGATTCATTGCATTATGCTGGAAAAAGAAGTGGAAGTTCATCAGCTGATTGCTTGTGAGCTTTACAAAATTACAAACAAGAACTCCAAAGATGCCAAATTGGCTTATCCAAGCTTGGTCTCTCTGTTATATAAAGATGTTGGGATAAAAATGGGAGTAGATGAGTATATCTCAATTGAGCAACCAATCACCAAAAAGTCTATGGAAGGACAACAAGTGCAGGACGACCCCATCAAGAGGAGAGCACAGGAGTTCCTCCCGAAAATTCCTCAAATTGAATACTGGGAACGCCTAGAAGTATCTGTCACCAAGTTACAAGAAACTGTAGATCAATTGAAGGAAGAACAGCAAAATCAAAACAGCATGCTCTGCAAACTGCTTAGGGAACAAGAAGAGCAAGGGCGTGAACTGAAGGAACTGAAGTGCCAGAAGCTATCTCTTGAAGGGCCAAGCACTCCACAGACTAAAGAGGCATCCACCTCCCAAATTCAAGGTTGTTGAGTTCTAATCTTAGCCTTAACTCTGTGATAATTATTCTCATTAGAAATTTACCTTAGAAGTCATACATGAGTAGTAGTAATTAATATCTCTATTTTGATTTTATTTCCAATTAAGCTATAATTTATTTTTCTCATCATCATCAAACATGAATAAAATAGCAGATTTTTAGAATAAAGAGGCAATAATTTTTTTCTCGAGTTTTTAATAAGGAAAATTCTAATTATTTATATGTGGTGGCAATGCTTTTTGTCTTCTGAATGAATACCTGAACAGTGCATATTTTTTATATTAAATTTTATGAATGTTAAAATTGTTGGCTCCTGAAAGAATGATGAACAAGAAAAATGTTATTGATAATCTGAAAAATCATAAAATTGATTCTTGAAGCAAGAAAAAGCAGTGAAAAAAAAAAGCAAGCAGAAAAAGCCACTAGCCCTCAAAACCAAAAGGCAAGGGTAATAAAAAGGATCCAAGGCTTTGAGCATCAGTGGATAGGAGGGCCTAAAGGAATAAAATCTTGGCCTAAGCGGCTGAACCAAGCTATCCCTAACCATGTGCTTGTGGCATGCAGGTCCAAGTGAAAAGCTTGAGACTGAGTGGTTAAAGTCGTGATCCAAAGCAAAAAAGTGTGCTTAAGAACTCTGGACACCTCTAATTGGGGACTTTAGCAAAGCTAAGTCACAATCTGAAAAGGTTCACCTAGTTATGTGTCTGTGGCATTGATGTATCCGGTGGTAATACTGGAAAACAAAGTGCTTAGGGCCACGGCCAAGACTCATGAAGTAGCTGTGTTCAAGAATCAACAAACTAAACTAGGAGAATCAATAATACTATCTGAATTCTGAGTTCCTATGGATGCCAATCATTCTGAATTTCAAAGGATAAAGTGAGATGCCGAAACTGTTCGGAAGCAAAAAGCTACTAGTCCCGCTCATCTAATTAGAATCTGAGCTTCACTTAAAACTCTGAGATATTATTGCTTCTTGATTTCTTTTTATCCTATTTTATTTGTCTAGTTGCTTGGGGACAAGCAACAGTTTAAATTTGGTGTTGTGATGAGCGGATATTTTATACGCTTTTGGGGTTAATTTCATGTAGTTTTTAGTATGTTTTTGTTAGTTTTTAGTATATTTTTATTAGTTTCTAGGCAAAATTCATATTTCTAGACTTTACTATGAGTTTGTGTGTTTTTCTGTAATTTCAGGTATTTTCTGGCTGAAATTGAGGGAGCTGAGCAAAAATCTTATTCAGGCTGAAAAATGACTGCTGATGCTGTTGGATTCTGACCTCCCTGCACTCGGAATGGATTTTTTGGAGCTACAGGATTCCAATTGGCGTGCTCTTAAATGCGTTGGAAATTAGACATCCAGGGCTTTCCAGCAATATATAATAGTCCATACTTTGCTTAAGGATAGACGACGTACACTGGCGTTCAACGCCAGTTCTATGTTGCATTCTGGCGTTAAACGCCAGAAACAGGTTACAACCTGGCGTTTAACTCTAGAAACAGCCTAGGCACGTGTAAAGCTCAAGTCTCAGCCCCCAGCACACACCAAGTGGGCCCCAGAAGTGGATTTCTGCACTATCTATTTTAGTTTACTCATTTTCTGTAAACCTAGGTTACTAGTTTAGTATTTAAACAACTTTTAGAGATTTATTTTAGACCTCATGACATTTTTAGATCTGAACTTTGTACTCTTTGACGGCATGAGTCTCTAAACTCCATTGTTGGGGGTGAGGAGCTCTGTTGTGTCCCAATGAATTAATGCAATTATTTCTGTTTTCTATTCAAACACGCTTGTTTCTATCTAAGATGTTCATTCGCACTTCAATATGATGGAAGGGATGATCCGTGACACTCATCACCATTCCCAAACTATGAACGCGTGACTGACAACCACCTTCGAAAAGTCTAAACTTTGTCTGTGGTATTCCGAGTAGGATTCAGGGATTGGATGACTGTAACGAGCTTCAAACTCACAAGGGTTGGGCGTAGTGACAGACGCAAAAGGATCAATAGATCCTATTCCAGCATGAGTGAGAACCGACAGATGATTAGCTATAAGGTGACAGTGCACCCGGACCATTTTCACTGAGAGGATGGATGGTAGCCGTTGACAACGGTGATCCACCAACACACAGCTTGCCATAGGAGGAACCTTGCGTGCGTGAAGAAGAAGACATGGGGAAAGCAGAGATTCAGAAGACAAAGCATCTCCAAAACTCTAACATATTCTCCATTACTGCATAAAAAGTATTTAATTCATGCTCTTTTGTTTTTCGCAATCCAAACTAATAATTATAATTGATTTCCTGACTAAGAAATACAAAATAACCATAGCTTGCTTCAAGCCGACAATCTCCGTAGGATCGACCCTTACTCGCGTAAGGTATTACTTGGACGACCCAGTGCACTTGCTGGTTAGTGGTACGAGTTGTAAAAAGTGTGATTTACAATTCGTGCACCATGCATTAGCTTGTTCTGGGCTAGGATAGCATCCACAACTTCAAGCTCATAGACACCTCTCTTTGGGGTTGCTTGCCTCTCTGAGGAGTAAAAGTATTGGTTGTTGGCCACCATATCTATGAGATCATGGGCCTCCTCTGGAGTTTTCATCATTTGGAGTGACCCTCCTAAAGAGTAGTCCAAAGCCTTTCTTGCTTTCATGGTCAATCCTTCATAGAAATTCTTGAGCTTCACCCATTCACTAAACATGTCCAAAGGACATTTTCTGATTAATGCCTTGTACCTTTCCCAAGCCTCATATAAGGACTCTCCCTCTAGTTGTCTGAAAGTTTACACTTCAGTTTTTAGCTTGATGATTCTATGAGGAGGGTAGAATTTAGCCAAGAACTTGCTAACCAAGTCATCCCAGTTGGTGATGTTTTTCTTTGGGAAGGTTTCTAACCATTGAGTGGCTTTGTCCCTTAGAGAGAAGGGAAAGAGCAATAGCTTGTAGATGTCTGGGTGTACTCCATTAGTCTTGACAGTGTCATATATCCTCAAGAAAATAGAGAGATGTTGATTTGGGTCCTCTGAAGCACTTCCTCTATACTGGCAATTGTTCTGAACCAATGTAATGAGCTGTGGTTTAAGCTCAAAGTTGTGCGCATGAACATTGGGAGTAAGAATGTTGCTCCCACAATTCCTTGGGTTAGGGATGGTATAGGAAGCTAACACCCTCCTTGCAGGTTGGCCATTGTTGTTGGCAACCTCCTCAGGTGGATTGTGTAGGTTATCCTCCATCACTTGGACTCCTTCTTCTGAATCTTCTTCTCCAATTACTCCCTTCCTTCTTGCCTCTCTTCTAAGCCTCAGGAAGGTTCTTTCCGGTTCAGAATCAAAGGACGTAGATGCACCTCTTCTTCCCCCTAGCATACACAACACAAAGACAAACAAAAAGCAAATAAGCACTCTGGTGCTAGAGTGAGTGTTAGGGTTAGTAGACACAATGTGTCAAACAGTTAGTATGCTTGAAGGAAAACAAAAGAAAAATGTTTAATCGAGACTATCACCTACTTAATCATTGTCAATCTAACTCAATCCCTGGCAACAGCACTAAAAACTTGATGACCGGGAATGTGCACAGCACAAATCCCTTCGACAAGTGTACCGAATCGTCAAGTAAAAACTCACGAAAATAAGGTCAATCCCACAGGGATTGATGGATTAAGCAACCTTAGTGAGGTGATTTGTCTAGTCAAGCTAACACTTGGTGATTTTGGTGAAATTTAATCAATAGAATGTAAATTGCGGAAACTTAAATGGCAAGAAATTAAAGAAATGAAACTTAAATGACAAGAAACTTAAATGAGCTGAAACTTAAATGGCAAGAAAGTAAAGGCAAGAATGTAAATGGCGATGGAAAGTAAATAGCATGAAATGTAAAAGGGTCTTGGGTGCTGGGAATTAAAGAAAGTAGTAAATCAAAGCAATTAAAGGAAACTCAAAGTAAGCAAAGTGAAGAATAACAGAGAGAAAGATTCATTAGGGATTGGAGATATCATAATCCATCATGAATTAATGGGTCTCAACTTCATTCTCAATCATATGAAGTAGATCTATGGCGGATTGTAATTAATTGAGTCTCAATTCCTTGGCAACCCAATTTCTCTAAACACAATCAATTTACTAATTCCTTGATCTAATTGTCATGAGAAGAGGTTAAGTGCATTTCTCTTATCCATAAGCCACACAAGTTCTCAAGATCTCAATTCCTCCTGAATGTATTGATCAAAAGAGTTGTAAGAGATAGAGCTCCAAACTAATTTCTCTGATTCCCCTTCCGAGGCTTACATAGAAATTTAATAGATCTAAGCCCCCTTCCGAAGTGAATAGATCAAAATAAACATAGAAGTTATCTCTTAGCTACAACAAGCGGATTGAGAAGAAGAAGAATTACATTCATTCATTAGAATTACAATAGAGCTCCTCCCCCTAATGATGTGGGGTTTAGTTCATCATTGCTCAGAAAATCTCCAAAAATAAAGAAAAGTACATGAAAGTAACTAAGTACAAAAGAAAGAAAATGACTCAGGGGTTTTCCAATTAGGGTCCCTGCTTCCCAGCCTCTTTTCTAGTTCAAAAAATATCCTATAATATACACTTTCAAGATCAATCTTCAAGTCTTTGGATGTGGGCTTTGGCCTTAGTTGAAGCAGTTAGGAGTGGCTCTCTCTGAAGTTAGCCCAGGCGTTAGCTCACTAACGTTCACAAACTTGCATGGGTGCCATTGATACTGAAGCTGGTACTGGCGTTAGTCACCAACGTTAATGCACTAACGATGGCTAACGTTGCATGCATAATTCATTGGACCGTTGCCACTGGCGTTAGTCACCAACGTTAGTGCACTAACGCTCTTCCTGTTGTGCGTACGCATCATGCCTTGTGCGTACGCACAATGCCCCATGCGTATGCACACTAGCAAATTTCCAGCTTCCAACTTGAGCATTTGTCGAAGACGTTAGTGTGCTAAGTTGAAGTAACGTTAGCACACTAACGTTGGCACCATATTTTGTATAACAACATTTGTAGGCTAACTTTGGGCCACCAATGTTGCTTCTCATCCTTGGCAACGTTAATGAGCCAACTTTGGCCAATAACGTTGCTTCCCTTCTCCTTGAGCCAACATTAATGCCAGCGTTAGTGAGCCAACTTTGGTCACTAACGTTGCCTTCTCCTCCTTTGCAACGTTAACCATAGCGTTAGTGGGCTAACTTTGGCCACTAATGCTATGGCCTCTTCTTCTTCCTTTTCTTTGCTTTGCTTCTCCTTACCTATCATCAACCAAATAAATGCATCAAAGCCTTGCCAAAATCACAAGATAATGCACTATTCATTTTATCAAGTAATTCTTGCATTAATCTTATAAAAATGCTCATAATTAAAAATGTTTGATTGAATCAAGACATACATACATTACTCATCCAAATGCTTGCTTATTGCCTAAGAAAGTACATAAAACCAAGTAAAAACTAATGAAAATGCTTGGGAAACTAGCCTAAGATGCCTAGGCATCACTGATATCCAGGATTACATCGAGTTTTTGGGAGTTATTATCATTTCATTAGAGCATTCAGACATTGCAAACTAGTTGCCCAGGTAGATGGGACATATTTGTACAAAAAATACAAGTGCGACAGCCAAGTCGATCCCTAACTGAATTCACCGATACTAGCAAAATCCCGCAGCAAAGGTAAAAATTTCCAGTGCACCGCTGCCTGATAGAAAGGCCTAAATCGGGTTAGGAATTTTATCTCAAAATAAGATTGGCATTGTAAGTATAGTCCCAAACCGGCAATTAAATGCCAACCATCAAAGTTTGATTTTTCAAATACAAAACATAAACCGAGAGTAATTATACCTCGGGTCGTTCTTCCTCGGGATGCAATTGAAGTGTCACACTTTTGGTTGTGATGACAAAGGGATTTTGCAATTAAAGAGCGAAAGACTAAAAGAACTAAGAAATCAAAGAACTAAGAAATGATCAAAATTGAAATTAATGCAAGTCAAAAGGAGATAAGATCAAAACTTAGTAAAAATGCTATGTATGCATAAAAGAGCCTTGACTTAGGAATGAGAATCCAAGGAATCCTAGCTAACTTACCAAATTAATTGGTAAAAAGCTAGCGTCAATGGAAACAAGAGTCAACTAACTACCCAAGAATTACCACTAAATGTCGGACATTATGACTCTAGTATCCTAGGAACTCAAATCCCAAGTCAAGGTGTGAAAATCTACTCAAAATTACCAAGTGGCATTTTCACAAACACTTGGTGGGTATATAACCAAAACATGAGAAATTGTAAAGGAAAATGAAAACTATAACAAAACTATTCACAATATCAACAATAAATAAGCAATCAAGGAAATATAAACCATAAAACACTAAATTCATAAATCAAAATTTCAAGATACCAAATTGCATATATAAATAAAGTAACTTGAACCATAAGAAAATAAAAGCAAAAGTAGTGTAATTAAAGAGAAGATCAAGAGTACTTACAATAAAGATGAGTAAAAATTCAAAACCAAAGTTTGCTATAAATGCTACAATGGAAATTAAGTAAAATCCTAGGAGAGAATTTGCTATCTACACTACTCCTACTCTTATGGAAGCTTCCTACTACTAATGAAAACTAACTAAAACCTAATGTAAGCTTCTTCCTTCATATGTGGTCATTTCCCCTTCATATAGCACTCCCATTCAGCATTAAGCCTTCCAAAATTGGGCCAAAAGCCCCCAAAATTTGCGGATCGCGTGTTTCATTAATGAATCCACGTGCAGGGACTTGTGCGTACGGACAGATGTGTGCATACGCACAGAGAGTTGTGCACACGCACACATACTGAATTCCTTCTTGTGCGTACGCACATAAGATTGTGCGCATGCACACTCCAGTGTGCTTCCTCCTTGTTTTCTTCATGTGTTCTCCCTTTGTACATGCTTCCTTCCACTTTTGCCTAGCCATTCATGCCTAATTGACCGAAAATCACTCAAAAAACACATCACGGCATCTAATGAAATAAAAGTAAGGTTAAAATCACTAATTTAAGCACAAAAATGCATGTTTTCACATTGAAGTCTAATTTAGGGATCAAACACAAAAGTATGCTATTTTGGTGCTTAAGTGTGAGTTTATATGATGAAATCCATCCAAATTAAGTCAAAATATATTATCAAATATGGACTCATCAATTCCTCCACACTTAAACAATAGCATGTCCTTATGCTAAACCAAACAAAGGAGAATAATCAAAGGGATAACAACTTATTGAATACAACTATCTATATGCATGCAAGTATATTATATACTATCTATACCTATCTATCTATCTATAATTTCCTATTAAGTTGGTAAAAACAAACAATCAAATTCCCAAGCAAGAGTATAGACATATAGGGCTAAGTAAAGAAGTAGCTCAATGTATTCAAAATCTAAAGAATTGATTCAACTCATCAAAACAAAGCAACTTACAAGAATACATGATAAGAGAGGTGGAGACATAGAATTGAGTGATCGAACCCTCACTAGGTGTGTATGCACTCTAATCGCTTGGTGTTTAGGGTCAATTCACTCAAGTCTCCTCCTAATCATGCTTTCAAGGATTTACTTTTCATCTAACAATCAACAACCATGTGATGCATGAATGCAATTATCATGAGGACTTCATAGGGTTGTAATGGGGTTAGGGCTAAGGTAGGATAAATATGGCTAAGTGGACTAAGATTGAATCCTTGATTAGTTTAAGTATCCAACTCAACCTTTATCAATCCAACAACAAAGACATGCAATCCTAACCTTCCCATTCTCACTTTTTACACACATTCATGTATACTCTTTCATTTGCATCACATATGCATTCCTTATTCATTTCTTTTCTCTTTGGGGTGACTTTTGTCCCCTTTTGAATTTTTTTTCAATCAAGATAAATGCATATGTTTTAATAGTTCATACATGAATACACCCATTTTCCAAAATATTTCAATGAAATACCCAAAACAAACATTTTTATTCACTACCAATGTTTCCCAAAATTTCTCCCCACACTTAAATAAAACACACACCTTAACCTAAGCTAATCAAAGATACAAATTAAGGTAAATTATGGTTTTCCGCTTAAGGTTGTAATGTGGTAATGTTGAAAACAATGTGGGTAAATAAGGCTCAAAGGGGGGTTAACAATGGTAGATGCAAGGGTATGGCTATATGGGTTAGTGAGCTTTAATTAAAAAATGGCCTCAATCATGCTCAATGCATTCAAACATTAACTATTGGAAATAAAGAATCAAGCAAAACCAAGATTACCATCATAGAAGGAGCATAGCACACAATGAACAAAATTTGTGGTTATAATGTGCAACCACACATTATAGGCTCAACAACTCACAAAGTTGTTTGTTCTATATCTCTTCTATGTTCCACAAAAATCATTCAAGTAAGTTTAAAAAGGATTTCTCCAAATCAATTCAATAGCATGCCCTAAAAATAAAATTCTTGGAAATCTTTGTTGTTTTTCACCAAAATTATTTCCTATATGTATGTATGATGTGATGGATGAAATTTTCAAAATTTTCCTAGTTCTTTTCCTAATTTTCAACATCGCAAAAATTAACATGAACAATTAGGACCAAAATTGAACTAGGTGTTATACTATTCGCATCATCCAATCACAACTTCTATCTATAAAATATATACCATGCAAAAGATGCAAAATGAAATAGATATAAACTATGAATAGTCTAAGATATATGTACTAGAAGAAAATGCAATGCAATAATTAAAAACACTCCAAATATCTACAAGAAACATAGTAAAAGAAAACAAAAATAAAGTGCAAAGTGTTCGGAAAAGAAAATTTACGCCCCGAAAATGGTGAATCCTCCTCCACACTTAAGCGTTGCACGGTCCTCCGTGCACGAACACAATCTGGTGAGAAGAAATTCTAAGTACTCCGCCTTCAGCTGACGAATGTGGGGGCTCGGGTTGCATGGAAATTGCCAAGTTCAATGCATTCTCGACATCTCCATCCTCGGCATCCTCCTCCTCTCCCGGCTCCTTGCCTTTATGCCTCATCCTCAAAAAGAATGAATAAAGTATAATTAGGAATCATAGGGCAAGTGGCACAAAAAGGGTGAAGGGGGGAGCAAATACATATACCCTACAAGGAAACAAACAAGCATTTAATTGAGGAAGTCTGCATAGTGGTGTGGCATGATGAAAAAATTAGCCATGTGTGCATTCCAATTAAGCACGCGGTTGGAACACACACAACGGCCAGTTAAAATGGCATCCACACAATCAAAAAGTAAGTATGAGTTTCTCAATTAAATGGCCTAAGATGCAACCAATGAATGAGCATCAATTAAATACAAGCAAACTTAGGCAACTACAACAAGAGTGAATTGAATGTAGGAATTATTGGATATTGAAGTTGTGCAAGTGAAAGAGCAAAATTGATATAAAATAGCACACCAAACAGTAACCAATGCGATGATGAAAAGAAAATTACTCATTCATCCATAGGAATAATGACATAATCACATGTATAAGGTGCTTGTTACAAAAAGTGACAAGTCTTGATAAGAATCAAGTCAACTCAACTCAAAAATGCAAAGCATTAACAAGGAACAAATACCTTGTTATGTGATTATATTGACTTAAAAACTATGATGAACAAGCAATTCAATTCAATTCACTAAATTCAATATGTACTTGTTAAAAATTTTACCAAATATGAAGTCAAATGTCACTTTTCATATCAATTTGGTGCTAGCAACTCAAAGCAATAACAAGTACATTATTAAAATTCCAATCCAAAATAACATGATAATCATTCAAAAGTGCACAATTCCTAATTAGAATGCCAAACTAGGATACAGTCTAACACATATGGTAGCTACAACATATGCATTAAACAAAAAATTCATTCAGGCATTATGTCAAACACATGGTATGCAGTGCACAAATTCAACTATTTCAAACCAAAATTCAAGTTTCAACAACCTACAAATAAAAATTTGAACACTTGCAATTCAACAAACAAACAATTAAGCAAAACTTAAGCTAGATTACCAAAGGTAAATAAAGAAAACGAAAATTAAACAAGCAAACAAACAAAACAGAAAAGAGTAAAGAGAGTAGAAGAAGGAGAAAGAAAAAAAAAGAGATGGAAGAAGAAGGAAAGAAGAAAGGGGGTTAGGAGTGGAAGGCGCATATGCACACAAGGAAGAAAAAGAGGGGACGCCACGCACAGGGTGTGCGAGCGCTCCAGGCAGAGAGGGTGTTATTATGTGTGCATACGCATAAGGCTGTGCGCACGCACAGAGGTTTTTTTTTTTTTTTGAACAGGGCAAAATGACCATGTGTGCGTGCACACAAAGAGGCATGTGTACGCACAGAATGAAAATGTGCTGGGGTGCGAACACACAGTGTGTGCAAGCGCTGCTGGCAGAGCCTGTGTCATCGTGTGTGTGTGTGTACGCACAGGGCTGTGGTGTACGCACAGATGGTGAAATTTCGGGGTTGTGTGCGCACGCACAATGCTCTGTTTCTGCAACATTTTTAATGCCTCTAAGGCACCAACCATGATATCAATCAAAGGTTCTCAAGCTCAAAACACATCATTCTTCAAAAACACATTATCAAACATAAAATTCAACTAAATTAAGCTTAGAATGCAATCAAACTAAGTTAATCAAAGAGACAAAATTCAATAAACAAAAACTAAAAGTAAGAAAGGTTGGAAGGATATTACCATAGTGGGGTGTCTCCCACCTAGCACTTTGGTTTAATGTCCTCAGGTTGGACTTTTGGTTGAAGCTCACATCAAGGAGGCTTATGCTTCCACTCATCCTTGAGTTGCCACCTATGTTTGCTCTTCAAAGCTCCTCCGGGGTCCCAAATGAAGCGCGTCAAACTCTTAGGCAACTCCAAGTTGGTGCTTAGGATCCACAAGTGTTGATCGTTGAAACTTATACCCGGATCCCACACTCTTGTCTCTTGGTCATCCCCTTGTTGATTCTTGTTCTTGCACTTGGATGAACAACCTCCCAAATCACCTTTGAAGCATCCACTTGAATGTTCGACTCCTCCTAATTGGACCTTCCACCATTTATGCCTTGAACTCCTTTGGCAACCAACATCCAATCCTTCACCATTTAACACTCTAAGAAGCACCTTAAGTTGGTGATCCGTTTCCAATAGAGCATATTGGTATGGGTCTATGAAGCTCATTGAAGATATTGTTACCCACTCAAATTGCCCTTGGGTTGGAATCACTCTTGTAAACTCTTGCATGAAAGCTCCCACTTCTTGGGTGATCACCTCTTCCTCACCACCCTTTTCAAGCTCTTCCCTATCTCTCTCGAACTCTAAAGGGGAAAGTTCCTCAAGATCATTGAGGGGGTTGACCAAGATGGACAAAAAATCATTGATGATGCAATCCACTTCTTGATCAAAATCCCTCAATTCTCCATTTACCTCTTCCGGTTCACTAGTTCTACCTTCCTCCTCTTGTGACTCAAGCCTTAGCTTCTCTTCTTCTCTTTGAGATCCCACATTCTTCTCCTCACTATACTCCTTACTTGATCTTCCACCTTCCTCAAGGAAGATGTCTTGATTGCTTGAGTGTAGCAAGGCTAAGCGGTTCACCGCTTTAGGTATAGTAGCTATGAACTCCCCTTGCTTCTTTCAGAACCTTTCTTGCTCTTGGAAGAATGCTTGAAGGTCTTGTTGTTCTTGGGGCAAAGGTTGGAGAACTTCACAATTGGATGAAAGAGAAGGTTCAAGGGTTGGGAGAAAGGTTGTATAGTGGGAAGATGTGTTATGTGGGTGAGGGTATTGGTGGTACGAATCCCCACACCTTCGTACAGTTGTACCAGCAAGTACACTGGGTCGTCCAAGTAATACCTGAGCGAGTCAGGGTCGATCCCACGAGGATTGTGGTTTGAAGCAAGCTATGGTTATCTTGCAGGTCTTAGTCAGGCAGATCAGAAGGTTATTGGATTTGTGAGATCTGAAACTATGAAGACATATAACTAATAAAGATACTCTATAAATTAAGTGGAATTAGCAAATGGATTATTGGAATGAAATCATTAAAATGGATATAATTGAGGATTGGAGTTGCTTAGCCTTTTCTGAATTCACTCTCGTATTACTGTCTTCTCTGCTTGTGAGTGATTTCTTCTATGGCAGGCTGTATATGATCAAAGCCATGGGCCGTGGTCATTGATCAACTCTACTACAGATTGAACGCCATCGGCCGTGGTCATCCAATCTGACGAAGGGTGAAGCTCTAGTAGTTCATTCTCCTGACGACCCTACTCAAAATGCCACAGCCAAGGTCGAATCTTCTGGATTAGAGAATGCTGCTTCTTTGGATTCTAGGGTATACCACGGAGACCCTAATCTCCCCGGAAATTAGCTGAACTGGTGTCTCGAGAAGTCTCGAACGAAGTCGTGGATTAGCCGTCTGAGAGATGTATAAACATAGTTGTTGGCTCGTGCTTTTGAGTCACATATTCACACGAACCCGAGTAGACGCAGGTGTTTGTCAGTCACATTTGTCTTAGTATGATGAACAGAGCTGATTGTCACTGTCATCCTATTCACCATGTTGAAGAGCGAGTATACATCTTATAAATAAATCAAACACGGATCGAAAAAGAAACAGTAATACTTTTATTAATTCATAGGACTCAACAGGGCTCCTCCCCTCAACCTAGGAGGTTTAGAAACTCATACTGATGTAAAATACAAAGTAAAACTCAAAAAATAGTGTATAGTATGCGTGATGTCTCTAATGATTATGAAAAATACACTTTAAATACTAAACAGATGACTAGTAAGGGTAAAATAGTCTATTTAGTGCTAAAATCCACTTATGGGGCCCACTTGGTGAGTGTTTGGGCTGAGCTTTGATGAGATAAACATGCTAGGGAACCTCTAGGGCGTGAAACACTGGCTAGGGGGTTCTCTTTGGGCGTTTGGACGCGGGTCTCTACTCTTTGGGCGCTGGACGCTAGGAAAGGGGTAGGAAGCTGGCGTTGAACGCCCATTTTAGGCCTTCTAATCCGAAGCAAAGTATGGACTATTATATATTTCTGGAAAGCTCTGAAAGTCACCTTTCCATAGCCGTTGAGAATGCTCCATTTGGACTTCTGTAGCACTAGAAAAAGTGCTTCCGAATACCAGGAGGTCAGATCCGGACAGCATCTGCAGTGCTTTCTCTGTCTCTGAATCAGCCTTTTGCTTCAGCTCCTCAATTTCAGCCAGAAATTACCTGAAATTGTCCAAAAACACAAAAACTCATAGTAGAATCCAAAAATGTTAATTTAACACTAAAACCTATAAAAACTTAGTAAAAACTAAACAAAACATACTAAAAACTATATGAAAATGATGCCAAAAAGTGTATAAAATATCGGTTCATCACAACACCAAACTTAAAATGTTGCTTGTCCCCAAGCAACCCAAAACACAGTAGGATAAAAAGAAAATTAAGATACAATAAATTTCTAAGTTTTCAATGAAGCTCAGTTTCAATTAGATATGCGGAACTTTGTAGCTTTTTGCTTCTGAATAGTTTTGGCATCTCACTATCCATTGAAACTCAGAATGGATGGCATCTTTAGAAACTTTAGAATCCAGATGATATTATTGACTCTCCTAGTTAAGCTCTTTTTTATTCTTGAACACAGCTTTCAGAGTCTTGGCCGTGACCCTAAGCACCTTGTTTTCCAGTATTACCACCGGATACAATAATGCCACAGACACTTTCACTAGGTGAACCTTTTCAGATTGTGACTCAACTTTGCTAGAGTCCCCAGATAGATGTGTCCAGATTTCTTAAGCATACTCTTTTTGCTTTGGACCACGACTTTAACCGCTCAGTATCAAGCTTTTCACTTGACACCTTCACGCCACAAGCACATGGTTAGGGACAGCTTGGTTGAGCCGCTTACGCCAAAATTTTATTCCTTTAGGTCCTCGTATCCATTAATGCTCAAAGCCTTGCATCTTTTTACCTTTACCTTTTGGTTTAAAGGGTTACTGGCTTTTTCAATCTGCCCTCCTTTTCCTGCATTTTTGGGCAGTAATGGATTTTTCTGCTTTTTATTTTTTTCTTTTTTGCCATTTTTTTTTTCTTTCTTTTTCGCATGCATTTGATTTTTTTTCTTTTGCAACATGCTTTTTCTTTTTCTTTTTGCTGCTTTTTCTCGCTTCAAGAATCAATTTCTAGATTTTTCAGATTATCAATAATATTTTTCTTTTTTCCTTATTCTTTCAAGAGCCAACATTCTAAAATTTTAAATTCAAATATGCACTGTTTATTTCATACATTCAGAAAATAAAAGCAATGCCACCACATCAACATAATTAAATTATTCTTATTTTAAACTTGAAATTCATGTATCTCTCAATTCTTTCCAAATAAAATTTTCATTTAAGCAAGGTGAGAGATATATGAAACATTTTACAAATTTAAGACATCAATGCAAATGATCATGCAACTAGAAAAATAGAACAGATAAATAAACAGACAAAAAACAGAAAAATAATAAAAGGAAAGGAAGCAAAAGAGAACGAATCCACCTTTAATGGTGGTGGCTAGTGCTCCTCCTTGAGGATCCAATGTAATGCTTGATCTCTTCAATGTCACTCCTTTGTCTTTGTTGAGGCGGCTGCACAGGCTCATGTGCATGCTCTCTAGTTTGCTCCATCCTCTTCTTGTGGGGGTAAATGCTCTCTAGTTTGGTGCCATACTTAGGAGTGGTAGAAGTAAAAAAGCAAAGCTTTTGCAACACCAAACTTAAGAGTTTTGCTCGTCCTCAAGCAAATATGAACAATGGGGAAGAATATGGTAGAAGAAGGTGGGGTAGGTGGAGCTTCTGTGGGACCTACTAGTCCTGAGAGGCTAGGAAATTCAGATTCCCTGCTTCTCTGCACTAGCGTTTGAACGCCCAGGGGCTGCTCCCTGGCTGGCGTTCAATTTCAGCAACACTCCATCCAGAGTGTTCTATTTTCTCTGCTGAATAATTCTGTCATTGTTCTGATTGATGCACATGATCATGAACCTTAAAGAAAAACAAAATTAAGGAAAATAAAATTAATTAAAGTTGGGTTGCCTCCCAACAAGCACTTTTTTAAGGAGGAAGATAGTCATAGAGGAATAAATCCTTACTCCTTACTGGGAGCCTCCTTCCTGTTCTCTCATAGAATGGCGTAATATGCTCAAGAGATAGGATTTTGTTCACTACCTGAGGCAGGGTTGGGCTTGCAGCAATATGTTGGTGTCCTTTTTGTCACATTTCTCTTCCATGGTGAAAAGCCTTCAGTAGGGATATTTTTATTTTTTCAGCACCTAAGTATCTTCCTTTTGGGGCCTTCCTCCTTAGTAGATAGTGTACATCCAACATCAAACTTACGTTTGGTCTTAGGAGGGGTTGAATTAGTTCCATCCAAGAGAGGAGGCTTGGATGCTGAATCCTTTATGCAAGTGCCTCCCTTGTCATAGGGTAATCGAGGGTCCATAACGTTGAAGACCATCCAGTCCTTACGCAAGGTAATCCTTGTTTATTGTGCCTCTTGGATTTTCAACTTCTCCATTACAGAACCTTCTCAAAGGTTTATACTTGATCATAGGTAACACAGAACCTTCCTAAAGGTCATGGTGCCTATGGTGCAAGGAATCAGGAATTGTCCAGGATTTGGAGGCTTCTGAGGTAGCTTTTGCTGAACCAAAGCATGGAGTTCTTTGGAAAGCAATGGAGTTTCTTCCTCCAAAGGCTTTGTACCAAATAGTTTGGCATTCAGCTTCATAAGAGCTCCTAGGTATCGAGCAACTTGCTCCTCCCTAGTGTCTTCATCCTCATTCGAAGATGAGTGTTCATCAGAACTCATGCACTGTAGAAGTGCATGCAAAGGAACCTCTATGGTCTCTATATGAGCCTTAGCTTCCTTTAGTTCTTGGATAGGGATTTCTTGAGTGGGTTTTGAGCACTCAGGGGGTGTGCTTTTCCTGGCGTTCAACGCCAGCTCTGATAGCTCTTTGGGCGTTGAACGCCCATGCTGTGCACCTTTACTGGCGTTAAACACCAGTTCTTCTATCCTTTTGGGCGTTGAACACCAGCTTCCCTGGGTGTCTGGGTGTTGAACGCCCAGTGAGGGGTTCCTCACTGGCGTTCAGCGCCAGGCTGCCTGCCAGTTTCGGCATTGAATGCACGGTGAGGGGTTCCTCACTGGCGTTCAGCGCTAGAGTTCCTGGGTGTTTGGGCGTTGAACGCCCAGCCAGTGCTCCCTGGCTGGCGTTCAACACCAGCTTTGCTGCCAGGATGGATGTTGAACGGCCAGTGAGGGCTTCCTCACTGGCGTTCAATGCCTTCCCAGTCTCTCCAGATTCGGCCTCTACCTCAATGGAATGTATCAAATTTAAACTTAAGCCAAGATCATACAGGGCTTTGTCAAAAATGATCTTTCCAGAAGGCCATAGGATCTGAAAGTTCCCTGGATCTAGCATCTTCCTTAGCAGCTCATTCAAAATTAGGATACTGTACTTCTTAGTAAGTACCTCTATTTCATCTCCTATTAGGTCCTTCTTTTCAAAAAGAATACATTTTAGATAGGCCGTGTAGGGAGTCTTCTTTTCCAATATCTCTGTAGAAGAGATATTGACTTGCAGCTCCTTAAGGGCTGCTGGGAAATGAGCCAGCTGCTCATCTGCCAGTTCTTTCTGCACGCCTGAGAAAGGCAACTTTTGAGGCCCTTTTACCTCTGCAAGGGGGTGCTCTGTGGTTATCACAGACTCCTCTTGCACACCCAGAGAAGATTCAACTCAAGGTTTCTTCTCCGTTGTAAGGGCGTGCTCAATGGCATTCTCATGATCCTTCTGGTCCGTGATTGCCTTAAGTCCCTCAGTAGCATGCTCCTGAGGTTCGGCCTCCTTAGTACTAATGAGGGCAAGACACTCTTCTCTTGGATTCACTTATGTAGCTCTGAGAAGAGTGTTAGGGTGTCTCTACAGTTTCTGAGGAAGGTTCCTCTGAATGACTGTATTGCACTCCTTAGTAAGAGCTACTGTCTCTACTTCCCTCCAATCCTTCTTATGACTCAAAATGTCCTTCATGAACTTAGCATAAGAAGGTATCTATTCAAGAGCCTCTGCAAAAGGGATCTTGATCTCTAATGTTCTGAGATAACCCGCAAAGTGGGCAAACTATTTATTTTTTTCCTCTTGACAGAGTCTTTGAGGAAATGGCATCTTAGCCTTATACTCATCAATCTTGGTTGATGAAGGCTGAGTGTCGTGTGTGTTGGAAGGGGGGTTACTAGCTTGCTTAGGAGGGTTGTTATCAGTACGTGACTGGCCTCCTTTGCTTCGGCGTTCAACGCCCATATTGCTGCCCCCTTCCTGGCGTTTGATGCCAGGGGCATCATCCCCTTGTGAGCGTTCAACGCCAAGGGTGCTGCCTCCTTGGGCATTTGAATGCCCAGTCTCTGCCCTTTCCTGGCATTCAACGCCAAGAGTGAATAGCCTGGCATAGGGCTTCTGTTAGTTGTTTTTTTTTCCTTCTTATTGTACAGAGGTTGGGTATTTAAGGATTTCCCACTTCTCAGTTGAATAGCCTGGCATTCTTCTGTTATTTGCTTAGATAACTGTCGCCTTGTTTGACTTAGCTACGCTTCTACATTCCTGTTAGAAGCCTGAGTTTCTCGCAAGCCTCTTGCATTTCCAATAGTTGTTGGGCAAGGGCTTGCAGTTGCTGCGTCAATGGGACATCCCGCTCTGGAGGGTTAGATTCAGTAGATACTGCTTTAACCTCTCTTTTCATAGAAGTCTCAGTAGCTAAGTACAGATGCTGATTGATGGCAACTGTCTCAATAAGCTCTTGAGCTTCTTCAATGGTCTTTCTCATGTGTATGGAACCACCAGCAGAGTGGTCCAAAGATATTCTATCCATGTCTGAAAGTCCATAGTAGAAGATGTCTAACTGTACCCATTCTGAAAACATTTCAGTGGGACATTTTCTTAACATCCTCCTATATCTCTCCCAAGCATCATAAAGAGATTTATTATCTCCTTGTTTGAAGCCTTGGATGTCCAGCCTCAGCTGGGTCATCTTTCTTGGAGAGAAGTATTGGTTCAAAAACTTGTCTACTAACTGTTTCCAAGTTTTCAAACTAGATCTGGGCTAGTTATCTAACCACCTCTTTGCTTGATCCTTTACAGTAAAAGGAAAGAGCAATAATCTATAGACATCTTGGTCTACTCCCTCTTTGTGTACTATATCAATAATCTTTATGAAATCTGTTAAGAATTCTGTAGGTTCTTCCTATGGAAGTCCAAAAAACTGGTAGTTTTATTGCACTATGGTAATAAGTTGAGGGTTTAGTTCAAAGCTACTTGCTCTAATGTGAGGTATGCTAATACTTCTTTTATAGAAGTCAGCAGTGAAATTTGTATAAGATCCCAAAATTCTTCTGAACTCTTCATTCCCATTTGGGTTCATGACGAAGAAAGGTAGAAGAAGAGAAAGGAGAAAGAGGATAGAATGAATAGAAGTAGAGAAGATAAACAATAATTAAAATATTTAATTTTTTTTCTAAAATTCAATAATTAAATAAAATAAAAATGGAAAACTAATTTGAAAATAAAAGAAATAATTAAGAAATTTCGAAAATTAGAAGAGAGAGGAATTAGTTAGTAAGTTTTGAAAAAGAAGAGAGAGAATAGATAAATAATTAAGAAAAGGTTTGAATTTAAAAATTTGAAATTAAAAAAAGATAAGAAAAGATAATATAAGAAATTAAAAATATTTGAAAAAGATTTGATTTTAAAATTTAAAAGAAGATATAAAAGATAAGATAAGGAAGTTAAGAAAAGATAAGTTTTAAAATTAAAAAAATTTAAATTTTAAATTTGAAAATTAAATTTTAAAATTTAAATTTTGAAATTTAATTTTTGAAATTTGAATTTTAAAATTTGAAATTTTAAATTCTAAATTTTTGAAATTGAAACAAGATAAGATAAAGATTTGAAATTTGATTTTGAAAAAGATTTTATTTTAAAATTTGAAATTTGAATTTTTAAAAATTGAATTTTGAATTTTGAATTTTAAATTTTAAATTTTGATGTTTGAAATTTGAATTTTTAAATTTTTGAAATCTTAAATTTTGAATCTTTGAAAAAGTCAACAGAATAAGATTGAGATTTGAAAAAAGATTTGATTTTTGAAAAGTTTTAATTTTGAAAATTGAAATTTTAAATTTTAAAATTAAATTTTGAAATTTTGAAAGTTGAAATTTTAATTTTGAAATAAGATAAGATAAGATTTTGAAAAAGATATGATTTTTTATTTTGAAAAGATTTTATTTTGAAAATTGAAGACTAAGATAAGATAAGATAAGATAAAAATTAAAATATTAAAATATGAATTTTTAGTTATAATTTCAAAAATTAATAAAAAATAAAAATAGAAAATATATTTTTTTATTTTTGAATTTAATGAGGAAAGAGAAAAACAAATAAAAGACACAAGACTTAAAATTTTTAGATCTAGTGCACCTTATTTTCGAAAATTTTGGAGAAAAATACAAAGGAACACCAAACTTAAAAATTTTAAGATCAAAACAAAAGAAAAACACAAGAACACTTTAAAGACTAACAAGAACACAAAGAACAAGACTTAAGAAATTTAAAGAATACATGAACACACAAAGAACACCAAACTTAAAATATTTAGAAAATCAAACATAAATTTTTGAAAAATTAAAGAAAATAAACAAGAAGACACCAAACTTAAAGATTGAAACAAGCTTCAAACAAAAAGACACTAATTTTAAAATTTTTTTTAGAAAAAGGACTCAAAATTTCGAAAATTTAACCAAACAAGAACAAGGATAAAGACTCAAATAAAAGAAGAGGGTGACAAAAAAGATAAAGATTTTTGGTAAAGTTTTAAAATTTTTGGAATTGAAGAACAAGAACATGTAAGACTCAAAAATTTAGAAAATTACCAGGACACAAGCAAAAAGACTCAAACCAAGAACAAAAATTAAACAAAGAAAACAAAAATATTTTTGAAAAAGATTTTTGATTTTTTCAAAAAATTGAAGAAGAAGAAAATAAAAATAAAAGACTCAATTAAAATAAAATAAAATAAATTACCTAATCTAGGGAGAAAGACAATCCGTTAGTTTGTCCAAACTCAATAATCCACAGCAACGGCGCCAAAAACTTGGTGGCACAAATTCCCACACCGTCGTATAGCTGTACCAGCAAGTGTACTAGGTCGTCCAAGTAATACGTGAGTGAGTCATGGTCGATCGGTCGATCCCACGAGGATTGTGGTTTGAAGCAAGCTATGGTTATCTTGCAGGTCTTAGTCAGGCAAATCAGAAGGTTATTGGATTTGTGAGATCTGAAACTATGAAGACATATAACTAATAAAGATACTCTGTAAATTAAGTGGAATAAGTAAATGGATTATTGGAATGAAATCAGTAAAATGGATATAATTGAGGATTGGAGTTGCTTAACCTTTCTGAATTAACTCTGGTATTACTGTCTTCTCTGCTTATGAGTGATTTCTTCTATGGCAGGCTGTATGAGATCAAAGCCATGGGCCGTGGTCATTGATCTCCTCTGCTACAGATTGAACGCTATTGGCCATGGTCATCCAATCTGACGAAGGGTGAAGCTCTAGCAGTTCATTCTCCTGGCGATCCTACTCAAAACGCCACAGACAATATCGAATCTTCCGGATCAGAGAATGCTGCTTCTTTGGATTCTAGCCTATACCACGGAGACCCTAATCTCCTTGGAAATTGGCTGAATTGGTGTCTCGAGAAGTCCCCAACGAAATCGTGGATTAGCCGTTTGAGAGATGTATAAACATAGCTGTTAGCTCGTGCTTTCCAGTCACGTATTAACACGAACCCAAGTAGACGCGGGTGTTTGTCAGGCACGTTCATCTTAGTATGATGAACAGAGCTGATTATCACTGATCATCCTATTCACCATGTTGAAAAGCGAGTATACACTTAGAAATAAATCAAACACGGATCGAAGAAGAAACAATAAAACTTTTATTAATTCATAGGACTCAGCAGGGCTCCTCCTCTCAACCTAGGAGGTTTAGAAACTCATACTAATGTAAAATACAAAGTAAAACTCAAAAATAGTGTATAGTATGCGTGATGTCTCTAATGATTTTGAAAAATACACTTTAAATACTAAACAGATGACTAGTAAGGGTAAAACAGTCTATTTAGTGCTAAAATCCACTTCTGGGACCCACTTGGTGAGTGTTTGGGCTGAACTTTGATGAGCTCCACGTGCTAGGGGACCTCTAGGGCGTGAAACGCTGGCTAGGGGGTCCCCTTTGGGCGTTTGGACGCCAGTCTCTGCTCTTTGGGCGCTGGACGCTAGGAAGGGGGCAGGAAGCTAGCGTTGACGCCGGTTTTGGGCCTTCTAATCCGAAGCAAAATATGGACTATTATATATTGCTGGAAAGCTCTGGAAGTCAGCATTCCATAACCGTTAAGAACGCTCCGCTTGGACTTCTGTAGCTCCAGAAAAGTGCTTCTGAATGCAAGAAGGTTAGATCCGGACAACATCTGCAGTGCTTTCTCTGTCTCTGAATCAGCCTTTTGCTCCAGCTCCTCAATTTCAGCCAGAAATTACCTGAAATTGTCCAAAAACACAAAAACTCAAATTTGAATCCAAAAATTTTAATTTAACACTAAAACCTATAAAAACTTAATAAAAACTAAACAAAATACACTAAAAACTATAAGAAAATGATGCCAAAAAGCGTATAAAATATCAGCTCATCAGGTATTGATGTGGTGTATAAAGAGGTGATGGTTCATATGGTTAATGACAAGGTGTATAAGCATTGTGATTCCATGGAGGTGGAGGGTGTGGTGCTTGAAGGTTTGGTGGTTAAGGGTTGTGTATGGGGTATCTTTCATATCTTTGGGTTTGATATTCACATAGGGGAGGGTTTGACTCGTTGTAGTATAGAGGAGGTGATTGCCATGAGTGTTGCTCATCCACAAATGGTTTCTCTCTAAATTGATCCTCCCACTCCATGATGCAATACTAACTTGAATTCATCATACCCTACAAAATACTCAAAACCAGGCTCCAAGCAACAAGGGTGATAACTCATAGAGAAAGTGAAAAATAAGAGCAAAAGACATCAAATGACCAAAAGAAACAAAATCCTAATTACTAGCAAAAACAGCCAAATAACCAAAAAGTAAGCTATTTACACTATTGACATATTCACAACAACAAAAAATATAACACCAATTGCATCCCCGGCAACGGCGCAAAAAACTTGATAGAAAGGCCTAAAGCGGGTTAGGAATTTTATTTCAAAATAAGATTGGCGTTGTAACTATAGTCTCAAACCGGCAATTAAATCCCAGCCATAAAAGTTTGATTTTTCAAATACAAAACATAAACTGAGAGTAATTAAACCTCGAATCGTCTCCCTCGAGATGCAATTAAAGTGTCACACTTTCGGTTGTGATGACAAAGGGGTTTTGCAATTAAAGAACGAAAGATTAAAAGAATTAAGAAATCAAAGAACTAAGAAATTATCAAAATTGAAATTAATTCAATTCAAAAAGAGATAAGATCAAAACTTAGTGAAAATGCTATGTATGCATAAAAGACCCTTGACTTAGAAATGAGAATCTAAGGAATCCTATCATCGTCATAACCACAACTATGATAATTATGATGAGTCAATCTCGCTTAGTTAACCCCTAACATCGAGGAGTAGGTCAAGCAAGCATAATTGACCTTGATCCATAAGTCCTAGCTAACTTACCAAATTAATTGGTAAAAAGCTAGCGTCAATGGAAACAAGAGTCAACTAACTAACCAAGAATTACCACTAAATGTCGGACATTATGACTCTAGTATCCTAGGAACTCAAATTCCAAGCTAAGGTGTGAAAATCTACTCAAAATTACCAAGTAGCATTTTCACAAACACTTGGTGGGCATATAACCAAAACATGAGAAATTGTAAAGAAAAATGAAAACTATAACTAAACTATTCACAATATCAATAATAAACAAGAAATCAAGCAAATATAAATAATAAAACACTAAATTCATCAATCAAAACTTCAAGATACCAAAATTGCATATATAAACAAAGTAACTTGAACCATAAGAAAATAAAAGCAAAAGTAGTGTATGTAATTAAAAAGAAGATCAAGAGTACTTACAATAAAGATGAGTAAAAATCCAAAACCAAATCTTGCTATAAAATGCTACAATGAAAATTAAGTAAAACTCTAGGAGAGAATTTGCTATCTACACTACTCCTACTCCTATGGAAGCTTCCTACTACTAATGAAAACTAACTAAAACCTAATGTAAGCTTCTTCCTTCATATGTGGTCATTTTCCCTTCATATAGCACTCCCATTCAGCATCAAGCCTTCCAAAATTGGGCCAAAAGCCCCCAAAATTCACGGATCATGTGTTTCATTAATGAATCTACGTGCAGGGACCTGTGCGTACGCACACTTCGCTGAATGTTCACTTGTGCGTACGCACAGAGGGTTGTGCGCACGCACACATACTGAATTCCTTCTTGTGCATACGAACACTCCAGTGTGCTTCCTCCTTATTTTCTTCATGTGTTCTCCCTTTGTACATGCTTCCTTCCACTTTTGCCTAGCCATTCATGCTTAATTGACCTGAAATCATTCACAAAACACATCACGGCGTCTAATGGAATAAAAGTGAGATTAAAATCACTAATTTAAGCACAAAAATGCATGTTTTCACATTTAAGTCTAATTTAGGGATCAAACACAAAAGTATGCTATTTTGGTGCTTAAGTATGAGTTTATATGATGAAATCCGTCCAAATCAAGTTAAAATATCTCATCAAATATTGACTCATCACTGCCCCAAACTTGTCTCAAAACAAGATCGTCCTGAATAATAACATGATGTGACACCTTACGTACCTTTGAATTCCAATTTCATCATTCAACACTAAATAGTCTTTCAAATTTCGTATCCATGTCAACTTTATAAAACTACTTCTGCAATCCGCCTTTCTAGGTGTCACCCCAAACTGATCCAAACATCAGCTTCTAGGGCATCTAAACTACTTACTGTCACTCCTGTCATTGGAAGACCATTCATTGGAAGGCCAAGTATCATAGCCATGTCTTCTAATGTGATGGTACACTCACCAACCAGAAGGTGAAATGTATGTGTATTCGGATGCCATCTTTCGATCAATGCATTGACCAATGCTCCCTGACACTGGATTACTCCAATCTGAAAAACGTGAAAAAAAATCAATCTCTGATATATGCCCCTCCACAATAGAATTGTACGGATCAGACGGCAAATAGTGTGTACAGGTCAACATCCGTAAACCCTACATAACCGGCCAAATTTCACATCAATAAAAAATATCCATAAAAACCTAAATATAATAAATATACTAATAAATATATAACTAATTAACTAACAAAATTTAAAAACTAACTATTTATATAACTAAAAAGATTAATAACTTAACAACTCTAACATATTAATAATAAAATTCTTATTATTAATAACTAACTTATTAATATAATTTCAAATTCAGTATTAAAACTATTAATAACTCTTAATAACCATTAATAACTATTCTAAATTTAATTATTCATTAAAAGCACACGACATGGATCAATACCACCATATATTAATATTTTAACTACTATTATTATAATTATAACAACAATAATTATTATATCAAAAAATTTAAACACTTATTATACCACAATAAATATATTAATTAAATATTTAAATAATTCCAATGTCACTGTATTAATATTTAACATTAAATTTATTATTAAGAATAAATAACTTCTTAAAAATACCAATTTTAGTGTTCATAATTATTAGTTAACTCAATAAATTTATCAATTATTCCTTAACAACTTTGCGGGTATCGTAACAATTTATCTACTATTATTATATTAATAACAATAACTATTATATCCAAATATTTTTTTTATTATATCCAAATATTTAAAACATAATTATAATTACAATATCATAAATATATTAATAAACTATCTAATAACAATTTATTACTTACCAATCAAATGTCTAACAACAATTATTAAAACACCTAACTATATCTATATTTATAAAAACAATTAACATATTAAATGCTCTAAAATATTCAAAAATTTATTTAACAAAAATCCATATAATACTAACTATATTTTCTAACAATATCGGAAACATTATTCATTAACAAAATAAATAAATACATATTTAATAGTTTCATATATCACATTGTTAATAATATTTTAACTATCATTTAATTATTGTTAATAATATTAATCTCTAATATAATTTTATTAAATTAAAAAATTAATAACAATAACTTACATAATTAGAGTGACTGAAATAATTAACAATATGTATCTATTACGATAAATTTCTCTAATTTTTAGTCTTTTTGGAATTCTTATACTTCAGTTGTTGCCAGAGATGATAGCTTTAGTTCTTTAAAGTTGTTGAAGAGCTTCAGAGAGAATTGTGGTGGTGGGGATGTGGGTTTCTGAAAGAGATAGATGAATGAGAGAGAAAGAGACCATAATGGTGCAATGCACTAACCTGACTTTCATTTGTAAATTAAAAAGTGAAATTTCACCGACCAACCTTAAAGATTCAAACCTTCTCCAGATTCAAACCTCCCAGAGAAAATTGCTAAGCTTTTTCTGGAACATTTTCACTATTAGGTACTATTTCCCTTATAAACTGCATTCGGTGAATTTCACCGTCCACTTGCTGCAGCAACTTCCTACAAACACTTGTCTTTCTTTCTTGCAACAAACATTCATTTTGCTTTCAACTCTTTCCTTTGGCAGTTGAGTGAGTGATGGTTGAACAAATCCCTTACGGTGTTGCTACTTCCGTCATCAACAAGATTGCTTCTGTTGCCTTTCGTGAAACTGGGAGGATCTATGGAGTCATGGAAGACCTTGACAAACTGAAGGACACTCTGGAGTCCATCAAGGTCGTGCTTTCTGATGCTGAGCTGAGACAAGGCCAAGATACTACTGTTGCTTGATTCTGATTACTTACTTGATGACAAACAAGTCATCAGAATCAATGGTGACTTGCTCGATGACAAAGAAGTCCATCAAAATGTTCAAACAAGTCCTCCATGATTCTAATGACTTGCTTGATGATGTGTTCATCGAAGACTTGTGCCACAAAGCTAATGGTGCCAGTAGAATAATGAGTAAGGTGTGTGGTTTCTATAGCATATCTCATAATCCAATTGTTTTTCGTGCTAAGTTAGCCCATAAGATTGAAAATATTTGGAGGGACTTTAATTCTGTTGCTGAAGATATGTCTAAGTTGAATCTGAATCGGAGTCTGGTAATACTTAAGCAAGATGAGAGTGCTTGGAGGGAAACAAGTTCTTTTGTTTTGCATTCAGAGATAATTGGGAGGGAAGAGAATAAGAGTGACATTGTTAACTCGCTGAAGCAAACCCATCCAGATCAGAGTGTTTCTTTGGTTGTTATTATTGGTATGGGGGTTTAGGCAAGACAGCCCTTGCTCAGTTAGTGTACAATGCTACTCAGGAGCAGGACATGTTTTAGAAATATATGTGGGTGTATGTTTCAGAAGATTTTGAGGCGAAAACTATTTTGAAGATGTTATAGTCCTTGAAGAATGATGCAGGGGGTGACTCAATAGAGGTCCTACAACAGAAGTTGTGAGAAGAACTAAATGGAAAAAAGTATTTGCTTGTACTTGATGATGTGTGGAGTCAAGATCATTTAGGCCCAGTTTGGGTAACTAACTTAATTAAGTTCCTTTTGATAAAATAACTTAAACAATAAATAACTCTGTTAAAAGTAACTTATAAATAAGTTATTTTGTGTTTGGATTTTTAACTCTAAAAATCCTTATTTTAAAGAAATGTAATGAAAAGTAGAAGTATTATGAGAGAAGTCATTTTTTTTAACTTCTCTATAAGCTCCAAAATAGCTTCTTAGAAAGTTGCAATTTGGTTTTGAAAATTGCACCCGACATTAATACTACTACTTTTCATAAGTCAAAAGTTAAAAAAAGCTCCTTCTAGAGTTTTCCAAACGGGCCCTTAAAGTGGAGTAATTTAAGAACTCATTTGATGTGTGGAGGTCAAGGCAGTAAGTTATTAGTAACAGCCCGTAGTAAGTCGATTTCTCGAACAATGGGTATAAACACTCCGTATGATTTGACAGGTTTGACAAATGAGCAATCGTGGACTTTGCTAAAGAAGCTGATTTTTTGTGAAGATATGAATTCCAAACAATTGGAGAGAAAATTGCAAAGAAGTGTCAAGGAGTACCTTTGGCAATCAAAACAATTGAAGGCTTCTTACAAATAAGGATTGAAGAAGTAGATCAATGGTCCAGTCTTTTGAATGGTGATATTTGGAGGTTAATGCTGAGAAGAGGAGAGTATCTTACCAATGTTAAATTTGATTTACCGAAACTTGTCACTTGAATTAAGACAATGTTTTGCATATTGTTGTCTATATCCAAAGGATTCGATAATCTGAAAAGATGAATTGATTCAGTTGTGGATGGCTCAAGGTTACCTTGCAAGTTATGTTGAAAGGCAGTTTGTGGAAAATATGGGCAATCAATTTGTCAAGATTCTGTTGATAGGATCCTTTTTTCAAGAAGCATCAATGGATATATGTGGTGATATTGCATCTTTCAAAATGCATGACTTAATGCATGATCATGCAACGGTGGTTGCTGGAAATGATAGTTACTTACATGTTGAGGAAAAATGAATTGTTCGAAATCCCATGCATGTGGCATCTGAAACTAGGAACATTTTTTCATTGGACATGTTTGATGCAAGTAAATTGCAAACAATCATTTGTTGCAACGAGGCAGGTATATCAATGATCAACACGACTTCCATACAAAACTTCAAATACTTGCGTACTTTGAATTTGTCATGGTCTTCCATAACTGAGTTGCCAAAGTCAATTGATAAATTCAAGCATTTAAGATATCTTGATCTGCTATATTATAGTTATCTAAGAAGATTACCCAAATCGGTTGGCAATCTTGTTTGCTTACAAACATTAAAATTAAAGGGATATCGTGAACTTGTTTTCCCTGCAAAAATCATTATAAACTTGATCAATTTGAGGTGTCTTGATATTGAAGGATGTAAAACCTTTAAAAACATGATGCCAACAGGATTAGAGAAATTGACTTCAATGCAATACTTATCAAATTTTGTGGTAGGGGATAGCAAGGAAAGCACAAGTGGCAAGCTAAATAAACTAAAAGACTGATGCATATGCATCTTTAGTATTTTTCTCTCTTGTTTTCAAGTGTTTTGTTAAGAATTTTCTTTAATAAACATTACTTTGATTAGTTGAATTGATTGATTACAGGAAGCTTCAGAAGGAAAACACAAAGAAATATAATGGAAAGCATGCAAACAGAAGGCTTTCTGGAACAGAATAGAAGATGGAAACAAAAAGCTCCCTGGAACAGAAAGCTCTGGAAAGCAAAAAGGGATCCTGGGCGTTGTACGTAAACAAAAAGGTGTACTACATGAAAGGAGGAAAAGGGAGTATGCGTACACACACACCTGTGCGTACATACAAATGACTATCATTAAACATTTCACGTAGTATGTAGGCAGTTTCACGTACTACGCAGAAGATGTGTGTACGCACACATGCATGCGTACACACAACATAGAAGAATTTGGCAAAATATGCATACACACACCTGTGCGTACGCACAGGTTGGATTTCACGTAATACGTGGAATTTCCCATGTACTACTTTAGGGCAAGGAACAAAGGCAACTTAAGGGAATTGGCTCACGTACAATGCAGCCCACTTCACATTGTACGTGAGCCCATAAATGACACTCCAGGATCACACTTTCAAGTCACGTATAACGTGGAACAGCCCACGTATTACATGGGCCTTGCTGCCTATTCTAGAATTTAAATTAATGGCCTTTTATTCTTCAACTCCTCAACTCTTTAAAAGATTAATCACAAGCTCATTAATGAGGACAGTTATTCAAGATCACAAGCAATCAAGGAAAAGATCTTCTCGGTGAAAAATAATTAGGAAAAGATTTGATTCTGTTTAATTTTAATTTATTTTTGAAATTTGAATTTCGAATTCAGTTATCTTTTAGGTTAGTATTTAAGGGAAGAGGGTTCTGACCTCTTCACTACTTTGTCACTTTGCAATTTTAATTTCATAAGGATTTCAAGAACAAGCATGAGTTTCTAATTCTCCTAAGTTAAGGTTAAGAGATCTGTTAATCTATGGATCAATGCAATAACTTTTTCTATTTCTAATTTATGCAATTGATTCCTCTTCAAGAAACGATTATCATTCTTCATCTCAAAGGGTTTGAATATGTCGAGAAACAATTCTTCTCCAACTTGGATTTTCTCAATCTCTTGGAAAATTGATTGACTAAATTAAGCTTGAAAATCGATTCTCATCATTTGTAAGTTTTGAAACTAGATTGATAAGTGACATAGAATCAACTAGGTTAAACTCTTATGAATGTGTAGCTTTATAAATCAGAAACGTTCTTCAACTCTTTTCTAGGTTAAGTGACTAAGGGATTAGCGTTTAATTATATTAAAGAAAAATTGAATCACCAAGGGATTGGGGTTTAATTACTAATGATTTGCCATAAAAGAATCGTTGCATGATTAGAATAGAAATCAAAAAGTATTGATTCAGACGACTAATATCTCTGAAACCTTAGCTATCTCAATTATACATCACTTTCTTACTCATTGTCCGCTTCTGTTTTTACCTTGTTTAGTTTCTGTTTATGCTCAAAAGCTCTCAAAACCCAAATTTCCTAGTCTGACTAGATTAATCAATTGATTTTGCTTGTGTAGTCCATTAATCCTCGTGGAATCGACCCTCACTCACCTGAGGTCACTACTTGATTTGACCCGAAGCACTTGCCGGTATTTTGTGGATTGTAAAATTTGCATTAAGTTTTTGGCGCTGTTATCGGGAATTAATTTTGGTTAACAAACTACCAATCAATTGATTACCTAGATTAGACCTTTTTAATTCTGTTTATTTACTGTTTTTGTTTTATTTCCCCCCGGGAATTCCCTTCGTTATTGTGAAGGGAGTTCCAATTTGATTTCCGTATTGTTTTTGTCTATGCAGAATAACAGGAATAAGGAACTGTTTCAGTACGATCCTGAGATTAAAAGAACTCTTCGACGGTAGAGACAACAAGCTAGAAATCAAAGAGTTGAAGAAGAGACTGAAGAAGTGGTTGAGGAAGAATTTCCTGAGCCACAAATGGCAGAGAACGTGAATAATAATGTCAACCCACATGAAAGAACTCTCGGATCTTACATTAATCCTAATCTAGATAGTTGTGGAAGCAGTATCATTACATCTACTATACGAGCCAATAATTTTGAATTGAAGCCACAGCTGGTCACATTGGTTCAACAAAGCTGCCAATTCAGTGGAAGCTCACAGGAGGATCCAAATTTGTTTATTTCTAACTTTTTGCAAATTTGTGATACAGTCAAGACAAATAGTGTCTCATCTGAAGTGTATCGTTTGCTGCTCTTCCCATTTGCTGTAAGGGATTGGGCCAAACAGTGGCTAGAGAATCAAGGCAAGGAGAGCATAGCCACATAGAAGGATTTGGTCACTAAGTTTCTAAACAAATTATTCCTGCCTCAGAGGGTCAGCAAGCTCAGAACTGATGTTCAAACCTTCAGACAGCAAGAAGAAGAATTCCTATATAAAGCTTGGGAGAGGTTTAAAGAGATGCTCATAAAATGTCCTGATAATATGTTTACTGATTGGGTCCAACTCCAGATATTTTATGATGGAATCACCCCTACCTCACGGATGGCACTAGACACCTCAACAGGAGGATCCTTATATATGAAGAAGACTACTGAGGAAGCACAAGAATTGATTGAAATGGTGGCCAATAATCAATATCTCTACTCCTCTGAAAGGTCAGCAAGAAAAGAGTCATGGAGCTGGATACTTTGGATACCATTTTAGCTTAGAATAAAATCATGGCCCAGCAAATCAGTGCAACATCCCAGCAATTAAATGTAATTACTCAATCCCTAGGAGGAATGCAAGTTTCAGTAGTAAGCTCTCAAGAGAACTCTTATGGTATCAGTAATGGATTTTCTCCAGGTGAAGGGATAGAGTACGGACAATCAACTCTAGAGCAAGTGAATTACATGTGCAATCCTCCAAGACATCCTCAAAATGACCCTTACTCTAATTCTTTTAATCCTGGATGGAGAAATCACCCAAACTTTGGGTGAAAAAACCAAAACCAGAGAACAACCCAGTTTAATAACACCCACCATCCCAACCAATTCAATAACCAAAATTCTTTCAATCACCACAACACCAGTAACCCTTCTATGAACCATTTCCACCAATCACCATCCAACTCACAACAAACCCAGAAAAATACCAAAAGGCTTTCTAACTTGGAAATTGCCCTAGAAAAGCTATCTCAGAGCATAACTGCATTCATACAAGAAACTAGGAGCTTCAGGGAAGAAACAAGAACAAATTTCAAGAATCAAGGTGCTTCAATTAGGAATTTAGAAGTGCAAGTGGACCAAATTGCTCAACAATTGGAGAAATACACAAATGTTCTCCCCAGTGATACAATTCATAATTCAAAAGGAAGAGTGCAAAGCCATTAGCTTGAGAAGTGGAAAGGAAGTGGGGTTGGCAGAGAAGGACGCACACGTTATTGACAACAGAGACAAAATTCCAGAAGGTGAAAACAAGTCATAAGACAGCATTCGACTCTCTCCTCAATAGCCACAAATTCTACCGTCCAAAAGTACACCTAAAGAAAAGGTTTCAGTGTCTGAATATAAACCAAGAATTCCATATCCTCAGAGATTACACAAAGAAGCCAAAGATCAACAATTTTCCAAGTTCCTGGAGGTTTTCAAAAAACTCCAAATCAATATTCCCTTTGCTGAAGCTCTTGAACAGATGCCATTATATGCAAAATTCATGAAGAAACTGATTTCTAGGAAAAGAAACTGGAAGGAGAATGAGACGGTAGTCCTTACAAAAGAATGCAGTGCAATAATTCAGAAAAATCTCTCTAAAAAGCTGAAGGACCCAAGCAGTTTCGTGATTCCATGTCCGCAAAATCATTCGGGTGTTACAGAGTTTTAAACACATTGAACACAATTTGTTCAACATTCACCCTCAAGGTTAATTCGCCTTTCTGAACATTAATCAACGCCCTTGCTGTAGCAAGGAATGGCCTCCCTAGTATAATTAAGGCATTGGCATCCTCTTCTATGTCCAATATGACAAAGTCCACAGGAAAGATGAATCTCCCCACCTTCACCAGTAAGTTTTCAACCACACCTAAGGGAAATTTTAAAGAACGGTTAGCACATTACAACGTGATTCTAGTGGGTTTTATCTCTTTAATATAGAGCTTATGCATCAATGATAATGGCATCAAGTTGATCCTGGCTCCTAAATCACATAAGGCTCTCTAAAAAAATTAAAACATCACACATGGCTCACCATTAACCAAATTCACATCATATACAACATTAAACATCACTTTCATTCATTAATTCAAACAGGTTCACACATGATACACCATTAAACAATTGTAACATCACAAATTATCCTCAAACTTTAACTCTACAGCACAACAAATCTCCTAAAATTTCCTACCTAATCATGTATAATTTAGGTGCATTCCATATGGTTGCTATAACTTATATGGATTCTACAGCAACAAGAATAAAAACCCAACCGAGCCAGCAATACATAAAGCAGCAACAATCCTAAGCTTCCACTCCACATCTTTCAATCTTGATTTTAAGTTTGTAATCTTCCTCCTGGTTCTTGCAATTTCAATCTCCTGCTGAGCACCTCCAGGTTCCAGATCTGCCCATCGAAAAAATCACAGCCATCCTGAACCTAATAGAAGCCACAAAGACATATGAAAACCCCCCAAATTTACAGACCCAGAATTGCAAACGAGGAACAACATCATACCTCATAGTATACGCAGCCCCAAAATCTTCATCCTAGGTTATCCTTCATGGATGAAGTTCGCAAAATTGGCCTCTTGCCATGTCCGCATAGCAACTCCTTCGCAGGTGAACGAAATCGTGCAACTCTTAAACTCTGGGAAGCCATGGACACTGTCTCTTGAACCGTAGCACTGTTGCTCTCCGTTGAGCTTCTAAAGAAGACGCTGGCGTTGAACACTCCACACACTGAACCCTTATTTAGTTTCATTATTTATATATTTATTGTTTTCCTTATTATTATTATTATTATTATTATTATTATTATTATTATTATTATTATTATTATTATTATTATTATTATTATTATTATCTGTTAAAATGGGTGTAACGGACACTAACGAACTAAGGGGTAAAATCGTCCGAAGGACGATTTTAAAATAAACTGGAACCTTTGGGACCAATTTGTAGCAAAAAAAGGCCAGAGACGAAATAAATTTTTGGCCTTTACGTTAGGGACCAAAATCGTACTTAACCCTAAAAATTACTAATATCTTTTTTAAACATTGTGAATAATAAATGGTAATATTTTACACACTTTATCTCAATCTCGATATCTTATAAATAGCAAACAATTTGAGCAAATTTTAAGACAAGGCTTGAATATACATGTTTTATCTTTTTCTTTCCTTGATAATGCATCATTATATTCTTCTCTAGTTTAGAGAATACGATACAAGATACAGAAGTCATCCAAAAATATGATCTTCATTTAAATTTTGAAGTGAATTTATGTATGTATTGTGTGTGTTTTTAGACCACCACCAACATTTGAAGAATATTAAATTCAAGGCCTTAATTAAGTGGATGAGTACAAAACCAACCTAATTCAATTGCATTACAAATAGATAAAAACATTATCAATAGTAACGAAATCAAGTGGTTTATCTCTTCATAAATTAAGTAGATTGTTTGTCTAATATATGGTGTCATTGTTGGTTTTATACACTATGAAAACTAGGAATAATTTATATCAAAATAGAAATGGTCTTTTTTGTTTTGTAAAAGAAAATAAGAAAGATACAATTCGGATTTAGGGAAAAAATAGATAAAAAAAACTTTTACTTGAGTTATGGAAATAAGGTAAAGTAACTCATGAGCATTCTTTCTTATTGTAAATAATATATGGTGTTTCTGAAGTTGGAACATGAGAAAATCATTATGTCTTTTACTTTTCTTATCTCATGGATGGTGTCTTTTTTTATATTTTCTTTCTTTTTTTTAAGCATTATAGTTGATATAACAAATTTTAAGTTTAAGAGTGATGTGCATAAGATGTTTTAATAAAAATTATTTGAATTTGAATAGGGAATAACCACTTTTTTAAAAATGGATAGTGAGATAAATCTAAGTATGAGGCAGGCAATATGTTTGTATATGTTTTCAATCCAAATTTATTATCAAGGTATATATTTTTCTATGTTCTTAAATATGTTCAATATTCATCCACTGTTATTTGCATATTGAATCTATATTCACTTGTTATCAACGAGAACATTGTAAAGATAGAAACTTCATTCGCAACACATCAAGAACTTTTTTACTTGAGTAAGGATCATATAATTTATCCATGTATAAAATTAACATTCAAATATTTTTATCACACAAATTGAAGGTTCCCAAGTGAGTTGAAAAGGGAGTTGAATCAAGAAACCACCTTTATCACTTAATAAACAAATTTGCAGAATTCTAGTTTTAGGAGATTATTTTCGATTTTTTTCTCGTCTTGTAGTGCAGAAGAGAAAATGCAGAGAATAGAGAAAGAGAAGAGTGATGCCTCAATATATCCTGGTTTGGCCACGAAGTGCAATTTGATCTACGTCTAGTCTTCACTACAATAATTGTAAAATTTCTACTATAATCAATATAGATTACAAACTCCAATACCAAGAGACTCATACTCTTGTTTCTTCACCTAAACTATCCCAAGTTTAGTCACTCACTTAGGTGCTAACCCAATTTAGTTAAGGAGAACTAAGTGCACTCTAAACTAGTACACTTTTCGAACTCAAAACACTCAAACAAAGATTAAAATACCTTTGTATGCACTACTCTCTTTGTCTTTTATATCTCTCAAAGTAAACTTGAATCTAGAAAAAAAGAGAACTCAGAACACACTCAAATAACAAGGAGTCAAAGGTTGTTTGTGTGATCTATAATATGCATGAAAAATGTTGCCTCTTTCTTGGATAAAATTTTCTTTTATAGAGCTTGATTGCTTTCTTTAATGTTGGAATCATTCCTAATTCATCAACTAGCCATTACACCATTTATGAGTTGATTCCATTGACATTGAAGTAGAAATATTTTCCTTCTTTATCTTGATAATGTTTAGCAGATATCCAAATACTCATGATAATATATTTTCAAGTTTGGCTTGATATCTTCAATGATATTCCTCTTAATGATGCTGATTTGCATAACCTCTCTTGCTAGTTTGGTCATCCTTGATTGATTCTTGCATAAATCATCATAATAGTTAATTATAATAGGAAATAGTTAATTACATTTGTCATAAGGTATCAAATCAATTCTTAACTCAACAATCTCTTTCTTATTGACAAACATGATTAAATTTAAATTAAAGAGAAATGTATGAATGGCTTTTTTGAATTTCAGCAAACTCTCTCTATTTATGAGCATCCATCAATCAAGAGTAAGAACACAAAATTGTGGTACCTGACCATATACTAAAATAACATAACAAAACATGGTGCTTATAATATAAGATACTATAGCAGAAAAAATAAGACATATCAAAGTTAATAAAACCAATATCAAAACATACAGAAGATACCAAAAAAACATCTATAAGGCATAAGCCTAAAAATTTAATCCCTTTAATTTTTTTTCCTTTTGTCATCAAGGAGGAAAATTAAAAAAGATACAACCATCAGCAGTAGCAAAATGATGTGTGAAAGGCTAAAGGCATTAACAACTAATGTAAGAATAAAATCCCTTTAAAATAGAAAAAATTTTAGAATAAATAAGATGATTAATACTGAAAATACTTTGAATAAAATCTATTTTAATGCAATTTAAAAATATTTTTCAAATAAATGCAGAGATCACATAATAATTCAAAAAAAAATATAAAGAAGGCAGGTTGAAAAATGAACTTGTTCATCATTTGCCCAGAAAATCTTGTCTCGACATAAGAGAAAACAACTCAAAATCTCATCAGTTTAATTAAAATATTTCAAAAGCACTTAAAATTCTCAAAGCAGTTCTTAATTTACAAAATCTATCTTTAGCTAAGATTTTAGTGAAAATATCAGCTAATTGATCATCTGATTTAACAAACTAAACATCAATAATTTTTTTGTACATATTCACGTATTAAGTGATATTTCACTTCAATATATTTAATACAAGAGTGCAAAACTGAATTTTTGGAAACGTTAATGACACTCATGTTATTGCACATAAGGAAAATATTTTCAGCCTTAATCTTATAATAAATTAGTTGAGTTTTCAACCATAGAACCTAGGAGCAGCAGAAGGAAACTACTATATATTCCGCCTCAGCAGTTGAAAGAGAAACTGTAGCTTACTTCTTACTACACAAGCATTGAAGGGTTTGCCTAGGAAGCAACATATTCCACTTTGAATGATGTCAAGCTTTGATGAGGTTAAATACATCAAAGATCCAATCATTCCTCTATATCGAGTCTTATTAACATTTTTGTCATGTTTATCCTTCAACATCTTTATGTTTGGATGCATAGGAGTGTCTATAGGCTTTGCATTTTCAAACCAAACTTCTTGACCAGCTCCTTTCCATATTTTTCTTGGTGCACGAAGATACCTTAAGTAGTTTGTTTAATTTGCAGCTCAAGATAGAGTGTCAATTCTCCCATAATGCTCGTATTGAATTCATTAGACATAAGCTTTGCCATTTTATGGTTTTTAACTAGCAGTGTTCATTTAATTTTCAATAAGGACTTTGCTGCTATTTATTTTTGTTTGAAAGCATTAAAGTCTACTGATTGGCTTAGATTTGAGATTTTTATCACTGTCCCCTCCGAACCCCACTCATTTTCTTATCATCTTGTTATTCTCCATAATCAGTCACTCTCCTAGTTTCCTTTCCACTTTGAAAGGCCTTCTATTAAACAGTTTGGCTGTGGCTTCTTTCTACGCATAGGAGGACCAAATTGGACTCTCTTCTTCCCTTTGCTCTTCAATTTCTCCTTGTCTTCGACCCTTATGTCAACTTGGTTAGCCTATATTCATTCGCCTATTTTGTCCTCCCTTAGTTTGTTTCCTTCTGTATCTTCCATAAACGCAAACATATTTTTTGTTCATGGACTATTTTTGCGCAATACGTACAAATCGTTTCCAACCTTTCATACCGCACCACCACATCTATTCTATTTTTGTTTGGGACAAAAATCTTAAGAGAGTCTTTAATAGTTTGACTTCCTTCCATCACTATTCTCACTTTCGTCATCGAAGTTTCCTTCCACTTTATATCAAACAATCCTACCTACCTTCGGCACTTTGCTTAGTCTTTCCCCCATCTTTCGTGCCACCTCCAACATTTTAAACGATTCTAGGAACCCCCAGAATTGAATCCATATTGAGAGATTGGTGATTAATTGATCTTTAATCCTTATTTCTTCTTTCCACTGTTGAACATGGAGAGTATAGTACTTCAAAAGCCATGAAGAACCTTTCTCAATCCTCATCACATCCACTCCTTATCAAAGAAGAATTGGAATTGATTGTGATCGATCTCCATCACCCTAATCCTTCTTATCATCCCCAAATAGCCGCAATGTCGCCCCTTCCATAATTTTTGTTGAAAAAGCTTTATCAGTAAACAACTTTTCAATGAGACTATTAATGCAATTATCAACACCTCTCTTTATGTCTGCTTCCTCCGATTGTACCACATCATCACTTTCATTATCACTCCCCGATTCAGAACCATGCCAACTCCCTTTATTCTTTGCTAAGCACCAAAGAGAACATACGTACTAGTGTGAATAAGAGTTGAAAGTTGTGTGATGTAATGATCCTAAAGATAACATTGACCTAGAGGCACAAAAACTCTGTTAAGGTTAAAAAAATCCTAACAGAATATGTTAATCTAGTCGACACTTCCGATACTTTTAAATATTTCTTAACTCATAATCACATTTTGGTTACTCCTTTTAGTTGAGATTTGGTAAAATTTACGGTTAATATCATCATATTTTATTTATTTATTTTATAATTAACTACATCTTGACCTCTATTAAAATTTAGATAATATTATAATTAATATTCTTATATTTTATAAAATATGACATAAGTATAGGGTGCCAAGATAGATATTTGCCAATTTTTACCAACAATAATTAATTATTATTTTTTAATCTCAATTAGGAATGTAGTGGAGTCCATTAAGTATAATTTTGAAAGAATTAGGATTTGTAACCGTGCATGAGTAGTAATCACATCAATCTTGAAGGCGTCACGCAACCCTCACGCAACCTTAATCCTCTTACTCCTCGCCAGCCATATCTCTGTCCTGGAACTTTTTTAGTCACCGGGACGCCACAATTACCATTCGACGGTGACTGCCCCCTCCCGCCAATCCCATTTTGTGGCACCACCATTCCTGTAAAAGAAAAACTCATCCTACGCACTGATAATGCGCCCCAACCCCACCGTAGGTGTCTTCGTTGTCGTGGATGCACAGTGAGCCATGACGTTCCACTTTCGTTCAGCCATAGCCTTCCACCTTCATAGGAGCAACGTGAACATCCCTCACATACCGCTGGCAACGTCAACAGCCCCACTCGTTGACAAATAGTATTCCAACTCCATAGGAGAAAGATGTATGTGTCCCCGTTGAAGGCGATTATTCCACATGGCATTGATGGATCCATCAAGTTGTGAAGAAGAAATGTATGACACTTCATATGATGTGGATGATCATTCTAATTCCACTGATGCCAATGTCCCGTCTCTGAGTGAAGAGGAAACTCAACGTGTAGACAAGGTAAATTATGTATAGTAGTATAATTGGTCATGTTTCTTTGCAACGTGTTTTTTATTTAATTTTTGGGGTATTGACAGTGACACTCTTTTTTGGAAGGATTGTGGTTTTTTGTTCATTGAATTAGAATTGGTGTGGATATTCTTTCTTTTATGCTCGCATGATGCTACAATTTCGACATATGATGTGGTTTTTTAATTATTTTTTCTTTACCATGTTGCTTTGATATTTGCAACTTTGATTAGATTTTTATTTTCTAGATATTAATATCGATAGTTATGTTTTTAATCAGTGTACTTTTGTTTGTTTATTAATTGGTGTTATGAATGAATAAGTGTATGTCGGAAGAGTTTTTATGAGTGTTGAATAGTGGATGGTTATCTTTTTTTTTTTTGTGCTATGTTCTTGGTTTTTTATTTCAGGGGAAAGAATTTGTAGACGTTATTGAGTTAGAGGAGGATGCATCGGAATTGAGTCATTTGGTCCGAAATATATTCTATGAATAAGTGTGTTCGGTGATGAATGTCGTGTTGTTTGAATGGATCTGCAGTTGGCAGATCACACCAAAATTCCAATAGAGAAAATTCCGTACGTAGGATTGTGATTTGTTTCGTTGTAGTGGGCACAAGAGTTCTATTCTAATTATGCAAAGAAACTAGGGTTCGTGACTAGGATTAGGAATACCAACTTTGACAAGTCAAGGAAGGAATCAATGATACCCATTAACCAATCGATACATTACAATTGTGAAGGTTATCGGGAGTCTCAAGTGAAGGTAGCATCTCGGGTAAGGAAAATAACAACTGCCAGATGCAGAGCAAGGATGTACGTGATGTTTGATAGGTAGAAGGATAATTGGATGGTGTCCAAATTAGAATTGAAGTATACCCACCCGTGTTCTGCCAAGCAAGATATGCATTACCACGAGTACAGGGAACTGACCATGCATGCCAAGTGTGTGATTCAGGACAACGATGAGGCTAGCATACGACCCAACAAGACTTACCTCACACTGGCAAACGAGGTTGGTGGGTCATCAAATTTGGGTTACTTAGAAAAGGATGTGAGAAATTTCATTACAAGCAATCTACACTATGCTGACGAAAAATGTGGATGTCAAGAAAATGATGAGCTATTTCATGTGAATGAAAGAGATCAACCCAAATTTCTTTTATGCAGTAGATGTGGACGCAGCTAACAAGTTTAGGAGTGCACTCTAGGTCGATGCAAGGTGTAGGACATCCTACAAATATTATAGAGACATAGTATTATTTGATATAACTTACAGTAAAAATAAGTATGTTTGTTTTTCTGCCTCAATTGAAAGTTTTATTGCTTTGACACTATTGCAAGTTCTTACTTTTGGCTGGATTTATTGCAGGCATGGACTACCATTTTCATCTTTTGTTGGTGTCAACTATCATAGGAGTCCGCTCTGCTCGGGTGTGCTTTCTTGGAGAATGAGAAAATACGTAGTTTTGAGTGGATCCTTAAGCAATGACTGAATTGCATGGGATCTCCCCCACAGGCCATCATCATGGACAAATGCAAGTCCGTGTTTTGTGCTATTATGAATGTCCTTCCAAATACTTGCCACTGATAGTGCATATGACACATATTGAAGAAGATACTGCATAAGCTCGGAGGATATGCTCGGTACAGAGAAATACATGCTAAAATAACTGGCACTGTTTGGAATGCCCAGTCTGTGGAATCTTTCAAGAAGGATTGGGCTCAATTCATTGCTGAGTTCAACCTAGAGCATAATAGATGGGTATCATGTTCATTTTGTATTGTGCTTGTATGTTCTTTTTTGAGAGTAGATTTCTTGTGCTGCTTTTGTCTTTATTGTGCTCGAATTTAGGTCCCGTTGTCATCGGATGATTTATAACCTATTTAGATACTTTATGTGATGTCTCTGTTTGGAAGGTCGATGTCTACTTGGTTCACTAAGTCTGTAGATGTGTGTTGTGATGTAGCCAAGTGTTCATGATGGTTGTTTTTGCCTTTTCTTTTGTTTTTTGTAGACCTTTATGACGATCATCGAATGTGGGTTCGAGTCTATTTTAGAGGTGAATTTTAGGCTAGTATGATAAGTACCCAGAGGAGTGAGAGTATGCACGCTTTTTTACGACGGGTTCTTGCATTGTAAGAGTAGATTGGCTCAGTTCGTGCATGAGTAAACAATGTGCTTGGGAACAAAGAGAAAAAGGAATTGGAGGACAATGCTGCACACTCTAAAGGAGTTGTCCCCTGTTCATCCAGCTTTACAATTGAAAGACAGTTTCAGCGTGAGTACACAATCTCTATGTTTAGGGAAATACAACAGAAATTCAAGAAAAAAGGGAATTGTTTAGTCTGTGGTGTGACTCAAGAGGGAGATTTGGTTCGGGCGACTGTGGACGAGCAATACATTCTTTATGGGGAGCCTAGGTACTGCACGAACAGTATCGAGTTTGACCCATCGACATAACGTTCGGTGCGAGTGCAACATGTTTAAATTAAGAGGTATTCTTTGTTGCCACTGCCTTGCTGTGTTCTTTTATTACAGAGTAGACAGAGTACCATCTTGCTATGTTCTCCCTCAATGGAGAAAGAATGTACAACACAAACACACTTTCATCAAGAGCAGCCACGACGAGAAGCGATTCAATGAAAGCCACAACTTATTCAGAGGATTGTGTTCACACTTCTTTAATGTTGCCCAGGATTTCGTGACATGTGAAGAAGAAGCGGCCATGTTACATTCGGGTTTTGACGAGTTAACAGCTAAGTTGTTTGATTATCGTGCCAAATTGGGGTTTAAAAGTGTTCCCACTATACAGAACAGCATAGTGTTACAGTGTGACCCCGCTCGTGGTGCATCTGACATTCAAGGTCCTTCAAAGGTGGCAACGAAGGGTCGGTCGAGAGTGAAGAGACTTGGATTTGAACTGGACACCTCGATCAAGAAATCCAAGTGAAGAAAGAAGAAGAATGCACCGGTATGTCTTTACTATTTGGTTAGTTTCGAACCACTTGTTAACATGACTTGATGGATAAAGTTGAAACTATTTTTTTATGCGTGGTGATTTTTTTAGGAAAATAATGAAGCAATCAATCCAAATCTAGTGGTGGGTTCTGCTGTGAGAGCGAATGAATAACAGGAACATGGTGGGTTCATGTCTTTGTTAAACTCGTTTCGAAATACTTAGAAGACTTTTGATTATAGATTTGTAAGGAGATTTCTCTTTTTTTTTATTTTTGATTTTTTTCCACTTGTCTTTAACAAAGTATTCAGGTTTTTTATGTAATAAACAATTTTAAGTTGAGTTTATATCATTACTTATTGAGGTTTTTGATCCACTGATATGATATGATTATAATGTTATAAGCTTTCTAAGTTTGAAACCTTGATTCTATTGAAAATGAAAAAAAAAAAGATAAAAAAATGAAACCTCTGTTACAATGCACATCCAGTGACATAGAAGCCCACAAAAGCAACGTGAAACAAAACATATATCCGATGGAAGATGCTTCTGTAAAAAGACACATACACATAAGACACGAACCAAATAAACAACTCATGTCGAAGGACACATTAGTCTAAGACACCTCCAGCAGAAGACACATACATATATAAACACCTCTGAAGAAGACACGACGAAAATAGACACGCCCTTCGAAAGACACATCCATGATTAAATGAAAACACGAAAGACACATTGAAAGGAGATACCTTTATCAGAAGACACATTAAACTATAGATACCTCCGAAGAAGTCACGGCAAAAAGAAACACGTCCCTCAGAAGACACATCCATAGCTAAGCGGAAACTCGAAAGACACATCGGTTAAAGACAATTCTATCAGAAGACACATCTGTTTTTAGACACCTGCAAACAATACAGAACTAACATAGACATCTCCAACAGAAGACACATCAATATCAAGACACTTCCAGCGGAAGACACCTATTTTTAAACACCTACGAACAACATAGGACTGATATAGACACCTCCAGTAAAAGACACATCCATATCAAGACAATTTCAGAAGAAGACACTTCCATTTTCAGACACATGCGAACAATACAGGACTAACATAGACACCTCTAGCAGAAAACACATCCATATCAAAACACTTTCAACAGAAGATACATCCATTTTCAGACACTTGTGAACAATACATGACTAACAATACACGACTAACATAAGTAGATACATCCAGAAATAACACCTTGAAACCTCAACATGTTTAACCACTGGAAAAAATACTTCAAAACGTAGCAAGTGTTTAACCTGTGCACAAAATTATCACAAATCAATCTCCGAAAGACAAGATTCATATCCATAGTACATGTATTCTCGTTGAATTAACCAACAAAGTTCAACAAGGGTCCAAGAACAAGTACCTGCTAACAATATAAGAACCCAAAACAAACAGTGACTTTGTGTAAGACATGGAAAATATCTAGTCCCAACAAAATATAGATAAGAACGAGTGGGTATTCCTGGCCTAGGTAAACAAGAATGTAATAAACAGCCTTTTTATTCTCATGTTTAGCTCCTATTGATGGTCTTTTTCTTCAGCGATCCTGTAGCTTGCTGAAGCATGCTCTTTATGTCAGGTGCTGTGAACAGTGTCATAACCTCCTTACATTTGTTCCTTGGTTGGTTGCGGTGCAAAGCAGGTCGAGGACGGCTGTCAAAGGCATTCAAAGCACCTCCAATGGCTGAATTTTTATGACACATAATGATTTCTAGCATTATTTCCAACCTATATAACTTGATGGTGTCCTGCATGTGAAAATCAATGTTGAATGAATGCATTTAGATATAGACAGTGACGTGTGTTTCAAAAAATCAGTTAGTTAGATATAGAATTTAGAAGCTCACATAATCCCAGTCATTCAGTATCCTGCCTTTAGTCCAATACTCTATTAATTTTATTGTGTACACACCATAATCAAAACTATGTGAATGGAAACAACAGAATGTATTAGGAGAACCAGTATGCAACTCAATGACACTAACAATTAAGATATTGCAAGATTTTGAGGGGGACTCACCCATTTGGTTGTATTGGAACAAAGGCATATGTGCAAGGTAGCCCTTTTTGAGTGGGCTTATAAGTGGGGAGGGCCACATGTGCCATGTCTTCAATGAGCCTCGCCTGACACACATTCAAAGTTTAAACGGAATACAATAACAAGGGTTAAATAGAGCAACAGAGTGATAAGATATCATGGTAACCGCATATGCATCTAGCCTCATCCGTGTTGTATCATGTGATTTAGTGTTTAAATTATCTAGTACGAACAGTCCTTTTCCGGATACATCAAATGCATACACCCACTAGTGATGGGTCATACATACAAGGAAAAATCACTACAACAATATACAATTGTAACTAGGCAGATTACGTGCACTTATAAAGAAAAATACATATCCATTGTTTGGGTGTAACGATATTAGTAACTTATCATATGGCAAACAGACTTACCCATTTTCTCTTTGAAACTGCTACCTTATCAAAATACTTTGTATCGACACCAAAATGTTCACCCAATCCTACCCTACACTGGATTTGGCCCGTCCTCAAAGTGCATAAGATTTTTTGGAACTAATACCATTTCCTGTCTAAAGATGAATTTGCAAGTGTTCATAAGTTTTAACGTACATAAATGATTCATATAAACGTATCCTTACTAGAATCCCCGGACACATACAGTAGAAGTCATGCGTGAGTCGGTTTAACCCTGAGACATTGAATGCGCAACACATCCAGTGCACGACCTACATAACCATCTTGTAAAATATAAATGTTTCCAAAATATGAGATCAAAACAAATTGGAGTAACATGAATTTGGGTTACATACATTGTTATTGAGTCAAGCACGTGGTCTCAGCGTGCACAAGTCCTTCCTTACCAGCACTAGGTGTGGTCTACGCTCATACGACGCTACTATTTGATGGCTATCAAGAGATGTGTCCATACCCCACCCTCTGATTCATTGTTCATCCCACTCAGTGAGTTTTCATCCCCGAAGTAACGGATAAAAGGGCCCTGGGGATGGTGTGGGTGTTACGAAGATCTGCATCATCATAAGTGAGAATGAGGGGCACTGTGGACTAGGTGTGCGGCAAGAAGAACCTTTTGGAATAATGGTTTAGATTGGATCGACGCTAATGGGTTTCGAGCCGTAACGCTGTTTGATATCTGCCCATAGATTTCGCACTCCGAATCTCCCTATGATAAGATGTCAGGATTTCTGTTTCAAAAATAACTCTGTAAGGTGGTCAACCTTTATGAATTTTAAGGAGGCGATAACAAAAACCATGCATACTATTACCGGAAGCAAAGTTATTTAGTATTCACTCGCCTGTCAAAAAGTTCACTAGAATATTCATCAATTCCTGAATACTGAACCAATGCTGTTGACGGAGTTTTTGGTTCAAGATCATCCGTCTCGGTTGGTTGCTTTGTTGTTTCTGGCTGGCAGGTTGTGGCGGTGTCCCCTTCTGTCCTGTGATGCTGAGGTGTTTTTCTCCACTGCATTTTGCTGTGGAGTTTCTTGCTCATCATCGTCATCCTTGTTGGATGCAAATGAAGGAGCATTTGTGCGCACTGTGGAGCTACTAACTCCCCTTTGTTGTCGAATCCCTGAACGCAACATCAAACTAGTGGAACACAAAAACCTCGAAGTGCTTTCAAACCACACAATGAACGCAAGATAAACTAATACAGCATATCATGAAGGTTTTTTAAAACATGGCATCACCAATAACTTGTTTAAACATAAGTTGACTCGTGCTCGTGTTCTAACTTGGAAACATGCAACTTACAAATTCTTAAAACGCAACATTTTACTCACTTTTGGTTTCTCTGTTTTGTCTCTTTCACTGGTCATGTTGGTCTCCCCTTTTGTCATACGAGATTTAGGTGTCCTTGTCCAATCAAATTTTTGGCACAGTCTCTTTGCAATGGGATCGTCGTCATCGTCTTCACCGTCCGATGCAACTGCATGTGCATCCGTGTGCATTGATCCGTTTCTAACACCCCCTCTGTGATCAAATTCATGAATTCACAACACCAAACTATTCATACCCAAGAAGTACGAAGTGCCTTCAAATCACACTAACAACACAACTTAAATATATACATCTCTTCAAGGAATATTAAACATGGTATTAGCAATAAAAGTTTAAAAATAAACTGTACTGTTTTCTTGATTTATGTTTAAAACATGTAACTAAAAGGTTCTTTAAATGGTAATCTTAACTTACTTTTGTGGATCCTACAGGTCTTATTGTGCGGTCTGCATCTTCTCTTTCAGGACCTACGTCCATTATGACCTCTCTTGCGGGACCTTCGACGACCCCACCGTCGTTCCCACCGGTGTCGCTGCAATTCTATTTGGACCATCAACTGATCAGAAGATACATACAGCTAAAGATACATCCAGCAAGAACACATCAAAGCACGGTTAAAATAGAAGACACACCCATTTTCGACAAATTGGAGTAATTAATAATTCAAGGCACAACCACAAATGTCAAGTCTTCTGAAGGGAACGTGCAGTTAATTACAAGAGAAAACGACGTTCGCATTATAAATACCTCATATGAACACATAAATAAAAACTAAAAAAATAAAAAAAAATTCTACATGATATAGGAAACTGTTAGCATTGTTTCAATGAATACCTCGGGTTGAACAGTTGATGCCATAGCGCTGAGCTCCTCAGAAGTTCATGCAGAAAGCCACGGCTCAGGTTCTTGACAATTCTCGAGTTTACCATGCTTTAGCTTCTGAAAGTACAAGACCTAGAGATATTGTAGACACAACTTAATTTTTGGGATGCAAGGGTTAGTCAGATTAAATACCATTTTGAATTTAAAAGGTTACCAGTAAAGCGAACATACAACCCTCACAGGACTTGTTCTTTTTACGTTGGTACTTCCTGATTGCCTGTTCTAACGATTTGAAAATATGCAACAACCAACGGTATCTCCCCGGATCAGATACATCAAGAATTGTATCATTGTGCCATGGCGAGATGATGTGTTGCACGGTCGGACACAGAAACATCTTCAGCACGAGCAGGATGAAATGCCCCCTGAACTCCATCCTGTCATCTTCAATATCCATAGCACACTAGTTGACAAAACGCCTTAGTTGTATGGTTTTCAACCGGTGAAATCTTCTTTCTTTTGAGACATGGGTAGCATTCCCACTATCGAACAGTGGGAAATCGTCAACTACAACATAGATGTGTATAAAATAGTATAAAATGATCAGTGGAAAAGGTAGAAAAAAGGAAAAACCTTAGAGACCGAAACCATTTTAACCAATTGAATGCTGTGTAACACAGAAAGGTATACTCACCACCGGGCGGGATTCTGAAAACACACTAGAATAGCTTGGGACCAATGCGGATGTTTCCATAATCTACAGTCAGGGTGCTCGTTTCAGTGTCGTAGGCCTTGGCCAACATCACCATTATGCTTTGTTTAACAGGCCACTTCGGGAGCTTCAGGAAACCAAAACCCATTGCTTCTATCTCATCTAGCTTTGTTTGGGCCTGGTTTGTTTCTAGATCTTTGAACAAATCCGCGATGTAGCATGATGAGCACCTTGTCTTTAATAATTTCTATCAACATAAAACAAGATCTTTAGAAACAAACAAAATGCTAAATTAGAATAAAAACACAAATTTTTGAATGATGTAATACCGGCTTTTCCATGTTTTGAAGGTGATTTCTGGCAACAGGCCAAAAATTATGTCCAGGTACAAAGTTGTCTTTTATTCTCCAAACTCAACTAAGTCAGCAGTACAAGAACAGGATGAAATAAAGTTAAGCGCAACATTATCAACAAAATACAATTCAGCCACAAAAACACCATGTTTCAGCTGTTGTTTTTTCTAAATTAACTAGGTCTCAAGTACAACGATTAGAAGACATAAAGCAATTTAATAACCACCTCTATTAATCAAAGAATTACTATAACACTAAAGGCACAAGTAACATATAGGCGCGCACATTAATATGACCAGAATTAGAATTACAATCATGGAAATTATATTATTAGAGTTCAGATAAAGGAGAACTACAATATAATACTTCACCAGATAATAGCAATTGTGCCAGAATGCAAACATAATAAAAGAAAACTTAGATAATGGAATTTATTAATGTTCAAAGACAAGAAGGAGTGTTTTTTTTTTCTAGAAACCACCTATATATAGAAAAGTTTAGTAATAGAATCTATCATAAAAAGAAAAAGGGTTACGATGGATACACTAATGTAGTTAAGGTCGTGTTGAAACATTCTTCAATGAGATGATTATGACGTATCAAATCAACGATAATATGGGCATGGACAGCAGGCAACATAGGAGCTTTGATTCTAATTTCAGGCAAAATCAACAAAATAAAAACAATTTTTCATAATCCACAACTAATTTGAACTATGGAACGGCGCCTAAAAACTAAATCTGATCAGAAGACACACCAAGTTTATATAGGATCTACACATACAATTGCACCTGTTGTTCGATAGACCATAAACCAATCAACTCAGCAAGAAAAAATTCCAACATCCAACTACTTCTTCTTGCTTAATCAACACAATCAAAGGTCCAAGGATTAATTGATTTTCTACATATAATCATTCGAAAGCAACATCCATTAACCATATTCACATCAATAACACCTCACGTATAGAAAAAAAAACACCAATCAGTGACAACCATACATATTAGTTGAAACGAGAAATAGCCATGAAAATTAACTCTTACTCGGCAATATAAATCATCACACTCCATCACTCTGAAGACACATCTGAAGTAATGTTCAATAGCTTCGATTAAAATAATACTTTCCTTTTTTCCGTTTCCTTTTAACTCAGCAGTACAAAACATCACTCTTAATTTACAGTGCAGTAACTACCAGAAATTATCAAAACCCAATTATACGTTGACCACATTCAAATCATTTTCAACCCGGAGATGTAGACACATACAAATTAATTCACCATTTTTCCTTTTCTAAAAGAAACCACAGACTCAGGGAACCATGTTGTTCAATCTCAAACCCTATGAAGTACTCACAAATGAAACCCAGTACCAGCAATTAATGAAAACCTTGAAGAACCACTTACCTCTTATGCAGCGCTGGCGCCGGAGGGAAGACACGCTGCGTGGCGGGCTCAAACGCAAGACAAGGAGCAGCACTGGGTGGGGAGGCAGAGGCCAAACAGCAGCGGGCTTGCTAGTGACTCCATGATGCTGGAAGACTTCAGCCGTGGCGTGTGTTGAGGCAGAGGGTTCAAGGCCGGACGACTAGATGCGTCTTCAAAGAGGGGCCGACGGCGACATGCAATAGAGGTGGCGACACTTGGGTAAATGCAGGAAGGTACTCACGAGTAGCGCTGTTTGGTGTTCTGGCGGCGTTAACTCCCGTTGACGGCAGCGACCATCGAAGAATGCAAGGAGGATAGGCTGTGCGACCCTCGTAGAAATATTTTCCTTCTTTATTTTGATAATCTTTAGCAGGTGTCCAAACACTCAAAATAATATATTTCCAAGTTTGGCTTGATATCTTCAATGATATTCCTCTTAATGATAGTGATTTGCACAATTTCTCTTGTTAGTTTGGTCATCCTTGATTGATTCCTACATTTCTCATCATAATAGTTAATTATAATAGGAAATAGTTAATTATATTTGTCATCATAAGGTATCAAATCAATTCTTAACTCAACAATTTCCTCCTTATTGATAAACATGATTAAACTTAAATTAAGAAAAGAGTGTATGAATGACTTTTTTGAATTTCAGCAAACTCTCCCTATTTATGAGCATCCATCAATCAAGAGTCAGAACACAAAACTGTGGTACTTGACCATATACTAAAATAACATAACAAAATATGGTGCTTATAATATAAGAAACTAGAGCAGAAAAAATAAGACATATCAAAGCAAATAAAACCAATATCAAAACAAGAGATACCAAAAAATATCTATAAGGCATAAGCCGTAAAAGTTTAATCCTTTTAATTTTTTTTTCCTTTTGTCATCAAAGAGGAAAATAAAAAAAGATACAACCATCAACAATGGTAGCGGAATGACGTGTGAAAGGTTAGAAGCATTAATAACTGATGCAAAAATAAAATTCTTTTAAAATAGAAAAAAATTTAGAATAAATAAGATGATTAATGCTGAAAATACTTTGAATAAAATCTATTTTAATACAATTTAAAAATATTATTTAAATAAATTCAGAGATCACGTAATAATTCAAAAAAGATATAAAGGTGACAGGTTGAAAAATGAACTTATTCATCATTTGCCCAGAAAATCTTATCTTGACCTGAGAGACAAAAACTCAAAAAATCTTATCAGTTCAATTAAAATATATCAAAAACACTTAAAATTCTCAAAGCAGTTCTTAATTTACAAAATCTATCTTTAGCTAAGAGTTTAGTGAAAATATCAGCTAATTGATCATCTGATTTAACGAACTGAACATCAATATTTTTTTGTACATATTCACATATTGAGTGATATTTCACTTTTATATGTTTAATATAAGAGTGCAAAACTGGATTTTTGAAAATATTAATGACACTCATGTTGTTGCACATAAGGGGAATATTTTCAACCTTAATCTTATAATCAATTAGTTGAATTTTCAACCATAGAACCTGGGAGCAATAGAGGGAAACTACTATATATTCTGCCTCGGCAGTAGAAAGAGCAATTGTAGCTTACTTCTTGCTACACAAAGCGTTGAGGGATTTGCCTAGGAAGTAACATATTCCACTTTGAATGATGTTAGGCCTTGATGAGGTTAAATACATCAAAGATCCAATCATCCTTCTATACTGAATCTTATTCACATACATCTTTGTCATGTTCATCCTTCAACATCTTTATGTTTGGATGCATAGGAGTGCCCATAAGCTTTGCATTTTCCATTTCAAACTTCTTTATCAACTCCTTTCCATATTTTTCTTGGTACATGAAGATACTTTGAGGAGTTTGTTTAATTTACAGCTCAAAATAGAGTGTCAATTCTCCTATCATGATCATATTGAATTCACTAGACATAAGCTTTACCATTGTATGCTTTTTAACTAGCAATGTTCATTTGATTTTCAATAAGGACTTTATTGCTATTTGTTTTTGTTTGGAAAACATTGAAGTCTACTCATTGGCGTTGATTTGAGATTTTTATCACTATCCCCTTCGAATTTCACTCATTTCTTTATCATCTTATTATTCTTCATAATCAGTCACTCCCTTAGTTTCCTTTCTACTTCGAAAGGCCTTCTATTAAACAGTTTGGCAGTGGCTTCTTTCTATGCATAGGACGAGGACCAAATTAGACTCTCTTCTTCCCTTTGCTCTTCAATTTCTCCTTGTCTTCCACCCTTATGCCAACTTGGTTAGCCAATATTCATTCACCTATATTGTCTTCCCTTAGTTTGTTTCCTTCTGTATCTTCCATAAACGCAAACACATTTTCTGGTCATGACCTATTTTTACGCAATACGTACAAACCATTCCCAACCTTTTATACCATACCACCACATCTATTGGATTTTTGTTTGGGACAACAAGCTTAATGGAGTCTTTAACAGTTTGACTTCCTTCCATCACTACTCTCACTTTCGTTATCCAAGTTTCCTTCCACTTTACATCAAACAATCCTACCTACCTTCGGCACCTTGCCTAGTCTTTCTCCCATCTTTTGTGCCACTTTCAACATTTTAAAAGATTCTGGGATCCTCTAGAATTAAATTCATATTGAGAGATTGGTGATTAATTGATCTTCAATCCTTATTTCTTCTTTCCACTGTTGAACATAAAGAGTATAGTCTTTCAAAAACTACAAAAAACCTTTCTCAATCCTCATCACGTCCACTCCTTATCAAAGAAGAATTAGAATTGATTGTGATCGATCTCCATCACCATAATTCTTCTGATCATCCCCAAATAGCCCACAATGTCGCCTCTTCCATAGTTTTTGTTGAAATAGCTTTATCAGTAAATAGCTTTTCAATGAGACTATTAATGCAATTATCAATACCTCTCTTTATATCCTCTTCCTCCGATTATACCACATCATCATTTTTATTATCACTCCCGGATTCATGCCAACTCCCTTTATTCTTTGCTAAGCACTAGAGAGAACATACATACTAGTATGAATAAGAGTTAAAATTTGTGTGATGTAATGATCCTAAAGATAACGTTGACTTAGAGACACAAAAATTTCATTAAAGTTGAAAAAATTCTAGCAGAACATGTTAATCTAGTCAACACTTTCAATACTTTTAAATATTTCTTAACTCATAACCTCATTTTAGTTACTCCTTTTAGTTGAAATTTGGTAAAATTTACTGTTAATCAGGGGCGGAGCTAGATGAAATATTAGAGGGGGGCAAAAAATATTTACACAATAAAATAAGACTAAAATAAAATTTTAAGGGGGACTAAACTGAAATTTACATATAATTTACATGTAAAAAAATTAAAATTAGGGGGGACCATTGCCCCTCTTTTCTTGTACCTAGCTCCACCCCTGCTGTTAATATATATCATCATCATTTTATTTATTTATTCTATATCTTACCTCGATTAAAATTTAGATAATATTATAATTAATATTCTTATATTTTATAAAATATGACATAATTATTCTTATAAACATAACATTATAATATATCTTAAAATAAGAAAAAAATATAATAAATTTTACTAAGTTTCAAATAATCAAATATAATATTTTCCTATATTATTAGGTAAAGTATTGTCGTTATTCTTGTCAGTGTTGTTATTAATACAATATTTGTTGTTTTACTTGACTAGCCAGTAGATCCCAAATATTTACATAATTTGGAATATAAATAATGTTAATTTCATTATTCTTTTGCGTTTAATAATGTCCGTTGTTAATAATAAAAAATAGAAATGATATGCAAATCTTAAAAATGATAACAACAATTTTTTAGAAGACTTTTTAATTTTATTTTTCAATAATTCTCAATCTAAACATGTCAGAGATTAATTCACTATAAATAAAGGTTTTATTTAAAGGATTGTTATAAGTAAATAAATTACTACTTAACAAAATTTAAATTTCTATCACTCACTTAAATAAACGAATAAACTAACTATTTAACTATTAATCCAAGTTGGTTGAAGACTTTTTAATTTTATAACCATAATGTTAAATATTATTAAAAAAATGGCATTAATTATTCTTTCCTACATTATGTTTAATAATATTTTTTTTCCTCATTATTTATAAAATATACATTAGTTTTTCTGTAAGATAAAAATATCATACATTTAAACTCATTTGACTAAAATTCTCATCAATAATTATTATAATTATTATATATAAATTAGTGATAATGATTTGGTTGATTCAAATAATATATATTATAATAATAAATATTGTTTATCTTTAAAATTTTACCACATAATATAAAATATTTTATATTGTGTAATGAAATTTATTATTATAATCATAATATATATTTATATTTTCTATTATTATTATTTGATAAAATTGATTAAAGTATATTTTATTTTAATTTTTTCAGGAAAAGGTATTATTTAGATATCTCGAAAAAAAAATGTTTTCTCTAATTTATTTAAGAAAACAATATACGTGCAGACTTGATTAACTCCTAGTCCTAGGAAACAAGCGACAAGAGATAACAATTAACAAAAGCAAACAATCCTCAGTGTTATGCTCTGTACTTGGCTTTCTATCCTCACAGGGATTAACCATTTTACAAATAAAAACCATGGATTGATGAATATTCACAAATCAGAACCAAAATATCAAAACTAATTAATTATACTTAAATAATCATTAAAAAAACTATTAGGATAAATATATCCATCCACGCGAGAATATAGTGGACTGTTAAAAAACAATCTAGCATGACTCATTCTTTACCATTTCAAAAGGGTTCTGATATCTCTCTGTTTAAATTCTTGTTTGTTCCCTCATAAAAAAAATAGTGCAATAACCAAACTAGAATATAATTATCTAAACAAAATAAACCAAACAACCAACACATGCAAAAATAGCAATTTAAAAATTTAAATCCTCAAACCCCTCCCTTCCATTCACATGTTCCAGCACCTCAACCACCATTTCTTCTCCCTTCTTATTCCCTTATTCTTATTCCAAACTTGGCAAAATCTTCCATACCCTATTTTCCTCCTGGTCCTTTTCCCTCTCCCCAAACGGGGCTTGCGCATTTCTTTTCCCATTTTCTTTTTCTAAAAACTCAAAACCCCCCAAAAAAGAGAGAGGAGAACCAAGAAGAGAGTAGTGTCCTTGAGAAAATTAAACTCCTTCTCTTTGAAGAAGGATTGTAGATTTTCACCACCAATAATGGCTTTCGCCGTTCTTTTCCTTCTCTTCCTTTCCGTCCCTTTCTCCTCAGCAAAACTCAACCCCGACTACTACAACGCCACGTGTCCCGACTTCGCCAAAATTGTGAGGGATCAAGTCTTCACGAAGCAGAGCGTGGTCCCGGCCACCGCGGCCGGCGTGCTCCGCCTCTTCTTCCACGACTGCATCACAGACGGCTGTGATGCCTCGATCTTTATATCGTCAAATGCATACACCCCCCATGCAGAGCGTGATGCTGACCTGAACCTGTCCCTCTCCGGCGATGCCTTCGACCTCGTCATCAAGATCAAGAATTTGTTGGAGCTGACATGCCCCGGCGTAGTGTCTTGCTCGGATATCATTGCACAGGCCACCCGAGACCTCATCAAGATGGTCGGCGGCCCTTATTTTCCGGTCCGGTTAGGGCGGAAAGATAGCCTCAACTCAGACGCATCTAAAGTTCCTGCTAGCCTTCCAACCCCAACCATGACCATGGATGATATAATTAACAAGTAAGAGGCAGATATATATTAGTTTTATTTACAACATTTAGACAAGTAATGAATTTGCAACCTATAAACTTTTATAAAAGATTATGATGTTTAAAAGTTGTCAAATTATCACATAATCATATATTTTAGAGTCAAATATTTTTTAACGAATCACACTAAATATTTTATGTTATAACCATTAAAATTACACTCAATTTGGTATTTTCTCCTCACATTCCAAACATTATTTCCGGTTATTGATCTAAAAAATTTTGATAACAAGTATACTATATATAAATGTCAGAACAAACACAACTATATAAAAATGCAACAAAATATATCTAAATTCATTCTCTTCTAAATCGTTTTTCAAATTTTAATAAAAAAACAAATATGCATACACAAATATATAGTAATTAATATACTAGATAATTTTTTGTATTTACAAATCTTTGAATAACCTTATATATACATGGAAGTCATTCATTCCCAACGTATTTCATATTAATTAATAAATATACGATCTTGACAATGTTTTCGTAAAGAAAAAAAGAATGATTGTGTTTATATATAACAACAGGTTTGCTGCAAGGAAGTTCACAGTAAGGGAAATGGTGGCATTGACCGGAGCACACACCATTGGGTTCACACACTGCAAGGAATTCGCCAACAGAATCTTCAACTTCAGCCCAACCTCCCAAGTAGACCCAACCCTCCACCCTAAGTTCGCGGAGGGTCTAAGACACGTGTGCTGGAACTACACAAAGGACCCATCAATGTCTGCATTCAACGATCCAAGATCACCAAGCAAGTTTGACAACGCCTACTTCGGCAACGTTCTCAAGGGTCTAGGCTTGTTGAGAAGCGACTACCTTCTTGGTGCCGACCCAAGAACAAGGCCCATTGTGGAGGAGTATGCTAAGAATGAACAAGCCTTCTTCAGAGACTTTGCTAAGGCCATGGAGAAGCTTGCTGTTTTGGGTGTCAAGACTGGTAATGCTGGAGAGATCAGGAGTAGGTGTGACCAGTTCAACCACATTCCTGCTTAATTCAATTTTTCTTTCTTCTTCTCGCGCGCCCCACAATTGTTGTAAATTCCATTTTGTTTCTGGACATTCAATACACTCGTATTTAACTATGAGTCTACTGAATGTACGAAACAAAAGTCGAAAATATAAAAAATTTGATTAGTAGGATGTAAAACGAGATATGACAATACATTGTTCTAGTCAAAAGAAGAATTTGAATGACCTATATATATGTTTAAGATCTAATTATGTGATTAATGTCCGTTTTATGTTTTTTTTTTATTGCAGTTTTATATTCAAATACCCGTCTAATATTATATTTGTGCTTTGGTGTTGCTGTTGATGATTTTCCCAAATGCATAAACTATACTAGGTAAATGCCCGCGCGATGCGCGGGTTGTTGTTACAAATATATAACATTTAACTGCAAGTATATTGGTATAAAGACATATTTTTATTATTCATAATTGTAAAAAATCTAATAAATAAAAAATATAATTCTAATTTCAATTCAACAAATTATTTTGAAAAACTCTTATGTAATGTATCTTTTAAAAAACGAATTTTATATAATATTTTGCAGTGTCAATTTTTAAAAAACAGCAAATTGTGGTAACCAATTTATATTTAAACTAACCTAATGTTACGAAAAACAATGGATATAAATTTATTTGTAAAAATCACAAAAATAATAATACCTTTTTCCTTATATAAAATTATAAGAATTAATGTAAAAAACATAAATATATTTTTGGCTTCTGTTTTATTAGTGCTTTATATATATTTAGTTAAAATCTATCAATCATGTAAATTTTTTATTAAGTATACAAACATAAATGTCATTAAAAAAATTTTAAATTTATCTATACTATAATGTCATCCACGAAATTTTTAAAATTCTAAAAATTGGTTTATAATTAAATTTAAAACATTAAATAAAAGACCAAAAATTAAGTTAAACATGTCGCACTATTTATATAATTACATAAATCACTTATTAGTCGGATCTTGTATTAAATTTTGATGTACACGTAAAGTATAAAATTAGATCATATCAATTCTTTACTAACACATGAACAACTTTTTATAAATTATAATCGTAAGTAAACAACTGTTTGTAGTTTTATGTATATGAATATTTGATATTAGGTCATGAAAATTTCGATTTTATTCTACTCTAAATATTAAAATAAAGGTAAATGTTACCCAACTCCCTCTAAAATAACATGTAAGTTACGTGTCACATTGTAATTGGTCCTTACTTAACCATAGTTAGGTTATTTTATAATTTATTATTTGAGATTAGAAATAATATAATTTCTTAAAATATCAAAACTTCATTCCCGTTAATTGAAGCACATTTCCACTCCTCCATTCTTTCTTCATCACTTCATCACCTAAATTCGGTCCTTCCAAGCACCGTCGCGTTCGTGACAAGAAGCGCCGACGCTGTCGCCATCTACTGCCCTCCCACGCAATCTCTCTTTGTTTAGTGCATTATCCCTTAGTCAAGTCGTTGAATTCTGTTGTCCGTACTTCACCATCTTTCCCAGTATAGCCAGCGCCTCTTTTTGTCATGGATCATTGCTTACCCACATAATTAATGGTTAATTTGGTTATTAATTTTTTTATTGAAAAAATATATCTTTATTTAATTACGTGATAGAACATATATTTATATGTAAAATATAATATAATAAAATAAATCTATTCAAAGTATTTAAAAGTATAATTAAAATCATGAACATACAAATATAATAATAAAATTTGTACTTCAAACAAATAAACATATTTTTTTATCATACATATATTATTTAAAAAATAAATATATTATTAAAATTAATAACAGGAATTTAAAATGATAAAATTCAATTATCTTACCGTATTTTTTATAGTATTTTTATTTTTTTAATTTTTAATTTATTAGTATTTTATTATTTAATTAATAATTAAACAAATTATTTTTATGAAAAATTATTTTTTGTATTATATTAGAGAAGAGACCAATATAGCATTTTAAAAAATAAATTGTATAAATATTTAAGAGATAAATATGATATACATACCTAAAATAAATAAAACAGACAAAATAGGAGTACTTTTGAGAAATAGAAAATTATTTTTGTCTGTTTTATTTATTTTAGGCATGTATTTTATATTTATCTCTTAAATATCTATCTATATAATTTATTTTTGTATTTAAAAATTTTAATATTATCTATTTTTATTTAAAAATTATTTTTACATTATTTTTTAAACTGTTATATTGGTCTCTTCTTTAAGATAATACAAAAAAATAATTTCTCATAAAAATAATTTATTTAATCATTAATTAAATAATAAAATACGAATAAATTAAAAATTAAAAAAATAAAAATACTGTAAAAAATACTTGTAAGAAAGTTAGATTTTATCATTTTAAACTTGTGTTATTAATTTTAACAATTTATTTTTTTAAAATAATTTATGTACGATAAAAAATATGTTTTTCCTAATTTTAATTATACTTTTAAGTACTCTAAATAGAGTTATTATATTATATTATATTATATTTTACATTCATATGTTTTATCGTGTAATTAAATAAAAATTTGTTTTAGTAAAAAAATTTAATAACCAAACTAAACATTATTTATGTTAGTAAAGAGTGATCCACGGTAGAAGGAGGGATCAAGTGAGAGGATAGGAGATAACCACCACGTCGGCGTTGGTTATATTAAATAGGACGGCTATATTAAATAGGACGGCAAAGTTACTGATGACGGGAATTCAACCACGTTGTTAAGGGATAAAGAAAGGGAAATTGCGTGAGAGTACTCCCATTTTCTAACTTTATTTAAAATGATAATAAATTATAAAATAACCCAACTATGGTTAAGTAAGGACCAATTATAATGTGACACATTACATGTTATTTTAGAGGAGGTTGGATAGCATTCACCCAAAATAAAACATCAAACAGTAAAAAATGAGTGTAACATAAAAATAATTTATCATATGTATGACCATTTTAAATTTTTACGGTATTTTTTAAGAGAATTAAGTTAAAAGTAGTAAATTAAATAAGTTTAGAAACAAAGATACTATAGTCCTCTCATTGGTTTCAACGAAATCCTAAAAAATATAAACATAATGCTAGATTGCATTAATTAAGTCATTACCATAAACTAACTAACAATAACAATTTAAAATAAAAAACTATTAAACAAACTAAAAATTTATATTTGAAGTGATTTTGTTTATCTAATCTAACTAATATAAAAGGAAAAACGTGAAAATTTTATATAATTTAGTAATGAAAGAAATACAATAGAAGTATTATTACTTTGAAAATACTCTTTGTATATTTAAGCATAATTGAAAATAAAAATTTACTCTATCGAATATTTTACTTCATATATTATCTAGAACTTTAAATTATGACAATTTTATATTACCTCTTTGTTGTGTGCTTTTATAATTTAATATTTTAAAGATTTTTTTTATAGCAATTTTAATTTCAACAAAATATGATATAAATAAGATTACGTTAATATTAAAATAAAAAAATACTTATCAATAAATTTAAAAAATGTAATATATTAACAAAAAAATAAAATTAATTTCTTAAAAATAATAGAGAAGCGGCTGTCGTGCCTGTTGAGCCGCTAGTATTTATTGAAAAAAAAAATATTTTATGAGATTACAAAATTATTTTCATAATATTTAAATACAATTCATTTTCTCTTCTTGCGCTTAACAAAAAGATACAATCTCAAAGATCATATTTAATTTATATTGTTAAATAATATTTGAATTATTATTTATCATGATAACAGTTAAGACTGTTTTATTTATTTGTTTAATTCTTCTATAAAAAAAATTATATAATACCTAAAAATGAAAAAACAAATACTCTTTAAAAATTAATAGTAATATACACCATTATCATCAACTACACAAATCTTAAAATTAAAAAAAGAATAAAAAATAAAAATCAATTATATATAAGGTCAAATATTATTTTTTCATTCTATAAAAAAATCATTATTAATAATAAAAAATAATAATTATAAAAAAAATAATAAATTAGTGAAAAGTAAATGATTTTATTCTAATTCAATTTTTACATGTCTCTTGAATCTCTCTACCTATTTAATAGAATCCACAAAAAAAAAATATATATATATTCAAATTACATAAGAAACTAATCATATACTCAAATTTAATTTTTTTATAACAAAAAAAAAATGCATATTAACCATTCTATGTATCATTTTATTTTAATCATTAAATTTGTACGAATGCTATATGGAGAATCATCAAATCACATTCTCATAACACTTGTATCTTCCTAGTTTTAAGATACAATATCAAAATAAATTGAAAAAATAAAATCAATAAAATATTAGTTAAATAGACTTTTAAATGCCAATAAAGCTCCTTAGAGTTCACATTCGTAACCAAATAATATTGTTCTTCTATAGTCTAAGATACCATTTCTATTATGTATAGATTGTATACTCATTCAATAGTAGTTTATACTTTACATTTAATTTTAAATTAAAAAGTAAATTTATATTTTAACTATAACCCAAATATGTTACTATCTACAACTATTCATTGAATGCAAGTAAATTTTATAAAAAAAAATATAATTCTTTTTTAGCTCTCTTGGGTACTATACTAATATCTTCCTAATTTTAAGATGCAATATCAAAATAAATAAAATATTAATTAAATAAACTTTTAAATGACAATAGTTCACATCCAAAACGAAATAATATTGTTCTTCTATAGTGTAGAATAAAACTCTTATTATGTGCGGATTATGTACTCATTCAGTAGTAGTTTATGTTTTATATTTAACTTTAAATAAAAAAAAAAGTAAATTTATACCCAAATATGTTACTATTTACAACTATTTATTGAATGTAAATAAATTTTATAAAAAAATATAATCTTTTTTTTGGCTCTCTATTTTATTAGTCGTTAGTACTATACTAAAATTTTTACAAATATTACAAACTCACATAGCACATAGGACACTTAATCACAACTCCATCTTATTTTACACTCTCACTGAACTACACATCTTTCTTTATTTGCACCTCTTAATACTTCTGTTTGATTAGAGAGAGTTAATTATAATCTTCTCAGTCAACATCCTATTCTAAATCAACAATAAATTTCTCAACAACTCTCTTGTTTGGAGTTTCATTTTTGGTATTAGTCACAAATTTAATGAAATACAACAATCATTTGAAGGAGTAACTATTTTCCACCACACACTCGGACGACGATGAAAACCTCCAGTATACACTACTGTTTCAGCATCTATTTCTGATATCCATAAAGAAAGGAAGAAAGAAAATTAATGGTTCAAAATGAAACATTGTCATTAATTCCTCCTCAAAGTTCACATAGACAAATACACAAACTTCTCATGAGCAAATAGATTATCACAAATTAATAGTTATGAAATAGTTGCACACATATATTGCAACTCCCTAAAAGAGAAAAGGAAAATCTTAGTAATGACTTCAGAATTCGAAGTAAGCATAGAAAGGTAGTTGTTGGCGTAGTTTAAACCTTGAAACAAAAAAGCAACAATTTTCTTAATCGAAATAAAATAATTACCAAGTACGGCAGAAATCTAAAATCTTATATATAAGCAACAATGTTAAAGAATATCAGAAAAATGATGCTTACAATAGTAAGAAATTATGACTTTAGTAGCAAATATATTCTAGAACAAAAAATATTAAATTGATGAGCGAAAAAAAATCATGTATATTTTCTTCATATCCTAGTTTGTCTTTTTATTACATAGATTTTAAGAGTGAAAAGAAAATAAATAAATAAATAAACAATAAAGATAAAACAGAACTTATAAACAAATCCAAATCAAGAGAGAACAATACAGTTATTATGAATCTATATAATGATTCTTCTTCACACAAACAAAAACATACTACATAAATGCATATGAAAGAACCTATCTCCTTAACACCTTGAATACTTATTGTTAATATATATATATATATATATATATATATATATATATATATAGCACCTTGAATACTTATTGTTAACTATATATATATATATCACCTTGAATACTTATTGTTAAGTATATATATATATATATATATATATATATATATATATACACTAAATCAATGATTTGCCACCACATACATAAATAGTCAAATATTATTGGAATAAGTGAGTTTTAAAATTTACTAAAAGCCTAAATATAATACGAAAAGTTTTAAATTCTATAGTTTACATGTCTACTCACTAAATCGATTTTGAGTTGAGTTTCATTATTTAAGTTTGCCTAAGTTCCACAATTAGAAACCACAAATAAAGATCTATTTTGCATACTCCAATTATCAAAAACCAATTCTTCTAGGTTGTTGATATTAGATAAAATTACTAAACTAACCTCTTTTTTTAAAAAGAATCATGGATAATCCCAATCGAAAAAGATTGCTTTCAACCGAGTATTTTTTTTAATTTAAGGGATAAGTATTGTTTTGGTCCCTAACGTTGAGGGTCAGAATCAAAACCGTCCCATCGTAATTTTGGATTTAAAATCATCCTTAACGTTTTTTTTTTTGTATTAAAATCGTCCTTTCTAATAAATTTTTTTATGTTATTCCTAAACTACCCCTATTTTAATAATAAAAGTTATAAAATTTAAAAAAAATAAAAGAAAACGCGTGGGGGGGGGAAGAAAACACGTCCGGGGGGGAAGGAAAAGGGTATACGAAGGGGGAAGGGAGGAGAGGGAAAGGGAAAAGGGGAAGGGAAGAGGGGGAGGGGGAAGGGGGACGGCGCCGGCGAAGCTTGGAGCTGCCGTCGCCGTCGCCGAAAGAAAGGAGAGAGGAGCTGCGACGGGAGAGAAGAGAAGAGGAAAAGGAGACCACGCCGCTAGGGCTCGCCGCCGTCGCGTCGTCCTCGGGAGACTACGCCGCTGAGCCGTCGCCGCCGCTCCGCTGCTCCTCACCGCTTCGCCGTTGCTCCTTGCCACCTCGTCGCTACTCCTCGCCGCCTCTGCTTCTTGCTTCAATCTCTGTTTCGGATTCGTCTTCTGCTTCTTCTGCTTCTACATCTTTTGAGTTTGCTTCTGTATCTTTTAGGTCTGCTCTGCTTCTGCATCTTCTGCTTCGTCTTCTACTTTCTGCTTCTGCTTGAGTGCTTCTGCTTCTGCTTCTTCTTTGTTGAAGCTGGATTTGATTTGTTGAATCTGATTTTGATTTGTTGAATCATTGTTGGTTTTTTTCTTGTTTTGATTTCTGAATTGCTGTTGATTGATTTTGTTCTTTTTTTTATTTCTGAATTGTTGTTGGTTTTGTTGAATCTGGTTTTTGTTCTTGTATTTTTAATGTGTTAATGGAAAAAGTTGTTGTTGTTTGGTGTTCTTGGTGTTGGTATTGGTTGGTGTTAGTGGTGGCGTTTGTGTTGGTGGTGCTGTTGGTGGTGGTGTTGGTGGTGGTGTTGGTGTTGGTGGAGGAGGAAATTGTGCCGGTAGTGGTGAGGATATTTTTTGTCCAAAAAAATCAAAAGGACGATTTTAATACGAAAAAAATATTAAGGATGATTCTAAATCGAAAATTACGTTGGGTACGGTTTCGATTCTTACCCTCAACGTTAGGGACCAAAACAATACTTATCCCTTAATTTAAATACATAAAAACACAAAGAAGTAGTCTTCATCTCAAGGCATTCTTCTTACCAAAGCAATCATACACAAATCATCTATCCTTATTGCAAATTAAGCAAATGAATCAATCAAGCGATCAACGAGTGGTCAAGTCACTGCCTAAACCAAAGGCTTCCATCTGTGGACTAAGCATTTTCTCTTTTCTTCTCTTCTTTTAGCATAAATATCCAAGGGGCCGTTTTTGTTCTGCAACAACAGTCATCTTCCTAAACCAACTGTATCTGCTACTTCATAAATGAACAACAAAGAGTAAAGCTTGAAATGATTCCACAATGGCACCAAAAGCCATAACTAAATGACACTCTATTTGTTCATACAAATAATCATAGAAAAAGAAAAAATAAACTCAAATAAACAAAACAAAATAGAAGTAGATTAAACTGAATAAAGCTTCAGGTTAAATTGTCAAATACAAAAAGCCTATGAAATTGAGCTAGTTTTAAAGAGAAAGTCGAAAAATGAAGTTGAACCATTCATTTTCTAAATATGCAACTACTTGAGACTTCTTAAACCATATTCCACTTAATGAATCCTAATTGCAACCAAAACTCAAACCCCTTTTAGATTTCACCTTAAACAATGCAACATATACTTGTCCAAAATCATGAAATTGTGGCCTAGAATTATCTGCGATAAGCAATGAACCCTATCCAATAATGTTGTAATCCAATATCTTTAAAGCCAAAATTATAAACCTCAAATAGAAAAAATCGACTTATAATACACAAGCAATACCGACAACCGCCATTCTTTATCTTTTCTGCCGGTTATTGGTTCCAACACCAGTAAGATTCTTCTACTTCTTCATTGTCTGTCTAGGTATTTTGAACCACAAATTATTTTGTGTATACTCCACATCTGCTCAATCACAGAGAGAGAGAATAAAAAGGAGAGAGATAAAAGAAATCAAGTAATGATCTTATTTTTAAAATCTGAATTTAAATTTGATCAATATAACTCTCATTCAAATGCTCAAATTTTGATCCAAAAACAGAAAGATTACGCTCAAAATCAATTTTTTCTTGCTTTCAAAATTCAAAACCTGAATTTCTTTTTGATTTTTTATTATGTCACTTGTCATGCAAATTAACCCACCACTTGTCGAGTAAATAAATTGAACACTTGTCAAACAATGAATCAAGTACTAGTTACTTATTATATATTAATAAATATAGACAATATGATTAATAATATTATATTATTATGTATCGCTAGAAAAGCTAACCGGTATTTTAGATCGATGTTCATGAACATATGCTACTCATGGTGCAATTTTATTATTCATGAGAGGAAGATACAAATAACTTATTAGTTAAGTTATTATATATTGCTAAAGTTAAAAATCAAAATCGATCGTAAGGTGAGATGATGATGTTTATAAATATCAAGTAGAAATGGCCTTCGATTCTCCAATATAAGTGATAAGATGTGATGAGATACTTATTTTTTCCCCATTTTAAATGGTCCACTTCTTTTAAAATTTAAATTAAAAAAAAAACTTTTAAAATAGCTTACAAATAAGTATCATTATTTTCCGATGTTATTTTGTGTGACTTTAGGCTCTTATATATCTTTTTCGATTGAATCATTAAAGAACATAAGAATGTTACTCTGTTTGGAATGAAGGCCTAATTAACGACCCAACTTATAACTGTTTAGAAGGGTCAAATATGCAAAAATATGACAGAAACATTGCATCAATGGTCAATATATTGGCCTCATAGAAATCACATCCAGGTTCGAATCCAACTATGACTAGATAGTAATGGAACCTTTAGTGTGTGTAAGTGAGTGAGTGTCCCAGTGTGTATGATCCAAAAAAAAAGATATACAAAAATATGATTGTAAGGGATTAGGAAAAAACTTAACTAGGATGATATGGACATATGCTTTATGTATAGATTCTAATACTAGTATGTTATATAGGCTGTATTATGTATGAGTTGAGATATGGACACAAGTAGGGTGTACATGGCATGTCCCGGCTCGAATTGAATTCGAATATTTTAGAAATTAATTTAGTGTGATTTTATCATTAGATCTAAGATTGGGTAAAAATCTTAAAAATATATCTGGTCATTATTTAGGGTCAGATCCGAGTCAAGACGAATTCGACTTTATCTGACCAATGTGCATCCTAAAAGAACTAAAAAAGGTATATATGTTTTAAATTAATTCTAATATTATGTTATATTAATTATAAGTTTATTGTTTTAGTTCTAATCACACTTGTACCAAAGAAGCATCAAATTAGAATTTATGGACAAACTTAAGTTTAAATATGAATATCAACTTCTCAGTAACAAGTTTATTCTTTATAAATAAGTACATTATAAATAATTTTTTTTATAAATTATTGTTAAAGTTTTAAAGGCTGTATTTTCACCCGATTTGGACCCGGTATAATTATGGCCCGAAAATGTTTAGGTTTCATCGGATCTAGAATCAGGTTAGGGTTTAAAAAATAGACTCGATGTATATTTAGGGTCAGATTTGGATTAGAACAAATCCGATTTCATCCGACCCATGTACATTCTTAGTGATGCGTGAGCATCTTCTCTATCTTTTCCTAGTGAATTTGCATTCAAATTGTTGAGTTTAATCAAGATTTAAATATCTTTTACCCACTATGGATGCTACTTTGAGTTGTGTGCATTTCCGTTTATTTCAGGTAGCATTCGAATAGATTTGACGGAGTTTTGTAGCAGAAAAGGAAGAAAGCGAATGATGACGTCAACCCCCGACCTCCTTGCAATCAAACAGGAATAACTTGAGCTACAAAGATCCAATTGACGTGATTCTAGCGACATTGGAAAGCTAACTTGCAGAGCTTTCCAACGATATATAATAGTATACCATTTTTTTCATTTCACATGGCCTTCTCCATGCTGAACTTGGCTCTTTCCAAGTTCAGCGCCAGCCCAACACTCTAAGGGAAAAATCACGCATCACCCCACGCTGAACTTGGGTTAATCCAAGTTCAGCGTGGACTCAAGAAAAACCAATAAAGAAGTCTCTGCCTCCTCCACGTTGAACTTGGCTCCTTCCAAGTTCAGCGTGGACCTTAATGAATCAAGTGGTCCCCAATACATCCAGAGGCTGCACGAGAAGTAATTAATCAATTTTGATTAAACTTTATTTCTTTTATAAATAGAAAAAGATATTATTTAATTTTTAGAAAATATATTTTACATTAATTAGAATTAGATATAAAAGAAAAAAGAATCAGCCCTTCAGGCTCTTCTCCTCTCTTCTATTTCATTCCGCAATTTACAGTTTTTCAAAATCCTAATTTTCTCTCTGAACCATGAGCAACTAAACCTCCACTGTTAAGGTTAGGAGCTCTGTCTATTGTATAGATTGATACTATTACTTTTCTATTTTAATTTATGTACTAATTTATAATTCAAGAATTGTTTTCGTTCTTTATTTTACGAATCTGGGTGGAACGGAAGTATGACATTGGTTCTAATTGAGTTCTTGTATAACTTGGAAAAACTCTTTACTTAAACAACAGTTTGAAAATATATTCTCTTAAATTTCTAATTATCTAGACTTAACGGGATACGTAACATATAATCCTCTTATATTTGGGTAATTAGGATTTCTGTAGCATATAAACTAGAATTGAACTTCACCCTCTAATTGGAATTAAGTGACTAAGGAATTGGCGGTTGATGAATTTTCTGTTACGATTGTCGTTTCATTCTTATATAAGTACATTTGTCAGCGTTTGTATCTTTCATGGGTACAAATGGTAATTTATTCTCTAAAAGCATTTAGAAAGTTGTGATAGGATAGATATTTGTAATGAAGGTTCTGGATGATTAATCTGAACTGTCGATTAGATTTAATTCTAACCATCCATTAAGGAGGTGGATGGCCATAAATAGGAAGTGAGAGTTAGATTTTGTGTGTGAATCATGTGTGAGTCATTTATAACCAATACTTGAATAATAAAGTGTTCTTTCCACCAATGTTTCCTTTTTCTTGTGTTCTTAGCTTTCATGCTAAGTATTTAAGGATTAGGCTGACTTGGTCTTAGCTTAAGAGGTTGAGTAAGTCCGAGTGCCGGCACGGTAGCGTTGGAGTGTATCCAATGCCGTGACAATTTGGCATCAGAGCAAGGTTCGAGAGGGAGTACAAGTGATTTGTGGGTATGGCTTCTAGTGTAACCATGGAGCATGTTGAGTCTCAAAGGAGAAAGAACGCTATTCTTTCTCAATGGGGAGGCAAGAAGGCTCGTTCTTCAAGTGAGCCTAGAGGTAAGGACTCTAACTTCTTAGAAGAGAGAGTTTCTATGTTGGAAAATATTCTATCCTCTATGGATGAGTGCTTCCAAAGGATAGAACATGACAAAGATACTCTCGAGACTCACGTATTGGGAGAAATAGATGCTTTCAAAGAAGGCATGATCCAAATCAAAGATAAGCTTGAGAATTCCTAGAAACTATTTGAGGAAGTTCAAGTTCGGTTCGAGGAAGCAAAATCTCGACCAACCATTTTAAGGGAGACGACAAAGATTGATCTCCCAAAGCCAAAGGAGTTCAAGGGTGTGAGGGACGCTCGAGAGGTGGAGAACTTCCTTTGGCAAATGAAGAGGTACTTCAAAGGCCAAGGGGTGGCCGAAGAAGTAATAAAGGTACGCACTGCAGCTCTCTACCTTTCTGATAATCCTATTTTGTGGTGGAGGAGAAAATGCGTAGATATGGAGAAGGGTACTTGCAACATAGCCACATGGAAAGATTTCAAAAGGGAGTTGAAAAGACAATTCTTCCCTGAGAATGTGGTTTATGAAGCAAGGAAGAAGTTGAGGGAGTTGAAGCACAAGAGTACGATTAGCGACTACGTAAAGGAGTTCACTACTCTCACGCTTCAAATCCCCAATTTAGCATCAGAGGATGCATTGTTCTTCTTCATTGATGGACTCCAACCTTGGGCAAAGCAAGAACTACAAAGAAGGAATGTTAAGGATGTCGATGAGGCCATCGTGGTGGTCGAATCACTTACTAAGTATCATAGGAGAGACTCTAAATCCAAGTCTTCCTCTAAGCCTAGTTCTATTAAAGGTGGGGGAGACAAAGGAAAGAGTTTTTCAACCAAGAAAGAAGGAAAATACTCTTCAAAGAAAGAGTACAGAGAAAAGAATAAGTTTTTGTGCCCAAAGGAGGATGCTTCATGTGTAAAGGACCACACCAAATGAAGGACTGTCCCAAGCTAGGGACTCTGGCATCTATCGCCGAGGAACAAGAGGCCCAAACTCAAGTAAATGAGTGTGTTAGATCTATCCAACTCATGAATGCTGTGAAGAGCAAAGAGACAAGCACCGCAGAAAAAAAAGGTTTTATGTATGTCAAAGCCTTTATCAATGAAAAACCTGTCATGGCTATGATCGACACTGGTGCTACACACAACTTCATCACGCCTGATGAAGCAAAGAGGATTGGGTTCCGAAAAGAATGACTGGTTCAAACCCGTGAATACCAAGGGTGAATCTCTTAAGAGAGTAGCAAAAGGGGTTGAGATGACTCTTGGTTCTTAGAAGGGCCTTGTGGATTTCTCAGTAGCACCCATGGACGATTTCAAAATAGTCATCGGGCTTGATTTGCAAAGGAAGGCAAATATAATACCTATGCCATACTACGACATAGTATGCATCATGAAGAAAGGATCTCCATGCATGGTCCCTACATTCTCTAAAGTTGGAAGACCACCGATACTCTCTGCTATGCAACTCAAGAAAGGGTTCAAGAAGGGAGAGATTACATATTTGGCTCTATTACAAGAGGAGTCAACACCTGAAAGAGAAGACGTTCCTCCCGAAATCAAGGAAGTCCTTGAAGAAAATAAGGATGTGATGCCTTCCGAGTTGCCAAAACAACTACCACCTAGGAGGAAGGTGGGCCATAAGATTGAATTGGAGTCAAGAGCAAAGCCACCTGCCTCAACACCTTATAGGATGGCACCGCCAGAACTTGAAGAGTTGAAGAAGCAACTCAAGGATTTGCTAGATGCTGGGTTTATATGTCCATCGAAGGCACCTCATGGCACACCAGTCTTGTTTCAAAAGAAGCATGATGGTTCGTTGAGACTAGCATCGACTATCGAGCACTTAACAAGGTAACCATCAAGAGCAAATACCCTATTCCTTTGATAGCCGATTTGTTTGATCAGCTTGGTAGAGCCAAGTGGTTCTCAAAGTTGGATTTGAAGTCAGGATATCACCAAGTGAGGATTACCGATGGTGATGAGCCTAAGATCACATGTGTCACGAGGTACGGATCGTATAAGTGGTTGATAATGTCTTTTGGCTTGACCAATGCTCCTGCTACCCTCTGTACTTAATGAACGAGATCTTTCAACCTTACTTTGATCGGTTTGTAGTGGTCTACTTGGATGATATTGTTGTCTATAGCATTACTTTGGAGGAATATGTAGAACACTTACGAACCGTGTTTAAGATCTTGCGAGAGAATAACCTATATGTGAAGAAGGAAAAGTATTCTTTTGCAAGGGACGAAGTCCACTTCTTGGGACACATCATTAAAGATGGAACTCTTTGCATGGATCAAGGAAAGGTTAAGGCTATCAAAGAATGGGAGCCGCCTAATAAGGTATCTGAATTGAGGTCATTTCTTGGGTTGGCTAATTACTATCGGAGGTTTATCAAGGGATACTCCGCCAAGGTTGCACCATTAACTGATCTTCTCAAGAATAATCACTCTTGGGAATGGTCAAAGGAGTGTCAAAAGGCCTTTGATGAGTTGAAGGTTGCTATCACAGAAGGACTAGTACTAGCACTACCCGACTAATCAAAGGTAATTAAAGTCCACACTGATACTTCTAACTACGCTATTGGAAAGGTTCTGATGCAAGAAGGACATTCGATTGCCTTTGAGAGCCGCAAGTTGAATGATACAGAGAGGCGATACACCGTTCAATAGAAGGAGATGACCGCGGTAGTGCATTGTCTGAGAACTTGGCGTCACTACTTGCTTGGTTCATACTTCATCGTCAAGACAGACAATGTAGCTACAAGTTACTTCCAAACTCAGAAGAAGTTAAGCCCCAAACAAGCTAGGTGCCAAGATTTCTTAGTTGGGTTTGATTTCGAATTTTGGATACAAGTCAGGCAAGACTAATGTGGTAGCAGATGCGTTGAGCCGCAAGGCTGAGTTGGCAGCCATTTTTATCGTCGAAGGAGATATTGTGCATACCATCAAAGAAAGGTTGCATCATGATCCATTAGCCAAGAAGTTGGTAGAGTTGGCTAGAGAAGGTAAGACCAAAAGATTTTGGCTAGAAGATGACCTTCTCTACACCAAATGAAGAAGACTATACGTCCCTAAATGGGAACATCTAAGAAGAAAATTAGTGAGAGAATGCCACAACACTAATTGGGCTGGTCACCAAGGTTAGCGAAAAACCTTGGCACTCATTGAATCTTCTTATTATTGGCCTCAAATGAGAGATGAAGTGGAGAGCTATGTGAAGACTTGTCTTGTGTGTCAATAAGATAAGATTGAAAACAAGACACCAAGTGGGTTGTTGGAACCTCTGCCTCCATTAGAGCGACCGTGGAAAAGTATCTCTCTAGACTTTATCTCTGTTTTACCGAAGTCCGAGGAATTTGGATATATTCTTATGGTAGTGGATCAATTTTCAAAGTATGCTACTTTTATACCTGCCCTACTGATTGCACTGCAGAGGAAGAAACACGACTATTCTTCAAGAATGTGGTAATGTACTGGGGATTGCCTAAGAGCATCATTAGTGATCGAGATCCATGCTTCACAGGGCGACTATGGACAGAACTGTTCAAATTTCTTAGGTCAGAGCTTCATTTTTCAACAAGCATCCATCCTCAAATCGATGGGCAGACTGAGAGAGTGAATGCCTCACTTGAGTGTTACTTGAGGCATTTCGTAAGCGCTAATAAGAAGGATTGGACAAAACTCCTAGACATTGCTCAGTTTTCATACAATCTGCAAAGGAGTGAGTCTACAGGGAAGAGTCCGTTCGAGATTGTGACTGGACAACAGCCGCTTACACCTCACTCTCTTTCTTCCTCTTACTCAGGAAAAAGCCCTGAAGCTTATCATATGATTAAGTCATGGAAAGAACAAGCAGATGTCACTCGTTCTTACCTCGACAAAGCTGCAAAGAGGATGAAGAAATTGGCAGATAAGAAGAGGAGGCATGCAAGCTATCAAGTGGGAGATAAGGTAATGATTAAATTTCTTCCACAATAATTCAAATCCTTTCGCAAGGTTCATAGGGGATTAATACGCAAATATGAAGGGCCATTTGAGATCATTGGACGTGTTGGGGAGGTTGCTTACAAAGTACAACTCCCTCCCTCTATGAAGATCCACCCGGTCTTCCATGTGAGTATGCTTAAACCATATCATGAAGACCAAGATGAACTGAGTAGAGGTGACTTGAGTCGTGCTTCGCCTGTGGTGATTAGATCCTTTGATAAAGAAATCGAAGAGATTTTAGCTAATCGCGTCATGCGACGAAGAGGAGTACCATCAAGTATCCAATACTTGATCAAGTAGAAAGGACTCCCGACAACCGAAGCTACCTGAGAAGCTCGTGAAGATCTGTGGCAATTCCAAGAACACCTAGAGCGCTATCATGAACAGAACGCAACGAGGATGTTTGCGCATTAGGTGGGGGAGAATGTCACGGTAAATTTTAGAAAGTTAGATTTAACGACGTTTATATAGTTTTTTGGAGTGTTTGAGAATGTTCTAAATGTTTTCAGAACGTTCTAGAATGTCCTAGAAGGTCTCGGAATATCCTAGAAGGTTCTAGAAGACTTTGGAAGATCATGGAATATTCTAGAAGAGTGTGGATGAATATAGAAGTATGAATAGTAGTATGGAATAATCTAGAAGTATTTAGAAAGTTGTGGTAGGATAGATATTTGTAATGAAGGCTCTGGATGATTAATCTGGACCGTCGATTAGATTTAATCCTAACCATCCATTAAGGAGGTGGATGGCTATAAATAGGGAGTGAGAGTTAGAGTTTGTGTATGAATCATGTGTGAGTCATTTGTAATCAACACTTGAATAATAAAGTGTTCTTTCCACCAACGTTTTATTTCTCTTGTGTTCTCTTGTGTTTTTAGCTTTCTTGCTAAGTATTTGAGGGTTAGGCTGACTTGGTCTTAGTTGAAGAGGTTGAGTAAGTTCGAGTACCAGTACGATAGAGTTGGAGTGTGTCCAAGGTCGTGACACCTCGCCCTTCCCGAAATCTGTCACTCAAATTTTTTAGTGAATAACTGAATATTGATATTATACTAACGAAAGCCTTTCACATATACTGTTGTACTTTAGCTGTACATGATGTTCCATTCTTTTTAATCATTGAGACTTATAATAAAATAAATCAAAGGATGAGATTGAATGAGAATCTTGTACGTAAAATTGTTTGACTAATGAGTATGATGAAGAAGAGATTTGTCCTTCCCTTCATCCACCAAGAGAGAGATAAAATTACAATATTGTCCGATCTATAACTAGCTTTTTTTTTTGTCAGGATAGCTAACTTGTGTTGCTGTGTTGGATGAGCTGAGACTGTGATAGACTAGTGTGACTGACCTCTTTTTCAACAAGCATTGGAAAATTTATTAAAAAAAAGCTTATTGATTATTCATTCTCTTCTAAAAGTTATGATTTGTTTTTCTAAAAAAAGTTGATTGGTCCATTTATAAATTTTTTTTATAAAAAAATATTATTTAGGCATTTAAAAATAACGATAAACATTTTTAATTTATAGTTATTATTTTCATTAATTATAATTATTGTAATAATAGTATAACAATAATTAAAACAATATTAACAATAATAATAATAATAATATTTTTCTTACAAAAAATTAAATTAAATATAACACGCAAGTCAGACTTTTTTTTATTTCTATAAACTTCTTTTATAAATTGCACATAATTATATTTTAGCAATAAATATCACAATTTCTTTAAGCATTTCATTTATCTAATTTATGTTTTAGAATATATTATAAAATAGGATCCTAAAATTTATATTACCGATAAAAATAGCCTTAAAAGATATGAATGATAAATAAGACTCCAAAAGATTTAAATAATAAATTAATTCTTTTATTGTTTTCAATTAATTTCTCAATATATTTGTTGAACAAATAAATTTTTAATAAATTTTATTACAAAATAATTAAGTTCTCAAAAAATACACTCTAAGACAAATTAGATTCTTTTAAAATAAACCACAGAAAGACAAATCTATATGATGAGAGTTATAAATGAGAACTTCTAAAAAATAAATTTTTTTAAGGACTAAAGTATTCAATTTAAAATTTTTTGAAGATCAATTTAAATATTTATTCATGTACAATAAATAACAAAAAATCTAACACATCAAATTTTATTCAATAAAAATAAAATAAATTATAAAAAAGTATATATTATGAATAACATTCCTATAAAAAAATTAACATTCATACTTTTATAATAACAAAATATTAAATGATAATGCAAAGTTTGAATTAATAATGTACAAATCATCCTATGAAAAAAAATCATAATACATTTGGTAAAAATAATTATATATATATGAAAATTTTGATCCTAATGTTAATGCTGTATTTTTTTGACAGAATTAATAAAAATATTATAATTACTCACGAACTAATACTTTATTAAACGTATTGTAATTTGTCTAATTATTTATTTCATAAAAACTAATTATTTTTTGTTACATTTGGGTGTATAATTTTTTGTTTGGACTAAAGACACTATAATACAACAAACTAATATGATACCAAGTATTATTATTAGAAAAATTTTACGATTTTTTTTTAAATTAAGATCCTATGAACATAATGAAATTTTTTTTTATTTTACAAGTATGGTCAAACATATTAGAAATATTAATTAGTTAAAGAAAAATATCTTTTAAATATTAATTTACAAGAGTATAGTATTTTTTCATTAATTTTGTTTAAAAATGAAGCATTGGTATTTTATATATATATGCATTATGATTTTTTTTTTCATTAGAATGATTTTTACGTTTTTCACTTAAACTTTGTATCATATTTAATATTTTGTTATTATTATAAATTTATGAATGTTATTTTTTAGGAATGTTTTATTTAATATATATTTTTATATTTTGTTTGATTTTTATTTGATAAACTTCGATGTATTAAATTTTTTATTATTTATTCGTAAATTGTGTTAGACTAGTAGGTTTTATGTACAATTTTAAAAATTTATTATCCTATTATTATTATTATTTATGTATTAATTGATAGTATTAAATTCAAAAGTAATTAAATAGTAGTAGAATAGCACAATTTATATATTAAAAGACAATATAATAAAATTAATAATTTGTGGTAATAAAATATGATTTATGAACAAATAGTACATTTACTATATATTCTGTAACAATTTATATAAATTATAAAAAAATATATACGTAAATTTTGGTTTAAAATAATTTGATAAATATAGATTTTTTATTTTAATAAAAAACCTAAATTATTTAATACATTCCTTTTTTATCGTCAAAACTATACATATTTATCTATTTTATATTTAAAAAATATTTTTTAATTGTGTAATTATAATTTTTTATTTTTGTTATATATTAAAAAAAATCAATATATTGAATGCAAGTTTGTGACCCAGCAAATAAAGAATTGCTACAGGACTTTTCAAGCCAATAATGGTATATTTTAGTTGGTTATTTTAGAAAAATTAATGCTTCAATTAGGGTTATTTGGTCATTACAATAGTTGCTAAGTGACAAAAGTAAAATTGGCAACCTATTCATAACAATGAACATCATATTTCAATATTTGTCGGTGAATATGTGATAATTTTTTTATGCTAATATTGCAATATCCATTGCTGCGTTTCGAGTGATAATAGTGAAGGCTGAAACAGATCTGGACAGACATGGCGGAGTTTCGTTGAAATAATGGGGGATCATAATTTCTCTAATTTTTTTTTTAAAAAAAATTGGTAGTATATTTTTAGAAAATAAAAAATAATTTAATTGGTTCAAATATTTTACTATAACTTAAAATAGGTGATAGGGTTGTACACAAATTGGATCCGATCGGATATAGGCTTAGTTTGGTAAAGTTTTTACTTTTCAAAAGTAGCTTATAAAAACTAACTTTTAAAAGATGGCTTTATAAAAGTTGTAATATTTATGTTTGGTAAATCAAATTAAAAATAGCTTTTAATAAACACAAGCAACAATAATTACATTTGGTAAAATAGCTTTTAAAAATTAAAAATACTATAATAGACATAAATGCAAGCATTAAATTTGAAAATTAGTTAACATATGAGGTTATATTAGACTTTTAAATTTTAAAAAGCACAAGCCAACTTTAAAAAGCTCCTTATTAGGTGCTTTCAAAAGCACCCATAACTTTTAAAAGCTACAAGCACACGCACTTGGACTTTTTAATTTACCAAACGCAAAGTGAGGAGTTTGAGCTTTTAAAAAGCACAAACACCTCTTCGAAAAGCTTTACCAAACCAAGCCATAGTCTAAAATTCTATTCAATCCGCACTGTACTTATCAGATCGGATTGGATACGATATCCACATTTTTTCAGGCCAGATCCGATCCGATTCGATCCACATATTTGTGGATCGGATCAGATCGGATTGGATATCAGGTATATCCGCATAATTTAAAAAAAAACTATTTTAAGATTTTATTTGGCTATTTTTACAAAAAAAATATCCATAAAATTCATTTTTCACCTGCTTGAGCCTATTTATTCCTAAAATATTATCAATAAAAGTTCTCTTGAATAACAAAAAAAATAATAACATAATATTTAAGTTTAATTATTCTAAGTTGAAGTACAACATAAAAAATTAAAACAAGATATCATAAAATTCATAAAACAACACACTAAAATTCATATCACATGAGGGTTTATTTTTTTAAACTATGCTATTTATATGAGACATGCGGATATGGTCGGATCGGATCCGCGGATATCACTGCTAAATCCGCATTCCGATCCTACCATAGTGCGGATCGTATAATATCCGCAAAATTCGAATCGAATGCGGATAATTACCGCGGATATGCGGATATTATTCGATCCATGTGCAGTCCTAACATGTGAGTCTTTATTAGTTTTTACAACACATCAAAATTAAAAGATAAAATTACATCAAATAAAAAAGTTATCTAACAAAAAAATAAAAATAAAAACAAATTATCTAACAATCAAATTAAATTTAAAAAAATTATTTAACAAAAAAATAAAAAAAAAAATTATCTAACAAAACTTATATGTTAAAATTTTTATTTTGTTTCAACTGTAGACAGAAGAATAGGCAAAGGCAACAGAGGAAGAGGCGGTGGCAGAAAGTTGAACCTCTCTTCCATTTTCTTCCACAGCTCCTCGCGAGTCCGCGACATAATGGAAAGACTCCTCGCACTCGGATCCACTGCACCAGCTTCATTGATTGCCCAGAAATTTCTGCCTAAAATAGACCAAAACAGCAAACCTGCATTCCTGCAATGCAATGAGATTTCTTGAGATTCGGAAATGTAAACAATAGATATGATTAAAATAAATACAATGAGTGGTAGTTCTTTGTAAAAAAAGTGTAGTGCAGTGAGGAGAGTTTGTTATTATGATTTGACAATTTTGTTTTATAGTTGTTTGATTAATTAATTAAACAAGTTGGCTCAAAGGGGTGACCTGAGAACACAAGGTAAATTAAAATTCGAAAATATGTACCATATACAAGCATAAGCATAAATGCATTATGCATGTGATTATGGCATTCCAAACTCCGAAACAATTTACTTTGTGTTCTCAGTTTCACTCCTCTGAGATAAATCATCTTTCCTAAAAAATAAAAACTAGAAGAAAAAAAAATCAATGATTTTTCGAGCCTAGGAGAATTTCCCTTTATATGATGATTAATGATTATTGAGTGATAATTGTGACATATCTTATGTCCTATCAATGACTCACTATGTTGTCATTCAATTAAACATACAATAGATAAGACCATTTTCAGGGTTTAGAATGTTTTTTTTAATTTGTTAGATGGTAGTAAATTCTTATGGTTATGGGCTAATTTATTTAGAAATAGAAAAAAAATTATGTGTAATTTAATATTATGGTTAATTGGTGTGTTTTTTATATGAATTTAAATTTTTTTATTTTAATTTAAATAATAAATTAAATCCTCAGATTTAATAAATTGGAGGGTTAGATTTCCATAGTGTACAAATCGGAGGGTCTAATTTGTGGTGAGATAACTTTTTTTTCGTTTTTAAACAAATCTGATTTGTAAGTTTAAAATTTTTTTAACACTAACATACAAATCTAACCCTCAAATTTATTTTTTTTAAAAAAAATAAAAATCACAAATCTAACCCTCATATTTGTGACATAAAAAAAATTAAATTCACAAATTTAACTCTTATATTTGTAACCATCTATACAAAAAAAAAAAAAAATACCACCTCTTTATATTATTTAAAAACACTACCAAAATTACAATAATAAAAATAAAAAGTGATCCTTATGAGGTTGTGGCTATAATTGCCCTGTCCTTTACTCATTATGTTGTCATTATATCGACAACAATGGAGAGACATGCCCACATCTTTCTAACAGGCTACCAATGTATTGGAGGCTGTAAGAAAACTAATAGTTAAACAAAGGTATCCTGTTCCTGTGTATTTCACTTTTTTTCACACAGCATGCTTCGAAGGTAGGATTTTTTTTTTTAAAATAAAGTAAAAAAATATTTATTTTTTCAAATAAGATTTTTAAATTTTAATTTTTCGAATACAACTTTTTTATTTTAGCATTTGGGGCAAGTTTGCCGCATCCTAGCGAACTTCAAGTTGAGTTTTCAAAATAAAAGCATTTCTGCTAGAGAACGAAGCTCAAAACCATAATTTCATTCTCCACTTTCATTCTCATTCTTAGTATTTTTTTTTTATAATGTCAATAAATCCATTATTATCCATTCATTATGATGGTGAAATAGTGTATGATGAAGAATAATATTCTATCGTTTTTAGGTCTGGACAACCGATAATTACGTATATAGCACCGGAAATCAAGTCTAACAACGCTGAAGAATCTAATATTACATTCCGGCAGACAGCAACAAATAAAAAGAGTGAAAAAAAATTACTACAGATATCTGACTAAAATAAATGACAATTTGTTTTATAAAAGATACGTCACATTTGGCTTGGCTCTGTTGTGAGTATGTTTATTAGACCACGCTTTTGAAAAATATTTCTGTTTTTTGTTTTATAAAAGAAGAATTTGAATGACCTATATGTATGTTTAAGATCTAATAATTATGTGATTAATGTCCGTTTTATGTTTTTTTTTATTGCAGTTTTATATTTGTACTTTGGTGTTGTTGCTGTTGATGATTCCCATATGCATAAACTATATATAGACAATATGATTAATAATATTATTATTATGTATCGCTAAAAAAGCTAACCGGTATTTTAGATCGATTCAAGAACATGTATATATACTACCCATTGTGCAATTTTATTGTTCATGAGAGGAAGATACAAATAACTTATTAGTTAAGTTATTATATATTACTAAAGTTAAAAATCAAAATCGATCGTAAGGTGAGATGATGATGTTTATGAAATTGGTACAATCTTTCAAGTTGATGAGTAGATCCTTTTCAATGGCATTTTTAAGTCACGTAGTCTTCATCGATATGAGTTTTATAAATATCAAGTAGAAATGGCCTTCGATTCTCCAACATATGTGATAAGATGTGATGAGATACTTATTTTTCCCCCATTTTAAATTGTCCACTTTTTTTTTTTAATTTAAATTAAAAAAAAAACTTTTAAAGTAGCTTACAAATAAGTATCATTATTTTCCAATGTTATGTTGTGTGTCCTTGAGCTCTTATATATGTTCTTCCACTGAATCATTAAAGAACATAAAAATATTATTACTTTGGGGTGAAGGCCCAATTAAAGACCCAACTTATAAGTGTTTGGAAGGGTCCGATCTGCAAAAATACCATGACAAAAAAAAGATATGCAAAAGTACGATTGTAAGGAGTTAGGGGAAAACTTAGCTAGGATGATATGGACATATGATTTGTGTATAGATTCTTATAATAGTATGTCACATGAGCTGTATTTGGTGTATGTATGAGTTGAGATATGGACACAAAAATATAAATATTAAAGACAATATATATATATATATATATATATATAGAAGATATAAATATAATAAAATATAAAATTTTTATATTATTTAGTACCTAAATATAAAAGATAAATTTTAAATTAATATTATTATTTTTATCCAAAAAATAAAAAAACACTTTTATTATTATTTCTTTTTTGTCACCATTACCATCACCACCATTATTTCTCTATTTTGGTGACTTTTTTCGACTTTTTGGTGACTACCACCATTTCTCTATTGTTATTTACAAATTCTAGACCAATAAAAAAATTCAATCAAACAAAACAACAAAATCTAACAAATATTAATCAAAATTCAAATAAATAAATATTTAAATATACATTAAAATAAAAAAAAAAATAGCAGGGAACTAAAGAGGAGAAGATGTAGTGGGAAACAAGGTAAGAAGACAATGGTATGAAAGAGAGGAAGAGACGAAGTCTAGAAGACGGTAGTAAAGACAACGCACGCAAAGACAGGCACAGATCTATGGCATAAACACGCAACAATATGCAAGGAGGCGGCAATGAATCTTGTTGCAGAGGCAATAATGGTGAAAAAGGGCAAAGGAGGGATAGACAAATATGAAGAAGAAGAGAAAAAGAGAGAAGTGACGGTGACGGTAACGGTGTTGGTGTCGACAATGATGACAATGGATCTTGATGTGGAAGGAGAGAAGGAAGAGTCCCTGAGAGTGGTGAATTGGAAGGGGATGAGATAGAAGGAGGACAAATTTAGAAATTTTGTAAATCTGTTAGAGGTGAAGTTATAAAAAAAAAATTTGTTATAATCTATGTCCACATTGAAAAATTTGTATCTTACTATTCTAAAGAGACAAAAAATATATGGTTTAGTCTGTAAGTGTGTATAATTATATCTTTTTAAAATTTGTCTTATGAAACAAATATTAGATATGTACTATCATGTTCATGTCTCTTATAAACATAGATGGCAAATAAATAATGTTGTAGCTCATTTTCAGCAGAGATTATGGTATAAAAATGGAATTTAGATGATTATATAATTTTACATATCCATTTAAAATAATGTGTACAAAAATTCATTACTAAAGGTGTTCCTTTTCCAGTGTTAGCTCATCCAAATGATGCAATTGAAAAGGTGTTCGGTGTTGAACATGCAGGGTGTGTGTGATTTTAGTAATACTGTATGTCCAACAAATTTTGACAAGTCTAAATGTGTTTTTAGATATGCAACTAGTAGAATCTCCAACAACATATCTTGGCAACATGTATTAGATTTAGAGAAGCAGGTTGAAGATGGATATGAAGAAATGAAAACTCAGTTGGCAACACTCCATAAATTTCTATTATCCAAGTATGGTGATTAAGTGCCTCCTCTTTTTAGTGATATGCCACGCTCTTAGGTGGTTCATTTTATAATCTTTAGAGCAGAATTTCTTTTTACCCCCTATCCATTTTCATTTTAGACAATGTGCACTCTATCGATTGAAAAATGATAATCCGACTCCTATCTTTTGTCTCCATTAGATATATGAGACATTCTGTCAAATTCTCTAACAAGTCTTGATGAAATTTGATGACATGTCACGTTGGGCTCTATGACGTGGTGTCACTTCTCCTGCATGGACTACAACTATTTGATTAGGACAATGAAACCCCTGTCGAATCATCAAAATGACGTTGCGTCTGGAGGGTGTTTCCATTTCTAAACTTAACAGAAGAAGCTAACTCTAGGAGAAGAAGAAAATCATGAGTGATGCAGTCATGCAGAGCAATCTTCAACATATCAGTGACATCTTGGAAGTAGGAAGAGTATAAATTTTATGGGTTCGATCATGATGGCAAGTGCAAGTAGTAGGAGAAAAAAAATTGCGCACTCTAGATGTAAATGTGGAGCGTATGCTGTGATGCAAGAATCAAGGAAGCAAAAAATTCAGAGAGAATTTTTCTTGATTGCTGCTACTATCATGTAGGTGGATTTCCATTCTTGGTTTTAATATGATTTAAGTACTACCATATAAAAAATGGGATCGCTGGACACAATTCAAAAAATGATTAAACAAATTTTACCTCGACGAAAGCGACAACCACACCACTTATACTTTGTGAAAGTCTCAGTTAGTAGCTTCATTCCTTCTGTACAATGTCGTCACAACCATGCCTCACTAAAGCTCTTCATCACCAATGTTTTAGAGGGAAAAGTTTTTATTCCTTAGGGTTTTCTATAATTTTGAGAATGGAGTGAAGGTTCTTTGGGGTTTAAGTTGAGACAAATGTTTGATTACACTCCCCAAATGCGGCGGCGTTTTGGTGATTCGACAGGGGCTTCATTGTCTTAATCGAAGGGTTATAGTTCACGTAGAAGAAATGATGCCATATGTCATAGAGTCCAATATGATATGTCATCAAATTCCATCAAGACTTGTCGAAGAATTTGACAGAGGAAATCATATGTCTAACAGAGATGAAGGATAGGAGTTGGGTTGTCGTTTCTAATCGATAGGGTGCAAGTTATTTAAAATAAAAACGGATAGGGATCGAAAAAGAGTTTTACTCTAATCTTTATTTTAATTTTAAATATAGTTTAGTTTAGATTATATTAAAGATAACTTATTTGTTATTATGAAAAATTTTAGTGCTGAATTAGTATTATATTTTTTTGCTTATATTTATAAATAATATTTTTTTTAGTGTTGTCTCTCTTTGTTTTTTATATTTATTATAATCATGTACGAACTAAAATATATATCCAATTTGTAGCTATAAAAATTATGGTAATAGTTATGATGCTCTTAATTTAAATATATTAAAGTATATTTTTAAAATATTAATATTATTTAATTAGCTACGATTAAATTACGGTAAAGGTTATAAATTCGCAAAAAAAAATAAATTTTTAGATTAGTTACGGCAGAAAAATTGTAAAATAATACAAATTAACTGTGATAAAACAATGTAACTTAACCATAAAAATAGTGTGGCTAAAAAATTCATCAACATTAGCCACGAAAAAAACGTAGTTAAAAAACCTAGCCTGTCCAAATTAATCACAGATAAATTACAAAAAAATAACTTTGTTCATTTCGTTTAACAACATATAACCATAGTCACAAACATAAACTGTGATTATGTAAAGATCTCCACGGTTCATAAAATATTGACTAATATTCCCAAAATCTTACCAAAATGAGAATGTAATACCCTTACACTCTGTTTGGTATAAAGGAATTTGTGAGGAAAGAAAAGAGAGAAGATGAAAACGGATAGAAAACTTAATTTTTTTTCTGTTTGGATTAGCAGGAAAATTGTATGGAAAATAAAAAAGCCTACGTGGGGTCCAGTTAAATTTTTTCTGCCCAAAGTTGCAGAGAAAACTGGGATGAAAGTATAAAAATGGGTAAAAGTACATATATACCCTTTCATTAATAACTGATCAAAATCCCTAATTCACTCTTTTAAAAGAGAAAACATGTATCTCTTTCTTCCCTGTTTCGCCGTCATTTTCAACAGCGACGCCAGAGCTTCCTAACGCCGTCGGCATCTCTGCAGCAGCTTTGTCATTGTCGGGACAGTTCCACCGCAACTTCATCCATGCATTCTCAAGCCAAAGGTGCGTTCTTTCTGTGTTGTAGTCATAGTTTTTCTCAAAAATAAAATGCAAAACTCATCACAGTACATATTTTGTATTCTTCTTTTGTTTTTCAACCGAGATGTTGTTCTGATTTTAGGTTCTATGTATGATTCTTATCTTTGTAGTAGAAAATTGATCCATGCATTCTTCATTGTTTTCAATTGGGTCTTTCATCCTAAATAAAAATTCCGACCACATTCAACCTTATATTTCACTGAAAGTTTATGTTTGGTCTACAAAGAAATAATTTTTAACGCATTAGAAGTTGATAAAAAATATTAATTTAAAATATTAATTAATATTAGTAAAAAATACTAACCGTGTAATATTTCTCATGTTTTGTTCAATATTATAATTCACATTAGTCTGCTAGTAATAACAGAGTAATAGATTAATATAGATGTGTATATCACAAGATGAAGATCATAATGTCTTTCTTTTTATTTATAATTTTTTATAATATTTTACAATTAAAGTAACTAAGTTCAAGGTTAGGGAAGGTTCTTATCCAACTCAGTTTTATGCTCTAATATGATTGTCACAAGAACTGCATCATAATAATTTATTATTGGATAAATACACAAATTCTTTTAAATTTCATGGAGTGGTCCAAATATGAAAGAAAAGGATTCACCAGTGATTATGAAATGTACATTATGTTTAATAATGCAATGAAAAGTGGGTGTGTGAAAAACAAGTAGAAGATGCCAAAAATTTTACCTCTTGAGTGTTGCTGTATATTTAAATAATTTAAAATGAATCTTAATTAATTTACTTTAATGAAAGATTGGTGGTGAAAAATTCATGACAAATGCCCGATATTTCAGATGGTAGATGTTAAAGTGGTGATAAGATAAAATTTACTTCTTGTAATTTATTTGTCTACTATTTATATCACAGGAAGAATTTCTATTGGTATCATTTATACATGTTTGTTTTCTAAATTTTTTTTATGTCTCCTTTTTTGTATTGATTTGATTTCTTAGTTATATACTTAAATTGCAACCAAGTGTAGTGATCAACTGAATTAACATGAAGACTACAACTTATTCAAAAATTAAGTTTAGTGGTAAAAAGCTAATTATTTATTGGTCAAAAAGTAATTGCTAGATTATTATACCTGAGAGTGCAACTAGATCAATAGTGTTGAGTCCCTGAGCAGCAAAGAGTGCTTGAAGTTGATCCAAGGTCATTAAAGGACTTGGAAGGTTTTGTGCTAAGGTTATATTTGCTGTTAAACTATCTCCTCCCTAATTGAACTTCTCCACTAGAACCTTAAGCTTTTAATAAACACATATATACATATTTGTATTATGTCTACGCATGTGATTATCATGTTTATGTAGTATATTCACTTATTAATTTTGATCTGTTTAATAAATGCCTTATGACATAATTAATATAAATATATTTGCGCATACAAACTTGTTCGAAAAAAATCTGCAATTTAATAATAAGCAAATAGAGTTTCTATAGTTTAGGACAAAAATAATCTGATTTCTTCTGCGTTGGTTAAATTAGTTTATGACCATATTATTAAACACTTTTAGTAGCCAAGTCTACTAAATTTTGGGGCTTATCCAATGCATTGATTAATATATCATGTGATTTGCAATTTTTGTTTATCATTTACTTTTATTATTGATATGTTCACTGTAAACATTATATTCTCATAGATGGATAGCGAAAATATCAAAGATGCAAATGTAGAAGACAAAACGAACGTCATACCTGGCTCAAGATTTCAAGTAAATCAATTCTCCTCTGCTGACCTGTATCATCCTGAACGGATACAAATCTTAACTCGTGTTAGGGAAGAGTTAGAAAAGAGACAACAGATTTATGTCACTTCTCTTTCATGTGTTACAGTGCATACGTTGTATTTTTTGGAATTTTTATCACAATATAGGCCTAGGCAAATTAATAACGAAAACTTGGAAAGAGAAAATAAGCGGACGCAGTTAATGACACAGTTACTAATGTCTGAAAAATGCCGAGATGTCATACGTATGGGCCCTGAAGCATTTAGGCAGTTATGTCAAAAGTTAAGAGAAACTGGTAGAGTAAATGATTCAATTCGCTCTACTGTTGAAGAGCAAGTCACTAAATTTCTACATATTATAGGCCATAATGTGAAAACTAGAACCATGTCTTTCTTCTTCCACCGCTCAGGGGAGACAATTAATCGTCACTTTCACAATGTCCTACATGCTATTCTATCGTTAGAGGGAGAGTTCTTCAAGCAACCATTTGGTGAGGATGTTCCTTATGAAATACATAATAATAGTCGATTCTATCCGTTTTTTAAGGTACTAACTCTTTCAATTTAGTTCGTGACATTTATGAAATAGTGTAGGAAATAATTACAAAATTGTTATGTTAATATGTCAATATACTTTCCAAACAAGGACTGCATTGGAGTCATAGATGGAACTCATAGCTGTGTGAAGGTATCAAGGACGGAAGCCCCTCGTTTTCGGGAAAGAAAAGATCACCCCACACAAAATATTTTTGCTGCCTGTGGGTTTGATATGAAATTTACTTATGTTTTGTCTGGTTAGAAAGGAACTGCCTCTGCCTCTGTGCTAGTGTTATTTACGAAATCATTTATATAAAGTTAAATTCATAGTTAAAGTATGTAATTCTTTAATTTTTGTGTGTAACTGGTGTAGGAAAATACTATCTAGGCGATACTGAATTTATGCTAAAGCCTGGGATACTGATACCATATAGAGGTGTTCGGTATCACTTGAAAGAGTATTCAGTACGTGAGCCACAAAATCCCAAAGAATTATTCAACCACCGACATTCTTCATTAAGAAATGTCATCGAAAGATGTTCCGGAGTTCTAAAGAAAAGATTCTCAATTATAGCCGGCGACACAGAACCTTATTATTCATTTGAAACTATGCGAGACATTTTTTGGCATGTTGCATACTGCATAACTTTTTAATGGGTGTTGATGTTGATCAGTCTATAATTGATGAGGTTGATCGAGAATTGCTACAAGAACAAAGCATAGATAGATCACAATCAAATCAACCACGTGATGAGGAATATAGGCATGCATCATTGTTAAGAGATAATGGTGCGGTATTTTACAACCCACAAACTTACCGGCAAGTGCACCGGGTCGTACCAAGTAATACCTTACGTGAGTAAGGGTCGATCCCACGAGGATTGATAGATTAAGCAACAATAGCGTTTGATAGGATTAGTTAGACAAACAGAAAATAGTGTTTGGAAGTTCAAAAGCATTAAACAATCGTACAGAAACTAAAATAGTAAAATAAATGGCTTGGGAATAAAATATAGAGAAAATAGTTAAGGTTTCAGAGTTATCTATTTTTTCGGATTAACTTTTCTTACTAACTATTTTAATTATGTAGGATTTAATTTATGGCAAACTATATGTGACTAGACCCTAATTCCTTAGACCTTCCTAGTCTCCTCTAAAATTTATCAACAGCCAATTCCGTGATCAATTAATTCCAATTAGAGGGTGATGATCAAATTCCAGTTTATATGCCACAAAAACTCTAATTACCCAAAAATAAGAGGATTATATGTCACGTATCCTGTTAAATCCAGATAATTAAAATTTAGGAGAATATGTTTTCAAGCTGTTGTTCAAGTAAAGAGCTTTTCCAAGTTTTACAAGAACTCAAATAGAAAAAGGGTCATACTTCCGTTCCACCCAAATTCATAAATTAAAGAGCGAAAACAATTCTTAAATATAAATCAAAACATGAATTAAAATAGAAAAAATAATAAAATTAATCCATAGAAATAGACAGAGCTCCTAACCTTAACAATGGAAGATTAGTTGCTCATGGAATGTAGAATGTAAATTTGTATAGAATTCCCTAATGGAATCCCCCTAATTGAACTTCTTTACTAGGAGAGAAGTCTCCCCTTTTTATAACTAATCCTAATTAATTTAAAATCTAATATTTAAAATTAAGATAATATCTTTTCCTGGATTTCAAATTTGAATTTAAATTCGAATTAATTTAAATAATCAAATCTTCAATGGATGGATGGGGACCACTTGAATTGTCCATTCTGCAGCTTCAAATCTGTGTTTTCTGGGCTAGAAACTTGGTCAAAACAGCCCAGAAATCACCCCCAGCGTTTTCTGTCAATTCTGCAGATCGGTAATGTGACGCGTCTGCGTCGTCCACGCGTTCACGTCATTTGTGCAGATTCCGTCCACGCGTTTGCGTCAGGCACGCGACCGCGTCATTGCGATTTCCTCCATTCCGCGCGGTCGCGTGAGCCATGCGTCCGCGTCGGTATTCGCTGGTCATCTCCTTGGTTTCTTCTCTTTCTCTGCAGAACTTCATCAGTTCCATCCGAATGCTACCTAAAATCAATAAAATTGCACAAAACTCAAAATAGCATCCATAGTGGCTAAAATATAATTAATTCTTAATTAAATTCAACAAATTAGATGTAAATTCACTAGGAAAAGATAGGAAAGATGCTCACGCATCACAACACCAAACTTAAACTGTTGCTTGTCCTCAAACAACCAAAACTAATATAAGCTTAGGATGTGAATTTGCATGGGAATGAGAGTTCGCTTAAGCCCATGTCTCTTCTTATAGTGGGGTTTACAACTGCAATCCTGAACAGTTTTGGCATCTCACTTTATCTTTTGAAGTTCAGAATGACTGGCCTCCATAGGAACTCAAAATTCAAATAGTGTTATTGATTCTCCTAGTTTAGTATGTTGATTCTTGAACACAGCTACTTTATGAGTCTTGACCGTGACCCTAAGCATTTTGTTTTCCAGTATTACCACCGGATACGAAAATGCCATAGACACATAACTGGGTGAACCTTTTCAGATTGTGACTCAGCTTTGCTAGAGTCCCCAGTTAGAGGTGCCCATAGTTCCTAAGCACACTCTTTTTGCTTTGGATCACGACTTTAACCGCTCAGTCTCAAGCTTTTCACTTGATACCTTCACACCACAAGCACATGGTTAGGGACGGTGATGAGCGGATAATTTATACGCTTTTTGACATTGTTTTTAGTATGTTTTTAGTAGGATCTAGTTACTTTTAGGGATGTTTTCATTAGTTTTTATGTTAAATTCACATTTCTGGACTTTACTATGAGTTTGTGTGTTTTTCTGTGATTTCAGGTATTTTTTGGCTGAAATTGAGGGACTTGAGCAAAAATCAGATTCAGAGGTTGAAGAAGGACTGCTGATGTTGTTGGATTCTGACCTCCCTGCACTCAAAATAGATTTTCTGGAGCTACAGAACTCAAAATGGCGTGCTTCCAATTGCGTTGGAAAGTAGACATCCAGGGCTTTCCAGAAATATATAATAGTCCATACTTTAACCAAGAATAGACGACGTAAACTGGCGTTCAACGCCAGCTTTCTGCCCAAATCTGGCGTCCAGCGCCAGAATAGGAGCCAAAACCAGAGTTGAACGCCCAAACTGGCATAAAAATTGGCGTTCAACTCCAAGAAGGACCTCTACACGTGCAACACTCAAGCCCAACCCAAGCACACACCAAGTGGGCCCCGAAAGTGGATTTATGCATCAATTACTTACTCATGTAAACCCTAGTAGCTAGTTTATTATAAATAGGACCTTTTACTATTGTATTAGACATCTTTTGATCATCTTTGGATCCTGGATTGTATTTTGATCCTGTGATCACGTTTTGGGGGCTGGCCATCTCGGCCATTCCTGAACCTTTCACTTATGTATTTTCAACGGTAGAGTTTCTACACTCCATAGATTAAGGTGTGGAGCTCTGCTGTTCCTCAAAGATTAATGCAAGGTACTACTGTTTTCTATTCAATTCATCTTATTTCGCTTCTAAGATATCCATTCACACCCAAGAACGTGATGAAGGTGATGATTATGTGTGACGCTCATCACCATTCTCCCCTATGAACACGTGCCTGATAAACACTTCCGTTCTACATGAAATAAGCTAGAATGAATATCTCTTAGATCTCCTAACCAGAATCTTCGTGGCGTAAGCTAGAATGATGGCGGCATTCAAGAGAATCCGGAAAGTCTAAACCTTGTCTGTGGTATTCCGAGTAGGATTCAATGATTGAATGACTGTGACGAGCTTCAAACTCGCGATTGTTGGGCGTTAGTGACAGACGCAAAAGGAGGGTGAATCCTATTCCAACATGATCGAGAACCGACAGATGATTAGCCGTGCTGTGACAGAGCATGTGAGCATATTTTTCACTGAGAGGAGGGGATTGTAGCCACTGACAACGGTGATGCCCTTGCATAAAGCCAGCCATGGAAAGGAGTAAGACTGATTGGATGAAGATAGCAGGAAAGCAGAGGTTCAGAGGAACGAAAAGCATCTCCATTCGCTTATCTGAAATTCCTACCAATGATTTACATAAGTATCTCTATCCCTATTTTATTATTTATTATTCGAAAACATCATTATCAATTTATATCTGCCTAACTGAGATTTGCAAGGTGACCATAGCTTGCTTCATACCAACAATCTCCATGGGATTCGACCCCTACTCACGTAAGGTATTACTTGGACGACCCAGTGCACTTGCTGGTTAGTTGTATCGAAGTTGTGAACCGTGGTATTGGCACCATGTTCTTGGCGCCATTGCCAGGGAAAGAAAGAGCCATGAATTTTACATAATTAAAGTGTAATCACGATTACGCGTACCAAGTTGCTCACGTTGCCAGGGATTGTTCGAGCCTGGACATCACAATTTCGTGCACCAAGTTTTTGGCGCCGTTGCCGGGGATTGTTTGAGTTTGGACAACTGACGGTTCATCTTGTTGCTCAGATTAGGTAATTTTCTTTTTATTTTATTTTCAAAAATTTTTCAAAAATATTTCTAAAATTTTCTCATCTGTTTTCAAAAAAAAATAAAAATGTTTTCAAAAAAAATTTTATTCAAAATTTTTAAGAATGAATTCTAGTGTTTCATGAAGCATGTAAGGCCTGGCTGGCTGTAAAGCCATGTCTAAATTTATTTGGACTGAGGCTTGCAATTTGTTATCAAGAGCAATATACTCTGGTGTTAAATGCTGAAGCTTGGCTGGCCATTGGCCATGTCTAGTGTTTTGGACCGGAGCTTTCATTGAAAGCTTGGCTGGCGAGTGAGCCATGTCTAATTCCTGGACTGAAGCTTTAGACTAAGAATACAAGATTCCTGGAATTCATGTTAAAAATTTTGGAATCCTTATTTTTTCTTTTTCATATAATTTTCGAAAAAAAAATTCCAAAAAAAAATTAGAAAATCATAAAAATCAAAAACAATTTTTGTGTTTCTTGTTTGAGTCATGAGTCATGTCATAAGTTTGGTGTCAATTGCATATGCATCTTGCATTTTTTCGAAAATTTCATGCATTCATAGTGTTCTTCATGATCTTCAAGTTGTTCTTGGTAAGTCTTCTTGTTTGATCTTGATGATTTTTTGTTTTTTGTCTTTTCTTGTTTTTCATATGCATTCTTGAATTCTTAGTGTCTAAGCATTAAAGAATTCTAAGTTTGGTGTCTTGCATGTTTTCTTTGCATTAAAAATTTTTCAAAATTGTGTTCTTGATGTTCATCATGATCTTCAAAGTGTTCTTGGTGTTCATCTTGACATTCATAGCATTCTTGCATGCATCACATGTTTTGATCTAAAAATTTCATGCCTTGCATCTCTTTAGTGTTTTTCTCTCTCATCATAAAAATTTCAAAAAATCAAAAAAAATATCTTTCCCATTTTCTCTCATCAAATTCAAAAATTTGGATTGACTTTTTCAAAAATTTTTAAAATCAAATTGTTTCTCATGAGTCAAATCAAATTTTCAATTTGAAAATCTTATCTTTTTCAAAATCTTTTTCAAAAATAAAATCTTTTTCAAAATTCTTAGTTATTTTCGAAAATTCCAAAAAAATATTTTTCAAAAATCTTTTTCTTATTTTTATACCAAATTTTCGAAAATAACAATAACAATTAATGTTTTGATTCAAAAATTTCAAGTTTGTTACTTGCTTGTTAAGAAAGATTCAAACTTTGAGTTCTAGAATCATATCTTGTGATTTCTTGTGAATCAAGTCATTAATTGTGATTTTAAAAATCAAATCTTTTTCAAAAACTAATTTCTATCATATCTTTTCAAAAATATCTTCTCATCTTATCTTTTTCAAAAATCTAATTTCAAAATTTCTTTTCTAACCTCCTAACTTCTTATCTTTTCAAAATTTGTTTCAACTAACTAACTAACTTTTTGTTTGTTTCTTAACTTTTTCAAAACTACCTAACTAACTTTCTCTCTCTAATTTTCGAAAATATCTTCCCTCTTTTTCAAAAATTTCTTTTTAATTAACTAATTATTCTTATTTTTATTTTTGATTTCAAAAATTTTCGAAAAATACTAACATTTTTCAAAAAAACCATTTTCGAAAATCACTAACCCTTTTTCAAAAATTATTTTCGAAAATTCTCCCTCTCCCATCTTATTCTATTTATTTATTCATCTACTAACATCTCATCTCACATCTCAACCCTCCTCACAGTTGTGTTTCTTCTATTATATTACATTCTTTATCTCCCCCTCTTTTCTTCCACTCACAAAGGGATCCCTGTACTGTGGTATAAAGGGTCTCTATTATTATTATTATTATTTTCTGTGCCCTCTTCTTTGTCATATGAGCAGGAGCAAGGACAAGAACATTCTTGTTGAGGCAGATCCAGAACCTGAAAGGACTCTGAAGAGAAAATTAAGAGAAGCTAAATTACAACAATCCAGAGATAACCTTTCAGAAATTTTCGAACAGGAAGAGGAGATGGCAGCCGAAAATAATAATAATGTAAGGAAGATGCTTGGTGACTTTACTGCACCTAATTCCAATTTACATGAAAGAAGCATCTCCATTCCTGCCATTGGAGCAAACAACTTTGAGCTGAAACCTCAATTAGTTTCTCTGATGCAGCAGAACTGCAAGTTTCATGGACTTCCATCTGAAGATCCTTTTCAGTTCTTAACTGAATTCTTGCAGATATGTGATACTGTTAAGACTAATGGAGTAGATCCTGAAGTCTACAGGCTCATGCTTTTCCCTTTTGCTATAAGAGACAGAGCTAGATTATGGTTGGATTCTCAACCCAAAGACAGCCTGAACTCTTGGGATAAGCTGGTCACGGCTTTCTTAGCCAAGTACTTTCCTCCTCAAAAGCTGAGCAAGCTTAGAGCTGATGTTCAAACCTTCAGATAGAAAGAAGATGAATTCCTCTATGAAGCTTGGGAAAGATACAAACAGTTGACCAAAAAGTGTCCTTCTGACATGCTTTCAGAATGGACCATCCTGGATATATTCTATGATGGTTTATCTGAGCTATCAAAAATGTCACTGGACACTTCTGCAGGTGGATCCATTCACCTAAAGAAAACGCCTGCAGAAGCTCAAGAACTCATTGACATGGTTGCTAATAACCAGTTCATGTACACTTCTGAAAGGAATCCTGTGAATAATGGGACGCCTATGAAGAAGGGAGTTCTTGAAGTTGATACTCTGAATGCCATATTGGCTCAGAATAAAATATTGACTCAGCAAGTCAATATGATCTCTCAGAGTCTGCATGGAATGCAAGCTGCATCCAACAGTACTCAAGAAGCTTCTTATGAAGAAGAAGCTTATGATCCTGAGAACCCTGCAATAGCAGAGGTGAATTACTTAGGTGAACCTTATGGAAACACCTATAACTCATCATGGAGAAATCATCCAAATTTCTCATGGAAGGATCAAAAGCCTCAACAAGGCTTTAATAATGGTAGAAGAAACAGGTTTAACAATAATAAACCTTTTCCATCATCCACTCAGCAACAGACAGAGAACTCTGAACAAAATGCTTCTAATTTAGCAAATCTAGTCTCTGATCTATCCAAGGCCACTGTGAGTTTCATGAATGAAACCAGATCTTCCATTAGAAATTTGGAAGCACAAGTGGGCCAGCTGAGTAAAAGGATCACTGAAATCCCTCCAAGTACTCTCCCAAGCAATACAGAAGAGAATCCAAAAGGAGAGTGCAAGGCCATTGACATAAGCACCATGGCCGAACCCAAAGAGGGAGAGGAGGACGTGAATCCCAAGGAGGAAGACCTCCTGGGACGTCCAGTGACCAATAAGGAGCTTCCCTCTGAGGAACCAAAGGAATCTGAGACTCATCTAGAGACCATAGAGATTCCATTGAACCTCCTTATGCCCTTCATGAGCTCTGATGAGTATTCCTCTTCTGAAGAGAATGAGGATGTTACTGAAGAGCAAACTGCCAAGTTTCTTGGTGCAATCATGAAGCTGAATGCCAAATTATTTGGCATTGATACTTGGGAAGTTGAACCTCCCTTGTTCATCAATGAACTGAGTGATCTGGATCAACTGACATTGCCTCAGAAGAGACAGGATCCTGGAAAGTTCATAATACCCTGTACCATAGGCACTATGAGCTTTAAGGCTCTGTGTGACCTTGGTTCAGGAATAAACCTCATGCCCCTCTCTGTAATAGAGAAACTGTGAATCTATGGGGTGCAAGCTGCTAAAATCTCATTAGAGATGACAGACAGTTCAAGAAAACAGGCTTATGGACAAGTAGAGGACGTGTTAGTAAAGGTTGAAGGCCTTTATATCCCTGCTGATTTCATAGTCCTGGATACTGGAAAGGAAGAGGATGAATCCATCATCCTAGGAAGACCTTTCCTGGCCACAGCAAGAGCTGTGATTAATGTTGACAGAGGTGAAATAGTCCTTCAATGGAATGAGGACTCCCTTGTGTTTAAAACTCAAATATCTCCCTCTACAACCATGGAGAGGAAGCAGAAAAAGCTTCTCTCAAAGCAGAGTTAACCAAAGCCCCCACAGTCAAACTCTAAGTTTGGTGTTGGGAGGCCACAACCAAACTCTAAGTTTGGTGTTGAACTCCCATATCCAAACTCTAAGTTTGGTGTTGGAGAGTTTCAACAAAGCTCTGCACATTTGTGAGGCTCCATGAGAGCCCACTGTCAAGCTATTGACATTAAAGAAGCGCTTGTTGGGAGGCAACCCAATGTTTATTTATCTAACTATATTTTTCTTAGTTATATGTCTTTATAGGTTCATGATCATGTGGAGTCACAAAATAAACAAAAAAATTGAAAACGGAATCAAAAACAGCAGAAAAAAAATCATACTCTGGAGGAGCATCTGTCTGGCGTTCAGCGCCAGAACAGAGCATGGTTCTGGCGCTGAACGCCCAAAATGGGCAGCTTCTGGGCGCTGAACGCCAGAACAGGCATGGTTCTGGCATTCAACGCCAGAAATGGCACACAAATGGGCGTTGAACGCCCAAAATGGCCACCAACCTGGCGCTGAACGCCCAGAGTTGTGTGCAAAGGCATTTTTACATGCCTAATGGGTGCAGGGATGTAAATCCTTGAACACCTCAGGATCTGTGGACCCCACAGGATCCCCACCTACCTCCACTCACTTCTTCTCACCACTTTCTTTCACACAACCCCATAAACTCTCTTCCCCATCACCTCTTCACCACTCACATCCATCCACTCTTCCCCATAAACCTACCTCATAAACTCCACCTACCTTCAAAAATTCAAAACCAATTTCCCACCCAAACCCACCCATATGGTCAAAACCTTTCCCCCCCTCCCTTCCCTATATAAAGCCCTCCATTCTTCATCAAATTCACACAACACACCCCTCTACACCCTTCTTGGCCGAAACACTCCCCACTCTCCCTCTCCTCCATTTCTTCTTCTTCTTCATCTATTCTTTCTTTTATTGCTCGAGGGCGAGCAAAATTCTAAGTTTGGTGTGGTAAAAGCATAAGCTTTTTGTTTTTCCATTACCATTGATGGCACCTAAGACCGGAGAATCCTCTAGAAAGGGGAAAGGGAAGACAAGAGCTTCCACATCCTAGTCATGGGAGATGGAAAGGTTCATCTCCAAAGCCCATCAAGACCACTTCTATGATGTTGTGGCCAAGAAGAAGGTGATCCCTGAGGTCCCTTTCAAACTCAAAAGAAATGAGTATCCGGAGATCCGACATGAAATTCAAAAGAAGAGGGTGGGAAGTTCTAACAAATCCCATCCAACAAGTCGGCATCCTAATGGTTCAAGAGTTCTATGCCAATGCATGGATCACCAAGAACCATGATCAAAGTAAGAACCCGGATCCAAAGAACTATGTTACAATGGTTCGGGGGAAATACTTAGATTTTAGTCTGGAAAATGTGAGGTTGGCATTCAACTTGCCAAACATGGAAGAGAACGCACGCCCCTACACAAGGAGAGTCAACTTTGATCAAAGGTTGGACCAAGTCCTTATGGACATATGCGTGGAAGGAGCTCAATGGAAGATTGACTCCAAAGGCAAGCCGGTTCAACTAAGAAGATTGGACCTCAAGCCTATAGCTAGAGGATGGTTGGAGTTCATTCAATGCTCAATCATTCCCACTAGCAACCGGTCTGAAGTTACTATAGACCGGGCCATCATGATCCACAACATCATGATTGGAGAAGAGGTGGAAGTTCATGAGATTATACCTCAAGAACTCTACAAGGTGGCTGACAAGTCCTCCACCATGGCAAGGTTAGCCTTTCCTCACCTCATTTGCCACCTATGCAATTCGGCTGGGATTGACATAGAGGGAGATATCCTCATTAAAGAGGATAAGCCCATCACTAAGAAAAAAATGGAGCAAGCAAGAGAGCCCAGTCATGGAGCTCAAGAAGCGCAAGAAGCTCATTTACATGAGATCCTGGAGATGCCTCAAATGCACTTTCCTCCACAAAATTATTGGGAGCAAATCAACACCTCCCTAGGAGAATTGAGTTCCAATATGGGACAACTAAGGGTGGAACATCAAGAGCACTCCATCATGCTTCATGAAATAAGAGAAGATAAAAAAAAAGCAATGAGGGAGGAGCAACAAAGACAAGGAAGAGACATAGAAGAGCTCAAGGACATCATTGGATCCTCAAGAAGGAAACGCCACCATCACTAAGGTGGATTCATTCCTTGTTCTTACTTCTTCTGTTTTTCGTTTTCTATGTTATGTGCTTATCCATGTTTGTGTCTTCATTACATGATCATTAGTAGTTAGTAACTGTGTCTTAAAGTTATAAATGTCCTATGAATCCATCACCTCTCTTAAATGAAAAATGTTTTAATTCAAAAGAACAAAAAGTACATGAGTTTCGAATTTATCCTTGAACTTAGCTTAATTATATTGATGTGGTGACAATGCTTCTTGTTTTCTGAATGTATGCTTGAACAGTGCATATGTCTTTTGAAGTTGTTGTTTAAGAATGTTAAATATGTTGGCTCTTGAAAGAATGATGACTAGGAGACATGTTATTTGATAATCTGAAAAATCATAAAAATGATTCTTGAAGCAAGAAAAAGCAGCAAAGAACAAAGCTTGCAGAAAAAAAAAATAGGCGAAAAAAAAATAGAAAGAAAAAGAAAAAGCAAGCAGAAAAAGCCAATAACCCTTAAAACCAAAAGGCAAGGGCAAATAAAAAGGATCCCAAGGCTTTGAGCATCAGTGGATAGGAGGGCCTAAAGGAATAAAATCATGGTCTAAGCGGCTAAACCAAGCTGTCCCTAACCATGTGCTTGTGGCGTGTAGGTGTCAAGTGAAAACTTGAGACTGAGCGGTTAAAGTCAAGGTCCAAAGCAAAAAAAGAGTGTGCTTAAGAACCCTGGACACCTCTAATTGGGGACTTTAGCAAAGCTGAGTCACAATCTGAAAAGGTTCACCCAGTTATGTGTCTGTGGCATTTATGTATCCGGTGGAAATACTGGAAAACAAAGTGCTTAGGGCCACGGCCAAGACTCATAAAAAGCTGTGTTCAAGAATCATCATACTGAACTAGGAGAATCAATAACACTATCTGAACTCTGAGTTCCTATAGATGCCAATCATTCTGAACCTTAATGGATAAAGTGAGATGCCAAAACTATTCAAGAGGCAAAAAGCTATAAGTCCCGCTCATTTGATTGAAGCTATGTTTCATTGATAGTTTGGAATTTATAGTATATTCTCTTCTTTTTATCCTATTTGATTTTCAGTTGCTTGGGGACAAGCAACAATTTAAGTTTGGTGTTGTGATGAGCGGATAATTTATACGCTTTTTGACATTGTTTTTAGTATGTTTTTAGTAGGATCTAATTACTTTTAGGGATGTTTTCATTAGTTTTTATGTTAAATTCACATTTCTGGCTTTACTATGAGTTTGTGTATTTTTCTGTGATTTCAGGTATTTTCTGGCTGAAATTGAGGGACTTGAGCAAAAATCAGATTCAGAGGTTGAAGAAGGACTGCTGATGCTGTTGGATTCTGACCTCCCTGCACTCAAAATGGATTTTCTGGAGCTACAGAACTCAAAATGGCGCGCTTCCAATTGCGTTGGAAAGTAGACATTCAGGGCTTTCCATCAATATATAATAGTCCATACTTTGGCCAAGAATAGATGACGTAAACTGGCGTTCAACACCAGCTTTCTGCCCAAATCTGGCGTCCAGCGCCAGAATAGGAGCCAAAACCAGAGTTGAACGCCCAAACTGGCACAAAAATTGGCGTTCAACTCCAAGAAGAACCTCTACACGTGCAACACTCAAGCCCAGCCCAAGCACACACCAAGTGGGCCCCGGAAGTGGATTTATGCATCAATTACTTACTCATGTAAACCCTAGTAGCTAGTTTATTATAAATAGGACCTTTTACTATTGTATTAGACATCTTTTGATCATCTTTGGATCCTGGATTGTATTTTGATCCTGTGATCACGTTTTGGGGGCTGGCCATCTCGGCAATGCCTGGACCTTTCACTTATGTATTTTCAACGGTAGAGTTTCTACACTCCATAGATTAAGGTGTGGAGCTCTGCTGTTCCTCAAAGATTAATGCAAGGTACTACTGTTTTCTATTCAATTCATCTTATTTCGCTTCTAAGATATCCATTCGCACCCAAGAACGTGATGAAGGTGATGATTATGTGTGACGCTCATCACCATTCTCCCCTATGAACACGTGCCTGACAAACACTTCCGTTCTACATGAAATAAGCTAGAATGAATATCTCTTAGATCTCCTAACCAGAATCTTCGTGGCGTAAGCTAGAATGATGGTGGCATTCAAGAGAATCCGGAAAGTCTAAACCTTGTCTGTTGTATTCCGAGTAGGATTCAATGATTGAATGACTGTGACGAGCTTCAAACTCGCGATTGTTGGGCGTTAGTGACAGACGCAAAAGGAGGGTGAATCCTATTCCAACATGATCGAGAACCGACAGATGATTAGCCGTGCTGTGACAGAGCATGTGAGCATATTTTTCACTGAGAGGAGGGGATTGTAGCCACTAACAACGGTGATGCCCTTGCATAAAGCCAGCCATGGAAAGGAGTAAGACTGATTGGATGAAGATAGCAGGAAAGCAGAGGTTCAGAGGAACGAAAAGCATCTCCATTCGCTTATCTGAAATTCCTACCAATGATTTACATAAGTATCTCTATTCCTATTTTATTATTTATTATTCAAAAACATCATTATCAATTTATATCTGCCTAACTGAGATTTGCAAGGTGACCATAGCTTGCTTCATACCAACAATCTCCATGGGATTCGACCCCTACTCACGTAAGGTATTACTTGGACGACCCAGTGCACTTGCTGGTTAGTTGTATCGAAGTTGTGAACCATGGTATTGGCACCATGTTCTTGGCGCCATTGCCAGGGAAAGAAAGAGCCATGAATTTTACATAATTAAAGTGTAATCACGATTACGCGTACCAAGTTGCTCACGTTGCCAGGGATTGTTCGAGCCTGGACATCACAATTTCGTGCACCAGACGGCTTGATTTAGCCGCTTAGGCCAGGATTTTATCCCTTTGGGCCCTCCTATCCATTAATGCTCAAAGCCTTGGATCCTTTTTACCCCTTGCCTTTTAGTTTAAAGGGTTATTGGCTTTTTCTATTTGCTCTTTTTCTTTTTATTTATTTTTTCTCTTTATTTATTTTTATTTTTTTATTTTTTTTTTTTGCAAGCTTTGTGTTTTTCACTGCTTTTTCTTGCTTCAAGAATCAATTTTGTGATTTTTCAGATTATCAATAACATTTCTCTTTTTTCATCATTCTTTCAAGAGCCAACAATTTTAACATTCATAAGCTTCACTATCAAAATTGTGCATTGTTCAAGCATGCATTCAGAATCACAGAAAATACCACCACATTTAAGTAAATAAGACTATTCTACAATATAGACCCACTTTCTCATGCAATATATCACTCCTGTATTTTTTTTTTAATTCAAACTTAGTGAGTAATACATGAGACATCTTTTCAGAATTAAGGCATTTAAGGAAAAACTAAACTAGACCTAGGATTCTCACTAATAAAGGATCATGCAACACACAAAGAAAAATGACAGGAAACCGGAACATAATATAGAAAAAGAGGGGAGGAATAAAAAATGAAAGGAACTCAACCACCTTATTTATCCTAGCGGTCATTTATTCCTCAGGTTGTGTTCCTCGGTGAAGATGATTCGCCTCCTTTTGGTGCCATAAGAATAAACAGAAAACCCATAAGCGAAGCGGCAACACCAAACTTAAAGGTTTGCTTGTCCTCAAGCAAAGAAGAACTGAAAATAAAAAGAGACAAATAGTATGAGGAAAGAAAAATAAAAGGATAAAAGAATAAGAGAGATTTAGGATTAGGAGAGAGAGAAAGAAAACTGGGCGGCGCAAGCGACGTGCACGCGTACGCGTGGGTCGCGTATTCTTCATAATGACGCGAAAGCGTCAGGCACGCGTCCGTGTGCCCTGGGTTTTGTGCGATTCGCGCGAAGCCAGCCGCACGCCCGCGTGAGTTTTTGTTTGCATGGCTTGGGAACCAAATTTTCATACGACGCGTGTGCGTCATGCACGCGCTCGCGTGGATGGCCATATGTTCAACTGACGCGAACGCGTCAGTCACGTGTCTGCGTGACCAAATTTGTGCTTTTAGCACACTTCTTGCCTCAAGCCAGCACAACTCTCTGCCCAAACACTCTTTTACGTCAATTCTGCAGGTCACGCGTTCGCGTCGATGACGCGCCCGCGTAAATGGCGAAAATCACAAACGACGCGAACGCGTGGGGTACGCGTCCGCGTAAGCTTGCTTGTGCTAAAGGCTTGGTTCCCGCGCCACTCCCGCGCAACTCTCTGTTCAAATTTATTTTTCACGCACACCCATCTGACGCGTACGCGTCAGCGACGCTTTCGCGTCGTGTGCAATTTTTTTTTTTAGCCTGAGGTGTTCGGTTTCTATGATAAAATAGCTGCATGATTAGAAAATTAGTAAGAACTTAATAAAAATTAACTAAGTAAGAAAACTACTACTACGAAAAACAACTAAGAATGAAAAAGAACGATCATACCACGGTGGGTTGTCTCCCACCAAGCACTTTTAGTTAAAGTCCTTAAGTTGGACATGTTGTGAGCTTCTTGTCATGGTGGCTTGTGCTTGTACTGATCCAGGAATCTCCACCAATGTTTGTAATTCCAATGGCTACCGGGATTCCAAACTAGGCGCATAACGCCTTTGAACAAGTTGAAGCAAGTGACAAGGCCCCAAGAGTGTTGATTGTGGGAATGAATTCCAGGGTCCCAAATCTTGCTTTTACACCCGTCTTCTTGTGGATCACCATTGTTCCCACCGGGTGGCAAGCGATATGAATTCTTATAGAGACATCCAAACAACCATCTAGACTCATTTAGATTAGCTCTACACCAATCCTTGCACTTCAATTTGGAGCATGCAACCATATTGGACCTTGCTTGACAATTCTTAGCACTAACCATCTTCCTCTTACTCTTAATGCCACAAAGAGCTCTAAGTTGACCATCCGTCTCCAGTAGCCCATATTCAAGTTGGAAAGTAAGGGTTAAGGATAGAAATTTTACCCACTTGAATATTGTATTGGATGGTGATGGCTTTGGAAGAGGTCTTGCAAGCTCCACTCCCTTGTGTTCTCCTTTGAATTCTTCCACCTCTTTGCAAGCTTCCTCAACTTCAACCTCTTCCTCTTGGTAGCTTTCTTCTAATTCAATCTCTTCTTCAGTGTTTACCAAGGGCATGGGAGGTTGTGCATCTTCCTCTTCTTCCATATGTGATGGTGAAAAGTTCTCTAATGCACTGGAGTATAAACTCCTTTGATTGATTTTCTCACTTTCTTCCAAAGGATATTGTATTGTATCTTTTGGGAAAGAATTTGCTTGTTCCTCTTCCTGGTACTTGATAATCGACTGCACATGCTTCTCTATATTTTTGACACTTGTTTTTATATCATGTAAGTATTCTTTCATGAGAAGCTCAAGATCTTAGGGTATTTGAGATGAATAAGAAGGAGGTGATGGTTCTTGACAAGTGTAAAAAGAGGATGGTTCTTGGTATGGATGTGGAGATGGTGGCTCTTGATATGGGTAGAAAGATGATGGTTCATGATACGGATAGAGAGGTGGTGGTTCTTGATATGAATAAGGAGGTGGTGGCTCTTGATAGTTGGAACATGGAACACTGAGGTTTCTTTGGTTTTGACCTTGCCAACCAAAATTTGGGTAGTTTCCCCATTCATAAGGATATGAATCACTACTCGGTTGTGAGTAGTAATTCATGTGATCTCTCTCCATTATTTTTCCTTAGCACAAAACACCAAACAGAATCAAACGCACCATGTGGTAAACAGGAGAGCAAAGAAAATAGAAATAAAATAAAAAAAATTAAAATAAAACTAACTAGGAAACACCAAACTTAATTTTAGAAATTAAGAGTATTAGTGCTATTTATTTAATTAAATATTTTTATTTTTCAAATTTTTTTTATATAATAAAAGTAAAATAAAAAAAAGAAAAAAAAAGTACGGCGTAAAGGGGGGAATAAACTAAAAGGAAAAAAGAAAGAAAAGAAAAAAAAATAACGTAAAGGATAAAAAAGAAAAAATTAACGTAAAGAAAAAAAAAGAAAAATACCGTAAAAAAAATATCTCTTTTTTTTCGAAAAATAAAACAGTATTTAAATAAAATTAAAATTAAAATGTCTAATCTAAACAATCAAACAACTAATAGTTGTTAATCACAGTCAATCCCTGGCAACGGTGCCAAAAATTTGGTGCGGTATTTTACAACCCACAAACTTACCGGCAAGTGCACCGGGTCGTACCAAGTAATACCTTACGTGAGTAAGGGTCGATTCCACGAGGATTGATGGATTAAGCAATAATAGCGTTTGATAGAATTAGTTAGACAAACAGAAAATAGTTTTTGGAAGTTCAAAAGCATTAAACAATTGTACAGAAACTAAAATAGTAAAATAAATGGCTTGGGAATAAAATATAGAGAAAATAGTTAAGGTTTCAGAGTTATCTATTTTTTCGGATTAACTTTTCTTACTAACTATTTTAATTATGTAGGATTTAATTTATGGCAAACTATATGTGACTAGACCCTAATTCCTTAGACTTTCCTAGTCTCCTCTAAAATTTATCAACAGCCAATTCCTTGGTCAATTAATTCCAATTAGAAGGTGATGATCAAATTCCAGTTTATATGCCATAAAAACTCTAATTACCCAAAAATAAGAGGATTATATGTCACGTATCTCATTAAATCCAGATAATTAAAATTTAGGAGAATATGTTTTCAAGCTGTTGTTCAAGTAAAGAGCTTTTCCAAGTTTTACAAGAACTCAAATAGAATAAGGGTCATACTTCCGTTCCACCCAAATTCATAAATTAAAGAGCGAAAATAATTTTTAAATATAAATTAAAACATGAATTAAAATAAAAAAAGTAATAAAATTAATCCATAGAAATAGGCAGAGCTCCTAACCTTAACAATGGAAGATTAGTTGCTCATAGAATGTAGAATGTAAATTTGTATAGAATTCCCTAATGGAATCCCCCTCTTTACTAGAAGAGAAGTCTCCCCTTTTTATAACTAATCCTAATTAATTTAAAATCTAATATTTAAAATTAAGATAATATCTTTTCCTGGATTTCAAATTTGAATTTAAATTTGAATTAATTTAAATAATCAAATCTTCAATGGATGGATGGGGACCACTTGAATTGTCCATTCTGCAGCTTCAAATCTGTGTTTTCTGGGCTAGAAACTTGGTCAAAACAGCCCAAAAATCACCTCCAGCATTTTCTGTCAATTCTGCAGATCGCTCATGTGACGCGTCCGCGTCGTCCACGCGTTCGCGTCATTTGTGCATATTTTGTCCACGCGTTCGCGTCAGGCACGCGATCGCGTCATTGCGATTTCCTCCATTCCGCGCGGTCGCGTGAGCCATGCGTCCGCGTCGGTATTCGCTGGCCATCTCCTTGGTTTCTTCTCTTTCTCTGCAGAACTTCATCAATTCCATCCGAATGCTACCTAAAATCAATAAAATTGCACAAAACTCAAAATAGTATCCATAGTGGCTAAAATATAATTAAATCTTAATTAAATTCAACAAATTAGATGCAAATTCATTAGGAAAAGATAGGAAAGATGCTCACGCATTAGATAACATTGCATTCGAAATGTGGAATGTGTATCAATCATTATAGGTGATTATGTTTCTTATATGTGAATATGTATATATATGTATGTATAGTTTCCACTCAGAATTTCATGATTGGATTTTCTATGGGATTGTTATAGGATAGATAATGCCGAATAAGGGAAATAAAATAGTAGAAGCCAATCAACCTTCGAAAGACAATTTAATATGGTCTTATGATATGGATGAAGTTTTGCTAAATGCATTAGCAGAGGAAGCATCGAAAGGTAATAGGCACGATGGCTCGTGGACAACTGAAGCATATGCCAATGTTGTGAAGACTTTGAGCATAGCAATAGGCCCTCACATAACAAAGAATCACATAAAAAATAGAATGAAGACATTGAAAGATCATTTTGCTGAGGCATACGACTTATTTCATCACTTAAGTGGATTTGCATGGAATCCTGTAATTAGAAAGTTTAAAGCTGAAGAGGAAGTGTGGCAAGACTTCATTAAGGTATCTTAAACTTTGCTTTTATTACTTATACTATTGATGAAGTTAGTCAAAGAATAATTTCAACATTTCTTTATGTAGGAGAAACCACAACCAGAAAAATGGAAAAAAAATGCAAATTAAGCATTATGATACTTCGAAGGAGTTTTTCGGAGCTGATAGAGCTACTGGTAAAAAGGCTGCTACTTCACGAGAAAGGATTCAAGAACTTGATAAAAATCAGATTGACTTAAATGACTCGTTTGAAAACATTGATTTTTTGACATAGATGTTAATATCGGACATGATACCCCAATATTTTCTGCTAATATAGATTCACCAAGTGCTCCTCATAGTCAGCCAACTCAATTAGGAGGGACTTCAACTGCAAGAGGTATTAAGCATAAGGCTCCAATGAATGATTTTTTGGAGGCACAATACGAAAAAGTTGCTTTGGGAATTAGTATCATGGCCGATGCTGTGAAAGAAGGTAATTATCTTTCTAGCAAGCTACATGACATGGCTGAGAAACAAGCTTCTGTTGCTGAGAGGCAAGTTTCGGTTGCCGAAAAACAAGTTTCATTAATTGAAAGACAAGTTGCAATTGCTGAAAAAGGGTTAGCTATAATGCAACAGAGTAGGCCTCATATTTATAGCGAATCAGATGTATAGGATATGTTGAGTGAATTGGGTTTGATAGGTTCATATCGGATGCAATGTTATCAATTCTTATGTGAAAATGAACAAAAAAAAAGCGCCAAATTTTTGGTATCCCACCTAAACTGCGACTAGATGCTCTTTTTCATTTCATGACTGCTGCTGGTATTCACTTAGAAGATGTGGTACTTCCATAAATCATTCACCGTTACAGGTATGAAGGACTTAATTTCTGTTTAATTTGAGGTTATTGTTGTTAACAATTGATTATTATATTTTTGTTGCCATAATCTATGACTATATCTCCATGTGTTTGACCAAGATATTATTTTATGTTTTATTTATGTCAACACATGGTAACGGATCGCTATTCGTTGATATAATTCTTTGAATAAAAAAATGTTGAAAAAATAATTTATCATGATCAACTTCTTGTGTTAAGTAATTTATATTTGTTGTGTATACTTGTGCAGAAATCATGATACTTAAAGATGTTTGTGAATGAGTATCCCACTTAGTACAAGCAGAAATAGATCATGTGTTAATATCTTTAATTGAAAAAAAAAAAAACATTCTTTTTTGAAAATAGATGTGTATAAATGGCTCTAATTACGTGGAATTAATTTTTTTGGAAGTGGGCATGATCATGTTTAATATGAAGTATTATCTTTTTAAAACTGGTATATGGGGTTAAAATACTACTCTTCTGGAGTCCTGGTCATTGTTATTCTTTTGGTGTTTTATTATATGTTTATAAGAATTGTATATGATTTTTCGTCGCTTGTAGTAAGAAAAAAATGATAGCAACTTTTAACTAATTTATTTTTTTAAAGACAATTTAGTGACATTTTTCTTGCAATATAGTTTAAGAAATGAATGACGTAACCTATAAGTAACTTTTATTATTCTTTTACACAATTATTTACATGTATTTGTTTGGAAAACAAATATATATTTTTTCTTTTATGACATTTAAAATTTGAAAAAATAATTTGAAAGATTTTTTTTATTAGAAAAATAATTTAAATACATTAATAAAGTGTCATTTATATATAATATATGTAAAGGTAATAAGGTAATTTTACACTATTATAATTTTTTTTCTTCCTACTTTTTTTTTTATCCAAACAAAAGAAATTTTTCTTCTTATTTTCTTTCCATTTATTTTCTTTACATCCAAACAATATGCAAAGAAATCTAATTTTTCTTTCATTTTCTTTCTTCTCATTTTCTTTCCTCCCATTTTCTTTTCTCTTATTTTTCATCAAACATCCAAACAAAGTGTTAATATTTATGGTACTTTTTTCCTGACTAACATATATTAGTCATGATTTTATTAAAGGCTTTGTTTGGATATAGGAAAGAAAATAGAAGGAAAAAAATAAGAGAGAAAAAATGGAAAGAGAGAAAATAAAAGGAAAAGTAGAGTTATTTGTGTGTTGTTTGGATGAAGAGAAAATGGATGGAAAGAAAATAGAGAGAAAAATTTTTTTTGTTTGGAAGAAAAAAAATGAGAAGAAAAAAATCATAATGGTATAAAATTACATTAATGCCCTTATAATAAAATAAAGTATAAATATTTTTATTTATTTATATTTTATTGTATTTTATGAATATTATAAAAATATTATAATTTTATAAATTATTTATCTAATACATATATAATGTTTAAATGTAAATCTCTATTATAATAATATATTAAAACTATTAAAATTAAATTTATATTAATAATTATTAATAATAATAGAATTAGAGGTAATATTGTAAATACACTAAAGATAATATTTTCCTTCTTATTTTCTTGCTTTTAATGAATTTGTGGGATCCACACCAAAATTTTTTTTTCTTTCTATTTTCGTTAGTATCCAAACAAAGATAAATAAAATTTTTCACTTATTTTTTTTCACCACTTTTTTTTCTTCTTATTTTCTCTTAAACCAAACATAGTGAAGTTTAACCATGGTTTTAATATAGTAAATCACCTTGTATGGTATAGTATACTATTAGGTAGCGTTTGTTTTCAGGGGCAGGACACGGAGACATGGACAACACTTGTTTAAAAAGTGTTTGGAAGCAGAGACATGGACAGTGGACATATTGTCTTCGAGACAGTTTTTTATACTTTTGTGTCCACTCTCTCACAAAGGACAATGATGGACACGGAATTTGAAAGAGTGGACACGGACAATTTTATAAATTTTGTTTTCCTTTTTTTCCACTATTACCCCTTCTTATTTTTCCTATTGCGTTGTTCAGAGATACTTTTTTTTCTTCCTGTTCTTCCTCTATCTCTTTCTTTTCCAGGTACTCTCTCCTTTCTGTAGAATTTTTTATTGGGGGTAGATAATTCTTTTCTTTTTATCGTTTTACTTCAATACCATTTTAACCTTATATTATATTATTTGATTTGTAATAAAAATAATAACAAAAATAATTAATCTTAAAACTTTTGAAAGATAAATATTAGCAAAAGTAAAATTAATCTTTTAAAATACTAAAAAATAATTTATAAATTGTAATTGATTTTATATAATTTAAAGAAAAATCAATTTTTTATAAAGAAAAATCAGTTTTTAGATAAAAAAATTAGTTTTTTTTAAATAAAAATAGATTTTTATATGTAAAAACTAATTGTTTTTTCATGTAAAAATAGATTTTTTTTAAAATTAATTTTTTATTTAAAATTAATTTGATTTATTAACTTAAACAAAATTTTTTATTAATCAAACTCAAATTTATTTTTTTTGTTAATCTTAACCATATGTATTCCTACGTATTAATAATAAATTTTGAAATAAAATAATTATATTTATAAATTTTATTTTAATATAAATATTAATATATTTTTTTATTAAAATTTTTTGTCTCTTCAAATATTTTTTTCAAATTCCGTCCGTACTCCTACGTACTCTCATTTTTTATTAAATTAATTTGTATTGATGTAAAAAATTTGGAATCACAGGACTATTTTAGTTATTTCATATAATATTTTAGTTTTGTCTATGTGTATCCAAACATAATACTAGATATTACATTAGTATCTTATCCATCGTATCCAAATACAATACACAAAAGATAATTTTTAATGTCTCCATCCTATTATCTCCATTTCAGTGTCATGTTCTGTCCTATCTCTACAAACAAACACAGTCTTATTGTTTTTGAAACGGTATTTTCTTACTTTTTGTGGTTGAGATATTACTTACACGATAAAAAATACTGTGTTTACTTTGATATTGATATTAAAAAATTTAGAGGATTAACATCTTTTGGCCTTGATCAATGTATTAAATTTTATACATTTTGTTAATTTCAAAAAAGAAAAACGCACATATATAATTTCTTTACATTATACAAAATAAACATGAATATAATAAATTAACTGACAAATAACATATACACACATGTGTAATCATTACATGTTAGCTTGGTTGTGGGCTTGTGGCTACGTGCTCTTTGAATGGGTTTTAGCATGCAAAAGTTGTTCACAACTTATTGGGCACCCTATATAATCTAACTTGACGTGAACGTAATTTTTAACGCGTATTTATTTTAGGTTAATACTACAATAAAAATTTTATAATTATTTTTATATAAAAATATTTTTTTTAAATAATAAATTAGATAATTAAATTTTAATATTTATAAAAATATTATTTTTATTTAAAATATAATTAAATAAATAAATTATATTTTTAAACAAAACATCTTTATAAAAAAATATTTTTATCATTAAATATCTTTATTTGAGTAATTGCCATTATTTTATACTCTGAGCTTTCAAGCATTTTATCTTGGAAAGCTTATACATAATTTATTTTCTATTCTTATAATTATATGATCCACCAATATTTGTGGACAAAAGTTATACATTATCAACACTAAACCTAGCGAAAGGGACAACTAGATACAGGTCAGGACTTATTAATTCATAGGAATTAAAGCTTAATATAGAGGCCTAATATATTGTTCAATTTTTCTCTTTATATTAGTAAATTTCTATAAATATTGAATATTGAATCCACTTCTCAGTTAGTCCTTTTTTTATTTACCCTTCCATTTATTATATAACTTATAAGGCCGATAAAAAAAAATTGTCAACCTCATCATTTAATACATTATTATAGTTTAGGAAAAATTTTGTTCTTCTCTCTTAAAAAAAAAAGTTAAAATAACACTTTTTTTTCTTTATTTATAAAATATATATTTTTTATAATTTAAAAAAAATTAATCTATTTTAAAAATTTTGTATTTACTAACATCAAATTTACTCATTTTTATAAAAAAATAAATTATTTTTTATAAAAAATTCTCAAACAAAAATTTTATTTTTTGCGATTAAATTTTGTCTAACAAATTAATTTAAAATTTTATTTTTTTAAAATTTTATAACAGTTAAATTATTTTTTTACTGAAATATTCTTCAATAATTTTAGTTTCTAAATTATGATTTTACCAAAGTTTTCTTGAACAACTCTTTTTATATCTTACTATTAGTATCACGATATCAATATATATTATTTTAACATTAAATTAGAAAATTCTTTCATGTAAGATGAATAGTAAAATATAAAAATATCAAACCAAACTTATAAAATTATGTTTAATATTATGTATTGATATTGTGATATTAACAAATATTAAAAAGATATTATTAAAGAAAAATTTAGTAAAATCACAATTTAATAACTAAAAAATTACTAAACAGTATTTTAATAAAAATTAATTTAATTATTATTAAAAATTTTTGAAAGATATTTTGGTTAAAATATAATTAATCACTATAAAATTAATTTATTAAAAGATATTTTAATAAACAAAATTTAATTACAAAAAAATATTTTTGTTAAAGAGTATTTTTGTAAAAAATAATTTATTTTTTTTTAAATGAGTAAAATTAATGTTAGTTAATACAAATTTTAAAATAAATTAAAAAATTAAAAATTATTAAAAAATTATATATTTTATTAAGAAATAGAACGTTATTTTAACATTTGTCAAAAGAAAGAAGTAAAATTTTTTTTATAAACTATTATAATTAAAAACTATTTGACTATACTGGTTATTGTTCAGAAATAACACAAGTTAATTAGTAAGTGAAAACTCGACAGGTGTACGCGTAACGGTACCACTAATTAAGCACCCAAGTTTAATATGTTTTCTTATACTCATTCCACCAGTTTGGCGTACTATACCCACAACAAATCTAGCTAGATAGCAAAAACTAATTACTTGATGCTTATAAGAAAGTGTCATCATCATTATCTTGATTATGGCTAGCTATAAAAATAGAAAAAGAATAAAATAATTGAGTCAGTTATTTTTTATGTGATTATATATCGAGATTAGAGAGAAGGAATATAATAATCATATATAATATATTAGTGTATACATGGACCATTATTAATTAGTGCCCATTTTGATTTTGATAAGGTCAATCATGTAATGATTGAAGGCAGAGTGGGATACAGGAAAGGAATATATTGAATGAAGCTATATAATTTGTATAATGCCATTTGTCACACCATAAAACATGTCAAGAAAGTAGACAGACCCTACAATAGATTACGCAACGTAGGGGTGTGGAATATTTCATATATTTTGGGTAGTTGAGTTATGATCTAGTAGTGGATGTTGGTACGTAGTGCTTCAATTAAAATTTCCAGTTTTATTACTAGCTACTGCACCTTGTTAATTACTATTCTCAATTGTATTATTATCCTTTAAAATCAACAATATATATTAGTGTTTGTTTTAGTATGATAATAAATTTATATATACCGATATCATAAAAATATAGATAAATAATAAAATAATATATAAATTATATTATTTAGTATTTAATTTTTTTTAAAAAATATATATAATTTCAATATTTTTACTAACACATTTTTATAATTTAATAAAAATAAAAAATATCTTTTTATTTACAAAAAAATATTAAATATTTTTTTATATTAAACAAAAATTACTTTTTTAAATTAACCAAATTTTAATATTCAACTAATTTTAATTTTAAAATTTCAAATTTTAAATAATTTAAAAAATAAAATAAAAATATATTTAATTATTTATTTACACTAAATAAAATTATTTTAGTCTTGTTGATATTTTTCTATAAACCCTAATCTCTCGATATTGGGAAGACATTTAGTTATTCTCCCATGCTTTTCCATCCATTGCTGAATTTATGAAATTTGTATTGGAAAGTTATGAAATCAACGAACTAGGTAGTGAAGTGACCTTCAAGAGAAGGAACTTGAGGTATGTGAGAGGCTATAAAAGATGGAAGCATGGGTCTTCCCATAACGTCCCAAAGTAGAAGAACATGGTGATGAAGGAGAAGATACTATGAAAAATGTATAACTTTTCACAGTTGGATAAATATACAGCGTCTTGGACATTAACTTTTTTTTTTTTAAACATTTATATTTGAATGCAAACTTAAAAGGTGTCGATAGTAGACGAAGAAACCTAAATCATAAATTTGTGTACATTATTCATCAAAATAATTTTTTTAATTCATTAAGTATTTTTTACGTAATATAAATCCAAAAATGTATGTAACGCATTAAGTAATAATGTTTGAAACATATTTTTCAAAAAAAATAGTGAGAACTTAAGTACATTTTCCACGACAATGTTTAAACATAAAAAATTCGAATTAAAAATATATTACGACGGTTGAAAGAAAACCGCTACTAATAGATTATTAGGATTGACCGTCGCATCAACCGTTGCAAAATCGACATTTTGCCACAGTTACAGCAAAATCGCGGTAAAATAACAATCTTTTGGAAGTCTCCCCCTAATTCGTTGCAAAAACTGCCGCTAAATTCCATCTAAGTGATTTAACAGCGGTTTTTCAAAACTGCTGTTAAAAAATCGCCGCTATTTGTCGATTTTTTTGTAGTGACTCTAAATCCAATTTTATAGTAACATAATTTAAACTTTAAATTTCAATTTTATAAAAATTTCATCAATTTAAAATTTCAATTATATATATATATATATATATATACAAAACGATATCGATATTAATTTTAATTATAAAATCTATAAAAAAAACGTCAAAATTATATTTATATTACGGGATATGTATATAACATAGTAAGTTCATAATTATTTTTATTTTCTGTTTATTTTATTAGATTAGGGTAAAAAAATTCAATTTAAATCAATCTAGATGAATAAAAGTATTTTCAACATATATATATATATTTTGGTTGACACCAATATATGTCTCGTATTCTCAATTATTTAGTTAGAGAGAATTCGTGTACTTGAAAGTTTTTTATAATTAAAAAACCAAAATTTTATCATAACTGCAATTTTATCCAAACAAATTTTAAAAAAAATCTAATAGTAGAAATGGCCAATTTGCAATGGAGGAGGTGGCCAGTGACAGTGCAAATTCTTCATCGCAGAGCAAAATCGGTACAAATTCTTTACGGAGCAGAGGTATGGCTTGAACAAATTTGTTGTCACGGAGAAGGGTTAGTGCAAGGAGAGGAGGCGGCGACAGGAGGTGCCGGCGGCGGCGGGGCTGACAGAGCCGCAGGGAAAGAAGAGGGTTAGAGAGAGAATGGGAGAAGAGAGGTTAGAGAGAGAGAGAGGGGAGATTTTGAAATAAATGGGGAGAGGGTTCGCTCTTCAAATTTTAGTGCTCGTTATCGTCGAATTTACCGGCGGATAAATTCTATACTAATGCATTATGGGTCACCAAAACACAGCATTCCATGCATTAATGGGGTTTACTGGCAAACAAATCCGCCAATAAATCCCACACTATATTTTACGCCTATATTTTTCATTTTTCCTTCAATTGTTAGCGATAAATTTATTATCGAAAACGGAAATTAATCGATAATGATTTGACCTGACAAATTCCACATCAAAACTATCCATAATTTGTCAGTAAAACTGACGCTAATGTGTGACGCTAAATCCGGTGGTATTTAACGCATCTCTTATAGTGTCAACGTATTTATTATATTTTATTATTATTATATATATAGAAATTTAATTTTCATAGACCGGTAATAATATAAATAAAATTTACATAGTTATAAACAATTTGAATTAACGATAGATTTTATAGCAGTTTCAAATCGCCACTAAACGAATTTATGACATTCGACGGACCGCAAACGCTTACCATATAGCAAAAGTATTCAATTTTTAAATGTACAATTTATAAAATTATTTAAATATAGAAATTTAATTGAATAATTATATAACACTCTTTATATTATCGATGCATTAAACTTAAATTTATATATCTCATTTCAATTCTTTTATTTTTCATTTTTGTTGCATTAATGATATCTATATTTGTTTTAATCTGACACTGAATAATTTTTAAAGTGTCTCACCCTTAAAAGGAGGATAATGGGGTTGTGCTAGGTCTTGCTAAAAAGAGAGCACCAACTTTAATTTGGTTGTATCCACCACCTAATTCTAGAGCTCGTAAATTTTAAAGTATATGTTTATAACTTTATATATGTTATTAATATTATTGAAGTGGGAGTAGAGTGTGTGATGATCTTTACCTAATCTAACCTTCATATAATCTAATTTTATTGTATTATTTATTTTAGTTAGATATTAATGTGTTTTTTGAAACTAAATGTATGTCCATACTGGCTGTCCTTGGAAAAAGTATGAACTACATATTCTGTATATAAATTGAAATCAATTTTAAATAAAGTCATATATTTATCAAATAGTTGATATATAATAATTTACACTCAAACCAATTAT